>NC_061096.1:4152025-4197025 GCF_015104395.2 Macrobrachium nipponense
TGGAATATACATATATGTGGGGATACAATCCACAATGAAGTAAAATCCTCTTGTAGTTTAAAATATATATCTCTAGTACAGGATTAAAGCTTTCGACCATCAACTGTGGTCTTGTTCACTTACTTAGAGGTACGACATAGTACCTTTCTTCTGCATATACATATATACATATACATATACATGAGAAATAGAGTACAGGAAAGGTTGTATAACTGACAGATAGGGATTATAAGGAGATTAGTACCTAGAATCTAACACACCTAGAGAATGAGTAACCTTTCCAAACAAGCATAAACATGGCTACAATTTAAGAACAAAAAGATTAAGTCCAACTGCTCAGACACAGGGACAAGACTATTTGTTTACCACATTCAGATCTTTGGTAAACAAAAACTTATTCACAAAACATATTAAACATACATATACAAAGAAAATTTGTATTTATGTCTGTAATTATATCTTTGAGGTCATTCTTAAACATGTTACAAATACAAGGGTCTAAATGAAACAGGCCATGACTAATATTAAAATTACAATGGGAAGTAAGTTGTATTATGGCAGATTCTAAAAGATTTCGTGATAAGACATATTTTGATCTTGCAATTACTGAACTACCAATCCAATTTATCCGGTGGTAAATGAATGAATATTGCATTAGATTTTTGCCCAGTTTTGACAGAATATTTATGCTGTTTTAATCTTACTTCTAAGCCCTTGCTTGACGTCCAAGGTAAAAGGAGGGGCAGTCCATACATGGAATTTTATATATTATGTTGTTGCTTTCCCTGGGGTCATTTTTTATTAACATTCCTTTTAGTGTGTTGTTATAGGAAAAAACAAGGTTGACCTTAAAGGCTTTTAACAATGATTTAATGGTTTCAAATCCGTTAAAATAAGGCAAACTGAGAATGTTCTTAGAATTTTCTTTCTCCATGTTACACTATAAAACTTTTTGTGGGCTTCATTATAACAAATTTCTAATTTATGTGAAGGATTACATAAATCTTTCCCTATTTTTTTTATGTATTCAATTTATTGATCCAAATATTGGGGACTTACAATGCGCAATGCTTGTAAAAACATAGAAGAAAAAACTTATATTTTGATGTTAAGATGGTGGCCTGAATAGAAATGACCATGAGTTAAGTTGTTGGTTGGTTTCCTATAAATACTGAATTTACATTGAAATGATTCTCTATGTATCAAAACCTCTAAGAAAGGGAGGAAATTGTCTATTTCCAATTCTAGATTAAACTTAATTGATGGTACCTGGTTATTCAATTTAGAGAGTAATTCATTTACATCTATACCAGCAGGCAGAACAGCTAAAATATCATCAACATATCTATATCACTTTACAACAATATAAATGATATTAGGTAAGTAGCGTTTTTCAAAGAATTCCTTGTACAAGCTTGAGAGGAGTGGTGATAAAGGGTTGCCCATTGCCATTGCCCATTTGTTGATAAAATCCACCATTGAATATAAACTTACAATCACAAATGCACAACCTAGTGAGTGAAATAATGGGGCTTACAGGTAGAGGTAATTCATGCTGAGTTAGTTCATTACTAAGATATTCTAAAATAGTCTATTGGGACTTTGATAAAAAGAGAACATACATCAAAACTAATGAATCAATCAGTAGGGCAAAGAGTAATTTTGTTTCATTTATCAGCTAAATCTAGAGAATTATATATATGAGAATCGGAGATGGTTCCAAGTAACGGAGACAAGATCTTAGTGATATATTTAGAAAGTTTATATGAAATTGAGCCAACACTACTGATAATAGTCTGCATAGGGTTATTTTCTTTGTGCGTTTTGACTAATACCTACAGGTAAGGTAGCGAAGAAATTTAACTGACACTTTGCTTAGCAGTTCTGTTTTATCTTTAAGGATATTTTTCACTGTGCTATTTGAGTTTTTTATGACTTGATCAAGGGAGTGGATTTTTTGTTAGTTTTTATAAGTCATATCATCATCCAGTAAGGCTTGCATACAGGAAATGTAGCCAGCTTTATCTAAAATTAGTATACTATTTGACTTATCAGCTTTTGAAATGTGGATAGTATTGTCCTTTTTAAGATCAGTCAAACTTTTTTTTATAGCGAGCAGGGAAGTTACTTTCCTGCTTAACATTAGAAGCTCTGTAAACAATAACTTAAATTATGTTTACATGATTTAAAGCAAGATCACTATTTTTCAAATTTACTTAGGGATGACATAATCATTAAAGCAGAAAGTCGACTCATTGTAACGAAAGATAAACCATATCCAAGTGCACTTGCAACATTGTCACTTATTTGTTTACTTGATAGGTTTACCACACAATCTTGACATGCACAATTAGTCCAATCACTGCTATCAATAAGATTTTTGAGTTTGCTGTCGAGTTTCCTTTGTAGGGCATCTGTAGTCCTACGTAGTTTTTCATACATTTCCCGTCGCAGCGAGTCCTTCCAATCAGCCTAGATAAAATGATTGAAAGAGATCCTTGTTTTTTCCAATTCCTTGAATTTTTCTTTCTCTTCTTGCTTGGCGGTTGCTATGTGCTATTTTAACATCATGGCACTAAATTCGTTGAATGGGTGATTGTAATACCTTCTTAAACGGCGTGGCAGCAAGGATTTAGGGAGCACTTGTTCAGATAGGCACTTCTTCAGGAACTTTAGTCGAATTCTGGTCGACTGTGCAGCCACAAGAGACTTGGAAAAGGTAGTAGCGACACATCTCAAAAGAGGAAACAGGATAGCGAAATAAACTTGGCCATCATTATGTATAAATGTATCAAGAAAGTTTGGAACGTGATAAATCCATAAATAGAGGTATAAGCCAAGAAGGAAAAATAAACAACAGAGTTTCTACAAGATCTTTTAGAGTTTCTATGAGATCTTTCAACTCAATGTCCTTTACTCAGCAAACAAAATGACTAACATGAGAAATTGTCCAGTTTTGACAGAATATTTATGCTGTTTTGATCTTACTTCTAAGCCCTTGCTCGACTGTCCTAGATAAAAGAGGGGGCAGTCCATACATGGAATTATATATATATAATATATATATATATATATATATATATATATATATATATATATATATATATATATATATATATATATATATATATATATATATATATATATATATATATATATATATATATAATATATATATATATATATATATATATAATATATATATATATGTAAATATGTTTGTTTATTTGTATATATGTATATGTATATATATATAATATATATATTTATATATAATATATTATATATTATTAATATAAATATATATATATATATAGATATATATGATGTTTATATGTATATGTATAATATACATGCTGTTTAAAACTTCTAAGCCCTTACTCGACTGTCCTAGATAGAAATGGGGGCAGTCCATACATGGAATTTTATATATATATATATATATATATATATATATATATATATATATATATATTATTATATAAATAAAATTCCATGTATGGACTGCCCCCATTTCTACCTAGGACAGTCGAGTAAGGGCTTAGAAGTTTTAAACAGCATGTATATATACATATACATATACATATATATATCATATAATCTATATATATATATATATATATATATATATATTATATATATAGTATATATATATATATATATATATATGATATATATATATATACATATACATATATACAAATAAACAAACATATTTACATATATATATATATATATAATATATATATATATATATATATATATATATAGTTATATGTATATATGTATATGTATATATACAAGATCTTTCAACTCAACGTCCTTTACTCAGCAAACAAACTAACTTACATGAGAAATTGTCCAGTTTTGACAGAATTCTTATGCTGTTTTAATCTTACTTCTAAGCCCTTGCTCGACTGTCCTAGATAAAAGTGGGGGCAGTCCGTACATGAATTTTAAATGGTATTATTTTAAATATGTATATATTATAATAATATATATATTATATATATATTTATATATATATTATTATATATTATATATATATATTAATAATATACTATATATGTATATATGTATGTAGTATATGTATATGCATATATGTGTATATATATATAATATATATATATATATAATATATATATATATATATTATATATATGTATATGTATATGTATATATGTGTTTATATATAATGTATATACATGTATATATATATATATATATATATATATATATATATATATGTGTGTGTGTGTGTGTGTGTATAATATATATATATATATATAATATATATATATATATATATAATATATATATATATATATATATATGTATGTATGTATGTATGTATGTATGTATGTATGTATGTATGTATGTATATATATATATATATATATATATATGTATATATGTATATATATATCTGTAAATATACATATACAGTAAATATATTATATATATATATAAGTATATGTTTGTGTGTGTGTGGTGTGTGGTATGGTAAATATGTATGTAATAGATATATATTATCTATATATTTATATATATATATTATTTATATTAATATAAAGTATTATATATTAATTATATAATATTATATTATTGTGTGTGGTGTGTGTGTTGTGTGTGCATTGTGTGTGTGCATAGTGTGTAATTATATATATTTATATATATAAGTAATATAATTATTATAAATATATATATAAATAGATAGTATATATGATATATAATATATATAGAAATATATAATATAATATATATTTTTATATATATATATATCTATATATATAAGTATATATAATATATATATATTATTATATATAATATATATTATTATATATTAATTAAGATAGATAATAGATATATAAATATATATATTACATATATAATATACATATATATAATATATATATTTATACATAATATATTATATAATATATAAAATATATAATAATAGATATATATATATATCTATATATATATATATCATATATATATTATATATATATATATAATATATATAGTAATAATAGATTATAATATATATATATATATCTATATATATAGTATATGTATAAATTGTATATATAGATGTATATATAGATGTTATATGTGTATGTATACGGGTCTCGCCTATGTATAGGAAGGTGACCCGTTGAATGTTATAGCTTGCGACTGTTATACGCAAGTATTCTGTGTCCACTTCCCATTTCGTCGGAGTGACATCGATGCAGAGAGATTTTCTAAGTTCCCATTTAGTAGCTTCCTTAAGTATAGAGGCGATGACTCAAACTCTGAGTTAACAAACTTAACAATTTATTAAGAACTACATCTCTGGAGTAGAGGAAGAATTGGTTTTAGAGAAACTGTCTCGATGAAGAGAAGCAGAGATCTAAAGTTACCAAGTCTTTCTCAAAGATAGTAGAACAAAGCTTATCTCAACATACATAACATACAGACAGACGAACATGTGACTAGGAAGTCACGTGTTACCTCTTCAGGTGATAGGTCACGAGCTTCTCATAGGAAGGCGCTGTGACCTGTTTTACAAGACAATGATAATGATTACACAGGCAAATGCAAACCAGGGCACTGCAAACATAGCACGGCAGCGTCTAGCTTGCGCTCTGTTATGAAGACATATCACACTCCTATCTCCTATGTAATTATTACACACACACACACATATATATATATATATATATATATATATATATATATATATATATAATAGAAGATTTTGTAGGAGGAAGTACATACATCCCAGGTGGTTGTGAGGACCAGAGATTAAGACAGGTAGCTGGGTACTGATAATTTATTTACAGACAAACTGGGTTGACATAGACAGGTGCGGACGGATATGTAGTGCAGTCTCGCACCGCAAACAGAAATGACTCCGAGACGGTAAATTTGTGTTTTCTTACAGACATTCATATAGATATAATAAAGCTAACATATAATGGAATTGCAAGTGTTATACATCAGTGAAAAGGCCGCGGAACGCTCTATCGGATGGAAGTAAGGACAACGCGACTTGATTAATTGGTTACAATGAAAATAGGGAAAAAGTGTTGTCCTTACAAATACTCCCCCCCAAGACAATGATTATGGAGTAATTATTGGATGACAAATTACATGACAATCTTGGAGGCAGGGGGCGACCCCGTGTCGTTGTGGCACTTGATGTGGGGCGTCCTCGAGTATAGTCCTTCGGTTTTGCTGATCGACAGGATGCCTCCCCTGGCGGTAGCCTGGGGGGTTCTACTGTATGCCGGGCGACCAAGACTGCGAGAGAGAGCTGCATTGTGTGTGGTGGGGATGGGCCGTGGGAATCCCCAGGTGCGGCAGCGGCGTCCCGCGGGCAGAGCGGAACCACAGGTGAGCAGCGGCGTCAGCAGGTCGAGGAAAACCCACAGGTAGCGGCGTCGGCAGGCAGGGGAGGCCCACAGGCATGGCAGCGGTGTCGGTAGGCCGAGGAGGACTGCAGGCGGCGGCGTCAGAAGGGTGAGCAGGTTCACAGTGTAGCATCGACGTCAGGAAGGCCGAGTGAGCCCCAGGAATAACGGTAGCATCGAGGGTTTGAAGAGGCCCACAGGCAGCGACGTCAGGGGGCCGAGCAGGCCCACGTGTGCGGCCGCGACGTCGGGTGAGTAAAGCAGGTCCCTCGGTGTAGCACGGCGTCGGCAGGCAGGGGAGGCCCACAGGCGGCGACGTCGGGTGGGTAAAGCACGTCCCTGGCTTATAGCAGCAGTGTCGGCAGGCAGGGGAAGCCCACAGGCAGCGACGTCGGGTGGGTAAAGCACATCCCTGGCTTATAGCAGCAGTGTCGGCAGGCAGGGGAAGCCCACAGGCAGCGACATCGGGTGGGTAAAGCACGTCCCTGGCTTATAGCAGCAGTGTCGGCAGGCAGGGGAAGCCCACAGGCAGCGACGTCGGGTGGGTAAAGCACATCCCTGGGTGTAGCAGCGGCGCCGGCAGGCAGGAGATTTCGTCTGGGGACTCGCAGGTGCGGCAATGGCGCTGGGGGAAAAACCGAGGAGGCCCACAGTTGCGGCAGGTCGAGAAGATATCTGGCGTCCCCCGGGTGAGACAAAGGAGGCCGCGACGTCGGATGGAAGTTTCTGAACTGCCGCCTGAATTTTGTGTTGGGTGACCAGCACCCAGCTACCCGTCCTCGAAATAAACGCCAAAACATGCTGGGAAGCAGTGCCGTGATTAGTCCGTTAATGGCGTTGGTTGTCCTCGCAGTGGAGTTTTCAGAGACCTAAACTGTGGCGCCGTATTGAGTCCGTTAAAGGTTCTCTGAAGGTGAGCGGCCATATTTAGTCCGTTAAAGGCTGGGCCTAAACCGCTTGTGTCACCAACTCCGGGAGGTCACCAGTTGTGAGGACCAGAGATTAAGACAGGTAGCTGGGTACTGATCATTTATTTACAGACAAACTGGGTTGACATAGACAGGTGCGGACGGATATGTAGTGCAGTCTCGCACCGCAAACAGAAATGACTCCGAGATGGTAAATTTGTGTTTTCTTACAGACATTCATTTAGATATAATAAAGCGTACATATAATGGAATTGCAAGTGTTATACATCAGTGAAAAGGCCGCGGAACGCTCTATCGGATGGAAGTAAGGACAACGCGACTTGATTGATTGGTTACAATGAAAATAGGGAAAAAGTGTTGTCCTTACATGGTCCTTAAAATACATTTATTGCAACGTTTCAAAACACAATGGAACAAACCTGTTGGTAATTGTCAAAAGGGTAAAAGTTAAGAAGATAATCCAGGATTATCGGATATCACACGGTCACAAACCAAAGCACAGATTTAACCTAACAGAAACTACAAATTATCCGTACAGTTCAAAACATGTAAAAACTGAATATATTAATTTTGTTGCTTATATTTGTATACAACTTTTTTCATTATGAAAGGCATCAAGTTTAGATAAACCAAGACTTCAATTTAGAACATTTCCATTATTTGACTTGAAGAAACAAGATTCAATGATATTCCTTTTAACTGTGTCATTACATGGGATTAATGCTCTTGCTTGACTCCAGTTAATAGGATTATCTAAATATCTCTTATGTACGAATATTGCATTCGATATTTGCCCAGTTCTCACAGAATGTTGGTAAGTCTCTTTCACAACGTCTCAAACAGCACCAATATTCTGTGAGAACTGGGCAAATATCGAATGCATTATTCGTACATATGAGAGATTTAGACCATCCTATTGACTGGAGTCAAGCAAGAGCCTTAATCTCATGTAATAGCACAGTTAAAAGGAATATCATTGAATCTTTTTTCATCAAGTCAAATAGTGGAAATGTTCTAAATTTAAGTCTTGGTTTTTTCAAACTTGATGCCTTCATAATGAAAAAAGTTGTAGATAAATATAAGCAACAATATTAATATATTCAGTTTTTACATGGTTTGAACTGTACGGATAATTTGTAGTTTCTGTTAGGGTTAAATCTATGTTTTGGTTTGTGACCGTGTGATATCCGATAATCCTGGATTATCTTCTCAACTTTTACCCTTTTGACAATTAACCATCTGCTATTTTTGATCTGTTGTTTACCTGATAACTTTCTCTCAAATTGTATTTCATTCGTTCCTTGAGAATATCTTGGTAAAGACAAAAGCGCTTGGATTTCTGACTATCATTTTCCTGTGGTATTCGCTTACACACACACACACACACACACACACACACACACACACGTATGTAAGCATATACATTTATGTATGTTTGTATGTATGTGTGCGTGCATATTCCAGAAAGATTTCTATGGCAGATATATATATATATATATAATATATATATATATATATCTATTATATATATATATATATATATATATACATATATATTACACACATACCTATATACACACACATACATATATACATATATAATATATATCCCATATATATAATATATATATATTATATATATATATATATATATATATATATATATATATATATATATATATATATATATATATATATATATACATACATTACATACATACATACATACATATACAGTAAATACTTAATATTCAGACAAAAATAACACTAAATAAACGTGCATGCACTTTTTTTTTTATGAATGAATGAACTAAATCCAAAGGCTATTGACTATGGTAAATGGTTGGCTGATATTTTTAATGGCATTGCAACAAGAAAGGTAATAGGGGCTGAACTAATAAAATTTATATGCTAAAGAATTAAGATATTTTCAGACAACGGTTGAGAATCATATACTAGAATTGTCCTTATATTTTGTTTCACATCGATTACAAAATACATTAACGTTTCTCATAAATTATTGCATTTTGGCAATTTACATAATATGTGGGATTCATCTCTAAATTCGATATTTCAATATCTAGCGAACTTATTTAGAGAGAACAAGATCCAGGTGAAACTTCCCTCTATCGAAAACCGTTCCAGAGATCCTCGATATCTGGAAATTAATATTCAATGATGAATCCCGTAACGCTTCCAGTGTTCCAGAAAGGCCCAGGTTTTAATGTCCTACAATAGGCCGATGGGAAACAGCTGCCGTTTTTTAGTCCCAGTCCCATCTTTCCGGCTTCTTATTTTACTCCTTATTCATGAAAACGCTTCGTTTACTCTCTACAATTTAAAGAATATTTTCAGTTCTTTTCTCTATGAAATTAGCGTCTTTATCTTTTTTTTATATATATATTTTTGATGAAAAGATTTCTTCGTTTGTCTATTGAATAAAGTAAAGTTGTTTCCCTAGTCTTTTGCCTCTACTGAGGATCATTATTTTCAATTTATAATTTTTATTTTACCCCTAACAGAACATGTAAAGGGTGTAAATATTTGCGATAAACTGTCTTGTTTGGTAAAAGTAACTGCTGCAACAACGCTAGTAAATGCTGTCGAGAATTCGTTAGCCGAAACGAAAATGGACCAAGGTCTTTCTTTCATTCAAACAAAATTAATATAGAGTAGTAGTTTTCAACATTTTCCATACCGTGGCCCCTTATTAGCAACTCAATATGACCGATGACCCCTTTTAGCATTTTTTAGCCGAATAATATGTGGGGTTACCACTATACACCAATATCCATATTTTCATCAACCAAAGAGAGTACATAAAGAATCTGTATTCACTATGAGGGGTCCCAAACCTATCTACAAGTTTTTATTCATTCCTCCTTCCAAATCTGTTAAACATTTTTTCCTCTGACTTGACTGGTCTCAAGTTTATCTGAAAACACGATTCTCTCTTTCTCTCCCTTGCCTTTTTTTTTTTTCCCAAATCTTTTAGGCTTTTTCGCTCTGATGGGTCCAGTCTATCTGCAAATACGATTTTTCACTGTTATTTTGCCCTATGCACAGCTTCCTACTGAACACTGGAACATTGTTGGGCGACTGTCTGCTTGTCCTGAACATTTTTCTGGCTGACCAGGACAAGGCCTCAATTCCCGGACGAGTCCCGGCCAAACCGAGACTTACTTTAACCCTAATTTTATGTAAAGTCCTAGTAGAAAAATAGCACGCCACTGTAATAAATTTGCTACTTGCATTAAAAAGATATTATTATAACTATTTCTGTTAAATAAGTTAAATTAAAGAGTGTTTTGGCCTGATTATCAGGTGTTGCTTTGTGTAACGGTGATGAAACCATGGTAGCTGTATGTTTAAATATTTTTTTATATCGCCATGTGTAATGGAACTAAATCACGCAATAGCAAATCAAGTATATTACAAAATAAGGTAAACTGTTGAACAAAATCTTATTTACTGGCTAAAACATACCCTTGATTAAGAACGATCTCGCGGCCCTGAGAAAAAAAAAAAAAAAAAAGAGGGGTCGCGACCCCTAGGTTGAAAATCTCTGATATATAGAGCCCCGTAGGAGGGGTAGTGTCGTCAGTGGAGCTCATGCGGTGCACTGTAGGCATTACTTAAGGTTAGTTGCAGCGTGCCTTCGGCCCCTAACTGCAACCACTTTCGTTCCTTTTACTGTACCTCCTTTCATATTCTCTTTCTTCGTCTTACTTTCCACTCTCTCCTAACACTTGATTCATAGTGCAACTGCAAGGTTTTCTTCCTGTTACAACTTTCAAACTTTTTACTGTCAATTTCCATTTCAACGCTGAATGACCTCAGAGGTCCCAGTGCTTGGCCTAAATTCTATATTCAGCTCAACTCAACTGATATAGAGAGCGTCTATGTACCAATGATTTTTAAAGCAAGCTCCACACAAGTGAATAGTCA
Source organism: Macrobrachium nipponense (assembly GCF_015104395.2). Lineage (NCBI taxonomy): Eukaryota > Metazoa > Arthropoda > Malacostraca > Decapoda > Palaemonidae > Macrobrachium > Macrobrachium nipponense. Next base: position 4,163,301 of record NC_061096.1, read on the forward strand.
TAAAAAAAACGAGAAATTACATCCAGTAATAACACGGATGCCATGATGATAATGGGGGCAGCAATGATAATGATGATGATGACGTAGGGGGTGACTTGGGGAAAACAGAAGTAGAATTTCTTGGCAATTTGCAAACGGAGGTTTCTCTTGGGTTACAGAGAGGCTGATATACACCAGAAACCAAAATTTTCGCTAATCTAATACTTTAATCTAAATAAAGGGGGGCGGGGACGTAGTGTGGAGGACAAATCATAGTTAGGAAAAATAGAGAGAGATTTTTATTGCTTTTGTAGCAATGAGATGCCAGTTCAAAATACTGAATTAGTCATTTAGTCTTACAGCATCTCGCCATTACTAATCCAGTACTCATAATAAAACCTAAAACAACTCGATTATTATGATTAGCTAGGCTAGAATAATACCTACTCTGTATTTTCTCTCTCAGATCGACCTCAAATTTTTCGTTGACACAATAAAAGCTTTGATATGACATAGTTGCAAACAACGAGCAAATCTTGCAGCCTACTGCATCCGACATTGAAAACAATTGCCAATGTTAATGGTTAGTGACCATCTGAGCAACAGTCTACTGTAACACATTCTCTCCCTCTCTGATTTATATGTTTCTCTCCCTGTTTTTAATATATTTTCACCCTGCGTTTTAATTTCTGTCAACAAAACTGTATTCGTTTAACTTTATGTCTTGATATATTGGTTTTCCTTGGTTATCTTACATGGTGAAGAAAGAACTACTGTAAAAAACCAAGTTTTGAATGATTATATATAAAACAGGTGATTTAGACCTTCACCGAAGTCCTCTTCAGCCTCTATTGGATCTATTTAACCCATGCAAGACTAGCACGCAGAATGTGTTTTTATTACTAGCTGAACTTATATGTTCGAATTTTTGGGTACTATGCCTAGTGTAGTGGCCTGTTCGTTGCTTCTCCAGCACATCAGTGACCTTTAAACCTTTAAAAAGGGCTTAACTATTGATCATAAGATGGCTTCCCCCGTACAAAAGGGAATGCAAATGTCCACCAACTGAGATAAATCTATTATTTTCTTCCTTCTGTATCATATCTTTCTGCCTGGTGTCGTTACCAAGAGAGGGCCGTTGCAAAGGTTGGGAATTCCGCTGTAAATACTGACAAGCCGTACAAAGATTGGAAAGTCAAAGTGGTCATCCTGGAATGAAAACGTGCATTAAGGCAACCTTGACCCCCAGCTCAGAAGGTCACCACAAGGAGTCTATCTGCTTTACTCACCCATTTCCCGTGCTCCATATTGGATGGTGAATCCCACTATCCTCCCAAGACCACCATGTGCAGCCATTCAGGATCAACCTCCTTGCAGGATTGACATTTGAATTCCTAGAGTAAGACTAAAGATGAGTTTTGGTGGCTTGTTTTCCTTCTACTAACTTTTATTTTCCTACTTTGTCAAGTAACCCCTGCAAGTGCTTCCCATAATCTTCTACTGGATTTCCCTCTCCACTCAACTCAGTGGCTATAGCAAAAAAGACTGGGTCCCCTTTTTCCCCAACAATCCTTCACAACGTTCAGGATTAGCAAGCAGGAGAAGAATACGGTCAGCCAGGTTTGTGGTTCTCATTGTTACCTGTGTAAATAAGAGTGGGAAAATCTTTTTGTAGAGATTAATAGTGTAAACTGTCTTGTGCCAATTGATGGAACTGTCAATTTTGTAAGTCATGCTAAAATTTTGATAAATTATCCAATCTAGAGATTTTGAGGGAAATATGAGGTGACAACAAGGGCTGCAGAGCTAGTTCTGCCTCTTTCTCAAGGTGTCTAAATAGAGTTAAAAATACATTTAGCTCATGTTGTCACTTCCATAGCCAAGATTCGTTTGATATCAAGAGCCTGTGTTATGGTTTAAACTCATCTTTGGGTAACTTTGCAATCCAAGCCTGTGTGTCTGTAACACTGCTAAGGTGTAACTGAGTAATCAAACTGTAGGATTTTTGTTGATTCATAGACCCAAAGAGCAGTTGTACTTTAAAGTGTTCCTATACATAATACAAACCCTCGGTCCTTTACATAAGGAATTACTTACGGCATAGGCTGGAAATTGGTCGTAAAAGAATAACAACAAGGCAGTTAGGCAATAACTGCTTGTCGGATAATCAGGGGTCCCGCCTGACTAGATGTAAACATTCCTCTTTGCTTTCAGCTGCCGTGTGTGCAGACATGCTCTTGCTCTCTGTCCATCGTTTTCTTACGTGAATCATAAATGTGAGATCTTTCTGTTTTTCTCTTTCTATGTTTGTGTGTTTTGTTTGCTTAATTGTATCAAGCAAACCCACGACTCAAATAAACCAAAACGTCCCCCATTTTCGCAATGTGTTTGTCTTGGAGTGGGGGCCAGGAAGTGTGGTGGCTTCAGCTCAAAGATTGAGATGGACCTCATGTCCTTTGCGTACAGTGCCAAGGGCGTGAGTGTTTGATTAGTAATCCTTGTGGAACTTGTATCTCTTGGTTGGTGGGGCAGTGGGGAAAGTACAAGGGGAGGAAACGTTCGCTGGGGAAGTCTTCCAAGCCTTTGTCGAAGGGTTCCCCACAGACTCGAGAATCAGCAAGTTCAGGAAGGCAGTTCAACTGTTTGTCTCGACAGGAATAGCCAGCTTGGCTTTGGCAGGTCGTAATCGGTCACCTGTCGTCACTAGAGAAGCTAGTCCCCAAGGGCGTCTTCACCTTCGTTCTCTTCAATGGAGATTAAAAGTCTAAATCCTTCCTCATCCCTCAAACAGAGGAAGTGAGTTAGGATTTAGCCTGGTGGCTAGATGACAGGAACCTCTTAATAGGAGTGGAGTTGCACACTCCCCCTCCGGACATGCTTCTGTTCTCGGACACATCAAACAAGGGTTGGGGCGCACACCTGGAGGAGTTGCTGACTGCAGGAGTGTGGAATTGACACAACCAGCACCTTCACATCAACATTCTGGAACTCAAGAGTTCTGGGATCGAGTGATGGGACACTCTGTGGTATTGATGAGTGACAACACCACGGTAGTGGCATATGCCAACAAACAGGGGGGCCTAGTCTCTCCTGTTAAATCAGTTGACAGTGCAGGTGCACGAGTGGATTGCAGCACACTCGGTAGAGCTGTGGTAGTGGCAGCCAAGCTCAGCCACCAGAATCAGGTGATTGGGACAAACTGGTCCCTACACCCAGACGTGGTGGAAAGGCTGTTCGACCTATGGGGGCATCCAGTGGTAAACCTGTTCACCACCCAGCACAACAAAAAACTTCCAGTTTTCTTCTCTGTGGTGCTGGACCCAGTTTTCTTCTCTGTGGTGCTGGACCCATGGGGAGCTGCAGAGGATGCATTCCAACATCCGTGGCACAACCTTTTGTGTCAGCCGGGTTATCCACCATCTTCTGCGAGTGAGATGATTTTCTCACTGAGCAGTAACAGAGATAGCAGGATACCTCAGACAGTCCTATGCGGCAGTGTTACAGGGAAAGTGGTCTGTCTTCTGTGGTTGGTGTCATGGACAGGGTCTCTATCCGCTCAGAGCCACTCTTCAACAGAATGCAGATTTCCTAGTCTTTCTCTGCCAAGAGAAGCTCCTCTGTCTCTGTAGTTAAAGGCTATAGGTCCACCTTGGCCCTGGTCCTGAAACTGCGAGGAGTGGATATTTTCACTTCTATGGAGATCTCCCTCCTCATGAGGAGCTTCGAGAGGTCTTGCCCACCCAGGGAACTCAGGCCTTCTGAGTGGGATGTGACTTTCGTCTTAAGGAGCTTGACTCGTGAACCTTAAGAGCTTCTCCGAGAGTCGTCAGACAGGGATCTGACCCTCAAGACCGTCTTTTTGCTGGCCCTGGCATCGGCAAAGAGAGTAGGTGAGCTTCATGGTCTCTCTTATAATGTTAAACCTTAGTCCTTTACGATCCCCTCCTTAGAGGATTTTTGTGGTAATGACCCAGAAGAGATGCTACTTTGTCCCGTTAAAGTGTTACAGCGCTATCTGAAGAGAACTTTTCAACTCCGGCCTGAGCGTCGACGCCTCTTCATTAGCAGCGGGGTGACCAAGAAAGAGGTATCCAAGAACACTATCTTTTTTTGGCTTTGTGAAGTGATCAGGAAAGCATACTTCTCCGAAGGGAGGTTCGAAACTGGTACCTTTCATTCGAGCGCCCATGAAGTCCGAGGTATTGGTCCTACCCTTGCATTCCACAAGAACCTGTCTGTTTCACAGGTATTGGAGGCAGGGATTTGGTCCAACATGACCACCTTCACCTGCTTCTACCTTCAGGATATAGCTCTTATGTCCTTGGATACCTTTTCCTTGGGACCCCATGGTGGCTGCTCAACAAGTTGTGTAGCTTACCCAGCTCCTCTAACTGGACAAGGTTGCATCTCGCCTTGTGTAACTGTTGCATCCTCGTCCTTGAGTACTTAGATTACAAGAAGACAGGTTGGTAATTCACTTTATTCTGGTATATCAATTATATGTATGTATGCAGATCCATGCTTCTGCTAGTGTAACAGTTCGTGGATTGCGGGAGACAGACCACAACGACTCCCAGAAGGTTCAACACAGTAGAATGAGAGAGTAGTGTTTCTCAATACATTACACTTACCCCCCCCCCCCCCAGGTTAACACACAGAAAAATTAAACTTATTCAGTGAGTCTTCTACGTTTCTTACTTACTCTGGTAGATTTTCTTACAATGGCACCCGTATCAATTACTGTTCTTTGATCCTACTACTTCTACATCGGGATTACAAGTCATACCTGAGTTCTGAATAGGGTTATTTGTCTCTTCTAATCCTTGCACATTACGAGGAGAAGAAACTACAGGAGCATAAGGAATCATTGTATCTTTTAATAGTGACTATTCATCAGTTACTCTAGTATTATACATTTTTCTTGCAAATAATTGTGATAGGTGACGCTTCCAAGTCAAAATGCCATTAACATCTACAGAAACTAAATAATTCCTTTCACCAAGAACTTTGATAATCTTAGCTTCCACCCATTCTGCTCCTTTACCAAAATTCCTGGCATATACTGCATCACCAACTCTCAGTTTAGACTCATGAACATAAAACTCATCTCCTTGTTTAGGCATAATAACATCTAATGGACCCTGGGGAGCAGCCAGTAGAAGACTGTATTGTACGTCTATAGGTATAAAAAAATGTAGCAATTCTCGTTTTTACAGCCAAATTACAATCAAACTTTTTGAAGGTAGTTTTGAATATTTGTACAGCCCGTTCTGCAAGCCCATTTGTACTTGGATTATATGGTGCTCCTGAACAATGTCTAACACTATTTTTCTGAAAGAAATTTTGAGTCTCCCTAGACATAAATCAGATACAATTGTGTCAGGAATACCATAATTAGCAAAACATGACCTTAAACATTGTATGGTATCCTCTGAAGTATATTTTTGCAAGCATAGACATCAATAAATTTAGAAAAGGAATCAATAGTAATCAAATATTGAATGTTATCAATGGGTCCACAGTAATTTACATGCAAGAGGGACCAAGCTCTATCTACTGACAGCCAAGATAAAGGTGAAATGTCCTTATGCTTGAGATTTGTTATACATAATGCACAGTTAGAAGTTATTTGTTTTAAATCGTGGTCCATGTTGGGCCAATATAGAAAAGACCTTGCTTCAGCTTTCATGGCAACAATATCCTTGTGGCCCTTATGAAGCATTTCCATAAAGTGCTTTCTCAACATCTCAGGAACCAAAATACAATTTCTATACTGTAATACATTTTCATGCAAAGAAAGATTTAACATCAAAAGAACTCGTATCCAAAATATTAATCAAATTTACATATTCTGCTGGTACACGAAAATCCGCATCATCTCTACATAATCTGCCACTGTGTTATGCACTCCTGTAATGTGCTCAATTTTAAAATCAAAACCTGATAGAAATAAAGCCCACCTTTGAATTCGAGCATTAGATAATTGTGGAATACTTTTACTAGGGTTAAATAGATGAGTCAAGGGTTTATGGTCCGTCCTGATACTGAACTTCCTACCCAAAAGGGAATCAGAAAACTTCTTGACTCCAAAAATAATGGATAGAGCCTCTATCAATTTGAGAATAATTACATTCAGCATTAGATAATTTTCTACTTTTGAAAGAAATGGTAGAAATTTTACCCTTACATTCTTGCTTAAGAACAGCTCCCACTCCTACAGGGCTAGCATCAACTTCTAAAATCATTGTAGCATTGGGGTTAAAATGATCCAAAATATCAGCTCTTCCCAAAGCTTCCTTAATACTCTGAAAAGTTTCTTCATGAACTGCTGACCAATGAAATTCCACATTCTTTTGGGTTAAATTATTAAAGGACATAAAATAGAGCTGAACTGAGGTACAAACCTATTGTAATAAGTGCATAGCCCCAAAAATGATTTTAAAGACTGAACTGACTGAGGAGTTGGAGCTTCCAAAATTGCCTCTATTTTCTTTGGGTCAGGTTTAATTCTGTCACAACTTAAAATGTATCCTAAATAAGGTACTTCCTAAGGACCGGTACTTCCCTAGAACCAATAATACATTTATCTTTATTCAATTTAATATTTCTCTGTTGCAAAATTGATAAAACCTTACATAAACTCTTGTCATGTTCCTCCTTGGTAGCTCCGACAATCACTATGTCATCGAAAAATACATGAACACCCTCAATATTTGCCAATAGGCAATCAATGAAACTTATATAATCCGAAATGAGTTTGGGTATTGAGATACTTAAAATCTACACAAATCCTTATTTCACCATTAGGCTTCATTACAGGAACATTAGGACTGGCCCAATCTCCAGCATGCTCAACCTTGCTCACTATGTTTTTACTTTCCAGTTCTCTCAAACTATTCTCAATTTTACATTTATAGTGATAAGGAACAGATCTAGCATTTTCTTTTAACATTATTTGACATTCATAATTTGTAATGGGTGATCCTTCCACCACCTGATACTCATTGAACATTTTTGAACAATCAAGCTTAGGCCTAGATGCACTACTTGGGGTAATAAGAGGACCTTTAAATTTATCGTCACACATTATCAATTTGTACCCACTGGTATTTCAATTTCTTCATCAAAGACCTGGCTGCTAAATTTAAATCATTATCTACAACAAAAAATTTTTGTCCCTTGACAACTTGGCCTTTAAAAGAAACATCACAATTTATTTCACTGTACACTTGCCTTTCAGCTTTATCATAATTTGCTAAGCGTTTCCTTGTTGGTAGGTGTTAAATTCAATTTATTAGCATCATGCTGTGAAATAGTGGATGCACCACTGCCAGTGTCTAATTCAAATTCTTGGGGAACCCATTTAACATTAAAATTTCTCTATATGGTTTCTCATAATCATTGGCAAAGTCAATAAAATTCACATTAACAAAGTCAATAAAATTCTCATTAACAAAGTCAATAAAATTCACATTAACATAAAAAGTTTCAATAAATCATAAAAATCATGGAAATTTTCATTAATAGGAATATGCTTACTAGTAGCCTCGTCTACATCATGCACTGTATTAACATTCCTAGATTTATTTCTAGCCTTTTTATTGGGACACACTGTACTCACATGGCCTTCCTTGCCATAGGAATAACATTGAGCGTTCTTAAATTTACAATTATTAGCTAAATGGTTATCACGCCCACAATGACTGCATTTACTTTGAGCTTTACCCCCCCCCCCCCCCTTTAGAGTCTGCACTAGAATTAGGCCTAGGCCTAGTTACCTTATGCCTCACCTTGTTAACAGTACCTGTAGGCCTATTATCTGTAAAAGAACTTGAAGTAGGACTACATTCGGTAACATAAGCAGTTTCTAAATTGGTAACCTTGGCAAGTAATTCACGAGAGGAGGTTGATTTAAACTCAAAAGAATCAGCTAATAAAACCTTAAAATAAACTTCATTATCAATACCAACCAATAATTGTTCATTCAACCGCCTATCAAAATCACTATTAAATTCACACTGTTGAGCTAACAATTTTTGTTCTGCATAATATGCCTTTACTGACACACTGCTTTTCTTCTTTCTCTGTAGGAAATCACATAGTGCTCTATGGTAACTAGATTTAGTTATGAAACGAGACTTTAATTGATTTACTAGGTCATCAAATGGAACTGCAGACGACAATTTCGGTGCTGTTAACTTACAGGTCGTGGAAAATGTCTCTACTCCAACTGAAGAAAGCAACAAAGCTCTTTTTGCTGTCCCCTTTGTTACTTCATTTACTTCACAATTCATGGAAAATAGATCTAGCCAACAAGATAATTCCCACTTATCTGGGTTAAACTCGGGAATTGTTGATCTCCTTGTCGCTGGCATCCTTCCTGACAGGGTATGGAACTTCAGTAGTCCCCAACAAATACAGCTGAACTCAGGCTTACTCGATTACTGTAGTCTGGACGTTGGCCAGGCCTAAACTGGTATGCTAGGCTAGATACGGTAGTGGCTGGCTGTCGTTGGTATGCTTACTCTCCTTCACTATGACATATATACCTCTTCGTTCATTGGGTTCATACTCGTTACCACTGTTGCATCCTCGACCTTGAGTACTTAGGTTCCAAGAAGACATGTTGGTAATTCACTTACTTTATTCTGGTAGTATATTATTCTGGTAGTATATCAATTACAAGTATGGAGATCCATGCTTCTGCTAGTGTCACAGTTCGTGGATGGCGGGAGATAGACCACAACAACTCCCAGAAGGTTCAACACAGTAGCAGTGTTGCCACTCAGGCCGCACAGCCCTGCACTCACTCAGCCGCATACCATTCTCTCAACAGTACAACCATAGAAAAAGATACCATTGAATGGGTAACAAAAGCAGACTTTTAAGGATTATACAATAACTACTGTAGCACTAACATTTATTTCATTTATATTATATATATTATATATAGTATTTTATTGTATTATATTATACATCTGTAGGAAAATATAATAAATTTAATCATAAAGTAACAAAAGCAGAACCTTATGTATTATACAATAACTATTGTACCACTAACATTTATTTCATTAATATTATATATCTTATAATATATTTTATTGTATTATGTTGTACATCTGTAGGAAAATATTTTATATTTGCTCTTAAAGTAACAAAAGCAGACCTTTATGGATTATACAATAACCATTATACCACTAACATTTATTTCATTTATATATTTTGTAACATATATTATATTGTATTATATTATACATCTGTAGGAAAATATTGTATAGTTGCTCCAAAGTAACAAAAGCAGACCTTTGTGGATTATATAATAACTATTTCTCAATTGACACACTTGCGTCCCGTTGCACACTCTTGATCATATCGCATTTTGGGTTGAATGCAACACATCCACCACCCTCAGTAGCTGTCTCTGATGTTAAAACAATATTAGCCTGTTTGTGAAGAGAAAGTTTATTTCTAACTTTAGTTTTATTGAGATTTACCTTCGAAAAAATTCTCTCTGCATCAGCATTACTAGTAGGCAATGACAATATCCTGAGAGCAAACAGGTAGAGATTGATACATTAACGTCCCTTCGTCATTCTTAAGCGTCGAAAGCCACCTGAAAAATACCTCTGGGTTGTCTTGAGTTTTCATATTTTCGGATACATTAAGGTTTGGGAGACTCCTCCATTCATCATCAAGTTGTTGCAAGTCACCCTCATATACCCGAGGGAGCTCCTGTACCACTTCTGAGAGAAATGGTGTTACACTTAATACATTTGCACTTACACACTTTGCAACAGTAAACATTGAACACATTTCTAACAACCTGGAATCCAAAGGAAACCTTTTTTTCATTTCTAAACAAACTGTTACCAGAAATGTCCTACAGCGACTCCGCACATCTCATATAAGCTTGGTGTTCCCTCGGTATTCAGGTGACTGGAAAAAGCTATGGAACTCTGCACCTAAATATATGTGTTTTAAAGGCATAAAGTGTTTCTCCTCACATGGGTCTATGTGTGCTACATGTGGTGCTGAATTTATGATCTCGTGTTTGTAATGTAATAATACCTAAGGGTGTCCTTAACAAAGTGTTGCACGAGTTGCACAACTTGTGAATTGTTGACTTTTTCTGGAACATGAGGTTGAGTTGTGTAAACTTAGGAAGTATAAATGCCAGGAATTTGAAGTACATGAAAACAGCAGGATCATTAAGTGCTACATATATAGCTGAGGGAGTTGACAGCCTGTCTTTAGGTGTTTTTGTGAAAAGTATAGCTTTAAGGGCTGCCACTGTTCCACCACACGATTTACAGCCAAATGTAATGAGAGTTTGTGGGGTTTAACATCACAGAAGGACTGGAATTTTTGAAAGTCATTCTTTCTCTTTGCACTATGCAAAATATGTATAGATGTGTCTGATTAGATCCTCGCAAACACTGGGTAGAGTCTTGGCTGCATTTAATGCACACAAATGCACTGAATGACAAACACACTCGAGTATTGTCACACCTGGAGCAGCCACACGGAGCCTGCTACTAAGTGAATTATGGGGACCCATGATATTGCTGGCACCATCAGCAGCAAATCCTATCAGATTGTGTATTGGAATGGAGTGCTTTACAAAATAGTAATTAATTAATTGAAACAGATGTTCCCCTGTTGACCCTGTTGCCGTCTGTGTTGATTTGTCAACATCATCATATACAGACAACACATCAAGAAATTTTGTTTCAATCTTACCTGTTGCTTGGTTAAATAATTTTATTACAATAGCACAGCTCTTACAAGTGCTTATGTCAGTGGTTTCATCAATTATCATGGAAAATTTGTTGTTTCATAGCATCATGCAACTGCTTTTGGGAGACCTTACCTATATCATCAAGTACACGTGTGGCTTTAGTTCTCTTGTGATAATTGGTTTGCAATTTGTGAATCAGGGAATATATCTTTACATATAGAACTGAGGTGATCAATAGAATTTATAGAAATATTATGTTCTGCCAAAAAGGATATTAACTTAATTTCTGCATGAGTAACAGAATCCTCAATCTCATTTGGAGCAGAAGGCTGGTTTGGTGCAGCTGCTTGAAGTGCAAGAGCATCTGTGTGGCGGCGTGATGTTTTGTGATGTTTAAGAGCTGAGATTTCAGTGACCAGAGATGACCTACACACCCCGCAGAAAGCCTTATACTCATCACCATCCACCTTGCAGATCCATGCCCTTAACTCCGGATCTCAAAGCCACTCCTCTCGAAATATCCGTTTTGGCATGGTCACAACCAGGGCACAGACTTATTCTGCAGATGCATAATGTTTAATTATATATGTTTCCCAATCAAACACCCAAAGAAAACTTGCAAAAACTGGCCCATGTTATTAATATCGTGGTTGAATAAATGACCCCTTTTCTTATGATTATTTAGCTATTCATCATGATTTAATGTCATCTGGCTGCAAGCAATTAAATTGCAATTAAAAGGAACATGTAGCATACGTATCCTATTATAGGGTTAAAGGGACTGGTCACTGGAGTGTTCCTCGTCGTACACGATAGTACAGCAATATTTACAGTAAAATAACATACATAACAGGATAAAAACAATACATTATATAAATATATATATATATATATATATATATATATATATATATATATATATATATATAAAATGTACATATACATACATATGTTTATGCATACACACACACACACACACACACATATATATATATATATATATATATATATATATATATATATATATATATATATATATATATATATATATATATTATATATATATATATAATATATATATATATATATATATGTAGAGAGAGAGAGAGAGAATGCGAATTAATTGCCAAGAAAGTTATTACTATTTCTGCATTTCACACATATAGCTCTAATATATATTTACTGTCTGGCACTGTATACAACATGTGTGGTACTCAGGATACTTCTTTTTCAGTTTATATCTCGAGTAATATAGGGCCTCCAAAGTCCTCAAACTTACAAACAGTATAAGTACTATGGGGTTTACAATAACCCAAACAAATTACACTATAAGAAACAAGGGGTCCAGCTAACCCCTATCAAATCAACACTAATCTATTTTTGGTGGTCTCTGGGACCCCAGGTTACTCACTTAAGTGATAAAATAGGTCCTGAAAAGCACCTAACACTCGCCCTCTTCAAGGTCACAAATGAAACTGATGATCTAATGACTTTCAGCTCATTTATAGACTAAACAAGGATCATGAAGCACCAACAACAGACTTTTAGCTTTTCTAGGGGTCTTTTGGGCCCCAGGTTACCTATTCAGGTTTAGGAGAAGAAAGGAGTTAATGAACTGCTGTCATCATTAGGCTTTATGCATTAATATTTTCATACATATTAATTGTCTAAATTCTTATACTATTATTCATCATCATTGGTTAATACGTTGGATATATTTACCACAATATAGAAATCCGTAAAACAGATAATATCAAAAGGTTCTATAGCCATATTAGGAAAGCATGCGGCAACGTGAGCCACAAAATGCGGCTGGGGCTACCTCGGCCGCATTAATTTTTGGAAAGTGTGACTGCAGATTTTTTTGGCCGCATAGCTGACAAAAAAGCCACACATCGACAACACTGCACAGTAGAATGAGAGAGTAGTGTCTCTCAATACATTACAGTAACCATATGAATGGGTGTGAATGAGTGTGACTGGCTTCTCTTCCTCTTCCATTCTTCTCTCTTCCTATGCGAAGAGAGCCATGGTCATCACATGCTGGAAAGGGCAGTCGTTGCAGGTAACTATATTACTGAACTCCATTCAATCCTCTTCCATTAGGGTATAGGGGAGAAGAGGACATTAGCATGATACGAACCCAATACTTGTATATTTGTCATCTTGCCTCCAACTATAAGTTATAGTTTTGTACATGAATTTTCCTGTCAGATATATACTTAGCTTTAGACTCCGTCGTTCCCGACAGAAATTCAAATTTTGCGGCACACGCTACAGGTAGGTCAGGTGATCTACCGCCCTGCCGCTGGGTGGCAGGACTAGGAACCATTCCCGTTTTCTAATCAGAATTCATATGTCGCCGGTTCCGACAACTCCTGTTGTTGGTTCCTCCTGATGGATTTCGTTTTTCGCTTGCCGTGGATCTTTTCGCGCCTTTGGTGACGTATTGGATCTTTGGCTTCGCATACGCTTTATTATTTTTTATTTATTTTTTTTTTGCGTCAGTCGCTAGTACTGTCGTTAGTTTATGTGACTGAATGTATATCGTTAGACTACCGAACGAGCGGTTCGGTAGATCCTCACACTGTAGATTTGATTTTTGTTTTTCATGAAACTACATTTCTTTTGTATCAGTCAATTATCGTTCTGTTTACATTTACTGATTGACAGTCATTATTACGAAACTTTCGTAATAATGACTGTATATGTTTGCTGTATGTAGTAAATTTGCTGTATTACAGTAAATTTGCTGTATTACAGTGGATGTATACATTTTCGGTATACATTTACTGTAATAATGACTGTATACATTTACTGAATGTCAGTCATTATTACGAAATTCGTTTTGATGTAATTCATTAGAGAACCTTCATTGCTGAAGTTTCATTAGAAAAGCTTGAGTAGATCTCGTTCTAACGAGCCAGTTAGTGAGACTATAGCACCTTTCCAGGACACAGAACCTGCAGATTCGTCTAAATGGAATTAGTGGATTTGAAGGATGCCCTCAAAAGATGGAGCTCAAAATGCGAGCTTTTGAAGGTAAGCACAGTACAGTGGATAGTGATTTCAGTGTCCCCAGTGTTATGGAGGTGGAGGGGGCATCTGACCGGCTCCGTAGCGCTTCCAGGCCTAGACCTCTTCCAAACTCCCAGACCCAGTGGAGGAGGAAAGTCGACAGCCGCAGGAAGGTTAGGGAGAACCCCCACCGGTCAGGCGTCCCTTCGGCAGGATCTGTGTCATCCCAGACTGCCAGGGATCGCCGTTGCAAAGGCATCCTGAGAGAGCTTCTCGTCATCCGATTCCGCTTCGCCCAAGCGCGGCTGGAGCTCGGCCGAGCAGTCGCGGCATACGAAGAGGAGTTGGAAAGCGCCCTCCTTGGATTCTAGCCTTGAGTGCTTCCCAGAAGGTTCGCCTGTGGATAGGAAGAGAGCCAGAGAGCCCTGTTTTCGCCAGCTTTCGGCTGGGAGTCCCCTTCGTCCTCCAGACCTCCTTCCCCTTCGTCTGACAAGGAGCGGGAAGATTCTACGACGAAGATTCTCCGTAACATGCAGGAGCATATCTCGTCTCTGGTAGGAGTACTTATGAAGGATCCTCCTCACAGGAAGGACACTTTTCTTCCAGTTAAGAGATCCTCTCGTCCCCTGGACGTTCCATGCTCCAAGCTCCTCTCCACAGCTCCTCGTTCTCAGAACACTTACCGACTGAGCCCTCGTCTCCTTCCGATCACGAAGCGCCAGCCAGGTACAAAGCTCAAGCGAGGAGCGAGTCGCCAACCAAGCGCCAGTCTCCAGCCAAGCGTGAGTCGCCTACGAGAAGCGAGCCAGCCAAGCGCGAACGGCACTACAGGTGCGAGTCACGAGCCGCTTTCCAGCCACTAAACGCCAACTAGGCGCGAGCCGCCAGCCAGGCGCGAACCGCCAGCCAGGCGCGAGCCGCCAGCCAGGCGCGAGCGCTTTCCAGCCGCGAAGCACCAACCAGGCTCGAGGCTCCTTCCAGGCGCGAGCCGCTTGCAAGACGCAAAGCGCCAGCCAGGCGCAAGTCGACAAACAGGCGTTTTCCTTCCTCGATGTTCCGATCAGACACGAGACGCCAGCAGCACTGCTCCTTCCGTCCGCGAGGCTTCTTACAGGCGCGAGGCGCCTCCCAGCCTTGAAGAAACTCCCAGAGGCGAGGCGCCAGACCGAAGATCGTCGTCTTTCAGCCGCTCTTCCTCGGACAGAAGCCCCTCTCCTCATGAGCGAGAACCTGCCTCTTCAATCAGGCTCTCCTCTCCTTGCAGGCTCTTGTACGCCTACCAAGCGCTCTTCTCAGCAGTTGCCGTACTTCCTGGTAGGCGCCCTTATTCGGAACCTGGCGTAAGCCCAGTCATTGAGGTAGGATTCTGCCCCTCCCTCGAGTTCTATGGGAATCTAGACGACCTCCACTGCTGATGGTCTGACGAATTCGGTAGGGTTTCGCCGAATGCTTTAGATTCTGAGGAAGTTCTGGCATTCGCAGTGTTCGAGTTTCTTACAATCTCTTAACACTTACGCGAAACCATGGTCCTCAGTGAGCTAAAACGAGAATTCCCGATGTTTTTTTACGATGTTCGGGAACCTCGCTAATGCTCGAATTTTTGAAATATGTTCTGTCATGTAAGTGGGCTGGCCCCCATTGACAAGATCATGGATGTTCTGTCATGTAAGTGGGTAAGCCCCCTTTGACAAGATCCAAAAAAGGCTTTGTCATGTAAGTGGGTTAGTCCCCATTGACAAAGATCCTAATAAAGTTCTGTCGCGTAAGCGGATAAGCCCCCATTGACAGATCCACAAGAGCTCTCAGTCATAGGTCACTACCTCGCTGAGGCTCTTGAGGCAAAGCAGACTCATGGACAGTATTCATGAAGTCTTCTGCCTAATAAGATAAGAAGCTTGAACTGTCGCCTTCAGGTTTCGGTTCACATTGAAGTTTTTTCCTTCAGGAAAAACTTCTCCTTTATCTTGACTAGAGAACAAAGACGGTAGATCTCCAGTCCTTACTCTCTCTTCGTAGGGAAAAGAATGTAGGATGGAAGTCTTTGTACAAAAACCTGCTAATATACTATGTATATTACCCTCACGACATGTTCTGTTAAGCAGTTGATTTGTCTGAGGTGCAGACACATATATAGTTAGCTCTATCGATGCTGACTCAGACGACGAGTATCCTAATTGAACTGCAAACCTCTCAGGAGTTACCAGTTTCGATTTTTGATACTGATGGTGTTGTCACGACAACACCAACTCAGCTTTTGTATTTACCGAAATCCGTTTCTCTTAAATATAATTGCCGGAGCATATTTTTCTGCTCGATGGTTCTAGCAGAACCCATTCCTTCGTAGAATGGAATAGTTGGCAACTCAGGATGAAGAGGCGGCGAGAGCTAACGTTGTATGAGACTGTTGTCTTTGCCATAGGCAGCTCAGTACGAGCTGACCGTCAGCGATACGCGGTATGTTACGTCTCTCTCTCCTGCAATGATGTACTGCCGAACCGTATCTCTGCCCAATAATCACGGACTTAGGTCCCTGATTAACGGGGATTCTTGCATGCATGAATGACCATCTTCTGCTATGTCGCTCGGTTTCATCACCTTCGACATTGCTAGTATTTTTTTCACAGAGATATTTATTGGACTCTTTCTTTTTCTGTTTACCGCCCTGTAACGGAAGTCTGTAATAGTTCACCGCTGCTTTGCACTAAGTTGTGAGGAGTGTTTTCTTCAGACATCGAAGTTTGTCTGCAGAAAATTTCTCGTATTCCTAGGTGTGCAAGTTCTTTGTTCACCCCGAATTAACAGATGTATCGGAAGACATCGCCTGTTCCCCGGACTGACAGTTCTGCTTTCTATATTCAGCCCATGAAAAGCAGTTTGCAGGCATTACTTCCCGGAGTTTTTCTTTGCTGAAAAACTATCCGCTTTCATAGCTAACGACTTATCATCGGACAGCATCGATTAAGAGGTTAGCTTTTTCAGTCCTTGGTAAGCACGGGTTCAGAATCTTGAGAATCTTTCTCTCGATTCGACTGTGAAGAAGTAAGTTGCTTCTCTGTCCTCCTTCGTCTTCTACGGCATATAGTGTTGTTTCTCCTTAACTGAGATTCAACTACTGTGAGAAGGTTTTGCCTTCAGGAACCTCAGTCTCTTGAAGGCATTTGACTTTCTCCTTTGGAGCTCATGCCTTAACAGAATCGTCACCTTCTCCGTCCGACATCAGTGACAAACAGATTATAGTCTTTCGGCTTAACCCTTCAAATACGATGGTCAAGTGACTTGCTCGGATATGAGAATCTTTGTCTCTTCTTGAGCAACTTTCCTCGATTCCGTACGCAGTCAGTCGGCAGCTGTCAGAGCGCCCGTGTCAGTTACGCGATACGGTGTAGGCCTAGTGTTGTTCTCTGACACGCCAGAGTAGCGAGGGGAAGCAGCACTAGGGACGTATGAAGTGTCAGGCATCTGGAAGGGGGACCAGGTTAACTGATACTCCAACGTGTTTCAACTGTATGCAATCTTTCTGGCTCTTAAGTGGTTTCAGTATGAAGTCAGAGAGATGGTGGTCCAAGTCAATTCGGATAACACCACGGCTCTGACATCCTTCAGAAACAAGGAGGACACATTCCTTCTCCCTTTAGGAGGTAACAAGAACCCTTCTTTTGGACGGAGGAGAGAGGGATCGCGCTCCTTACCAGATTTATTCAGGGAGAGAGAGGAATGTGAGGGTGGACCTGTTGAGCAAGAGGAACCCAGTCCTTCCTTTGGAGTGGATCCTCAATCTCGATGTGTGCCTAAGCCTATGGGCCCTGTGAGGCAGGCCACATGTAGACCTGTGCGCCGCGTATCAGAACAGGAGACTGGACAACTTTTGCTCCGCATTTGATTACCCGAGAGCAATAGCATTTGCGCTCTCCTACTGGACTGGTCAGGCATCGAGGGATAGGTCTTTCCCCCACTCTAACTGGTGGGGGAATTGATGAAAAAGTTCCTGTCCTCTACAGGGATGACTCTATCCCTTATCGCTCCCTTTTGGCCCGCTCTAGAATGGTTCTCAGAGGTTCTGGAATGGATAATGGACTTCCCCAGATCCCTTTCACTAAAGAGAGATTGGCTCAGACTACCCCACTTCAAAAGCTTTCTCAAATCCTCCCCGCTCTCTGCCTGACTGCCTTTTCAACTTCGAAAGACTCGTCAGAGCGATAGGATTTTCACGAAAGGTTCAACATTATGGGTGTACCAGTCGAAGTGGGAAGTCTTTCGACGATGGTGCAGGTCGAAGGAGCTGTCCTCTTCCATTACCTCTGTGACCGACATTGCTGATGTTCTCTTTCTGAGAGAAGAATCTCACCTACTGGTATCCACAATAAAGGATATAGAAGCATGCTCTCCGCTGTCTTTAGAGACAGAGGTCTAAAGATAGCGGAGGACAAGGATCTTCATGATCTCATCCGGTCCTTAGAGACCTCCAAGAGAAGTCCTCACTTTCACCTAGTTGGAATCTGGACGTGGTTCTCAAATTCCTCACATCCAACAAGTTCGAGCCTCCCCATCAGGCTTCTTTTAGAGACCTGACGAGGGAAGGTATTTTTCTCTTGGCCCTTGCAACTGCTAAGAGGACAAGTGAACTTCATGCCTTGCACTCGTGTGTCGGATTTAAAGGAGACTCGGCAATAGTATGTTCTTTTTAGCCATGATTCCTGGCAAAGAACAAAAACCCCTCAAACCCTGGCCTAGAAGCTTTGAGGTTAAGGGACTCTCCCCCTTGGTAGGGATGGAGATTGAGAGGTCTCTTTGCCCAGTCAGGGCCTTTAAGTTCTATCTTCAAAGGAAGAAACAGATTAAGGGTAGCCTAGAGAGTCTCTGGTGTGCGGTGAGGGACCCAAGAAAACCCATGTCTTTAAACGCCCTGGCCTTCTTTGTGAGAAGTGTCATCTCTGAAACACATGGGGCGTGCGATGACGACTCCTTCAAGCAGCTTAGAGTAAAAGCGCATGAGGTGCGAGGCATTGCGACTTCTTTATCTTTTCATAGGATTTTGTCTATGAAGGACATTCTAGCTACCACGTACTGGAGATGCAACTCTGTCTTTGCATCCCACTACCTGAAGGATGTAAGAGTGACTTGCGAGAAATGCTTCTCGCTGGGTCCATACGTATCTGCGGATTCGGTGCTGGGACAGGGAGCTGATGCCGATCCTTAATTAATTTTTAGAATTTGGTGTGGGGTTTTTTAGGGTTGTTTGAAAGAATGTTCGGGCAACTTCTTTCAATCTTATTGCTAACCCGGGTGTTAGGATCAGGTGGTCGGGATCGGTGTTGTGCTCCTTGATTATGCCATTAGGCAAGGTGTTTTGTCATATAAGTGGATTAGCACCCATTGACAAAGATCCTCAGGATTCTGTCGAGTAAGCGGATAAGACCCCATTGACAGATCCACAAGAACTCTTAGCAGGTTTTTTATGTTTACCTACAATGTATGTTGTTTTCCTGTCTTTTTCAGTAGTTAGCTGTCTCTTGCCCACCACCAAGGGTGCCAATCAGCTTAGTATATATCTGACAGGAAAGTTCATGTACAAAAATGATATTGTTATGATACAATAAAGTTTTGTACATACGTACTTACCTGGCAGATATATACAATTAAGTGGCCCATCCAGCCTCCCCTCAGGAGACAGGTGGAAGAGAAAATCTGATTAGAAAACGGGAATGGTTCCTAGTCCTGCCACCCAGCGGCAGGGCGGTAGATCACCTGTCCTACCTGTAGCGTGTGCCGTGAACTTTGAATTTCTGTCGGGAACGACGGAGTCTAAAGCTAAGTATATATCTGCCAGGTAAGTATGTACAAAACTTTATTGTATCATAACAATATCATTTTGCTATTCATAAGACTACACTTGCCTCCCTCTTATGAATTGGTCCAGAGGTCTGGCCATTGGTCTTGCAGTTCTCATACTCCGATCAATTGGACAGAGGCCAAGTTGCCCCCTTTGCTCTTATGACCAGGATGGGAACCTTGATTGGGAGAACACCAGTCTGTTAACATGACTCTTAACAGATTCCTCCCACCAATCAGTGAGTCTTGTTTATGTAAAGGACCGAGGGTTTGTATTTTATCTAGGAACAAATCACAGTTTTTTAAAGTAAATTGTATTTTTCCTAACTATAAACCGTAAGGTCCTTTACATATATGCTTACATCATGCCACCCTTCAATGTGTTCCTGGACCTAAAGCAAAGTCAGTTGGGTGGGACTCCCGACTATCAGACAAGCAGTTACTGCTTATCTACCTTGTTGTTATTCTTTTACAACCGATTTTCAACCTATGCTAAAAGTAATTCCGTATGTAAAGGACCTCAGGTTTGTATAGTTAGGAAAAATTGAATCTAGTTTAAAAAATTGTGATTTTTATGAGGTTAATTTTGTAATAAAATTGTAAATTCCTGCCATATTGTGCTGGACCTTCTATAATAACAGCATTTGTACGTTTTGCCCCTCAGGCCAGATCATCATAGCCGCATACCATCCCAGGGCATAGAATCCACACTAGTTGGAGGGAAAATTTTGACAGTGGCCCCCTGAATCCCTAGAGCAGTGGTTCTTAACCTTTTTTTGGCAGCGACCCAAAATTTTGCACAAATCAACCATGACGACCCAAGCCTACATAGATATACAAATTGTCTTTATAAGTAATATGATGATAATTTTCTGCAAACCCTTAGCGACCCAATAAAATGGCTTGGCGACCCAACTTTGGGTCGCGACCCCTTCAAGCCACTGCTGCCCTCATTTTTTATGCGTAGTTAATTGCCATATGAGGAAAAGTGAGTAGAACCATATCTGGGCATGTTATTCCAGTAAATAAGGCAAGCTTCATGCTATATAGCTAGGGTCATAATTCACACTAGTCCTAGAATCAATTCTGTACCTCTCATTCAGAGGAATAGCTTATTGTAGGTGACCCAGGTTACTTCCAGCTCAATTCTCACTTCACTGCCTGCAAGATATGTGTGGCACAGCATATAAACCTTGGTATTTACCGTAGTTTTATGATTTACAGTTGTGCCTTGTTGTAAATAACACCTTATGAAACAATGTATTTTATTCAAAAGGTTGAATTATGAGGTTATTTGAAATCTAATATTTGTTTATATGCAGTCTATTGATAGGTTACCATTGCATGTGCAGGCTGCCATGTAATCCTGGCGACCTGTTTAAGATTGATAATTTAATATATGTAGAATTCCCAAGTTAAATGCATACATAAAAAAAAAGGCTGAGCTGAAAATTCCGAATCATGAGCAACAGCACCATTGAATGCAATGCACTAGGTAGCAGAAGATGCATCCAAAATGTTGATTTTCTCTCAGGCGGGATAACAAACTTGACTGTATTGTAGCGATAGAAATTTTAGAGATATTGACTGTATTTACAGTGTTGAGGTGCTTGACCTCTTTGATTTTGTGATATAAAATCTGGTAAATAATGTGATTTAGGGAAATCAGCTAAGTTTGGAACTCATGTTTTACGTACACAAAGAGGATGCCTACACAATTTCTGAGCATGTTCCTTAGAGCGTAGTTGTACCTAACCCAGAGCAAAGCAGATTTTTCCTTTGCCTTAACCTATGTAAGCTAAATAGGTAAATCTTATAATTTTTCTGACCCATGCATTTACGGGTTTTTCAAAAAATTGTTAGGCGACTCGTGCATGCTATTTCATTTTTACTTTCGTTATTGATACGATAGGTAAACACAATTTTCTGTGGAAATTTATTGGTGCCTTATATTATCTTACAATCATTAGGAAAAGAGAGAAACAAGGGTTATTTTTCTTTAACAATTTTTTCTGGGTTGAAATTAGAAGCAGTCCTATACAGAACTTCATACTCAGACTTATTGCTTGGGTCCCCCCAACCACCCACCCTCCCATGTTGCTAAAATACCCATATCTATGATTAACTGCCAGCAGGGTGGTAGAACGTTCTTTTTATGATATTTTCCATGAACCTATGTGGTTGCAATTCAGAGTAAATGCTAATTCCCACTCTTACTTCTCATAGCTAGATACTAGTGTGCTAATTTTTTGCCTTAATAGCCTAGGTTACTTCACTACACAAGGTGGTTGTAATTCAGAGTGGGCACTAATTCCCATTCTTACGCTAGCCTAGGTGGTCATGATTCAGAGTGGATGCTAATTCTCACTCTTACACTAGGCTAAGTGGATGTAACTTAGAGTGGAATATATAAATGAAAATATTCTAGGTGGTTTAACTCAGGCACTAATTCCTACTGAGTTATAACCTACTATGAGATTCAGGGTCTCTGTAACACGGTTTTTTGGACTTTGCTCCTTGTCAAAGCATCGGATGTAGCTGAAAGTTGACATATGTATATTTTACAACCACACACAAATTTTGTCAACATTATCAATAACCTAAACCCGATAGTTTTAATTTTTATAGAGTAAAAATGATCTAGCCGACGCCATGGCCAATGATTACGAGCCAAGAGTCGAAAAACATTCATTACGTAAGCAAGGTAAACAAACACCTTTTGACTAAATGTTGCCCCGCCCATCCACCAGACAGAAATGCCATCGGCTCTGAAACCCAAAGACTTTATGAATGGCGGAACGATACATAGATGTGGGTGGGGTATCAGTGCTAGCGTAGTAATACTACTGGAGCAGTAGTGCCTCAACAGTATATGCGTAATATACATGAATTAAATGTTTAGAGCAGCTGCTGGGATCCTTGAGGATCATTTAGCACTTCTAACAACTACTCGAGAAATTAGTTTTTATAGCCAGAAGTTAAATTTTCTAATCCAACAATGCCCTTCAGTGTTATCCTGAATTATAACGAGGCAAAAGTGGGTGGAGCCTCATGAAGTCACCATTCTGACGATAATTATTGGTGAAGGTTTAAAGCCAATATACGGTACCGGCTTTTTTTTTCAGTAAATAGGTAGATAGCCAATAAATAAAAATTGTTTGACATTGGGTATAGCAGTTATCAAATCAAGCTTGTCTACTATGTTTTTGGTAATTACCAACTATTCCCTACATCTTGTCAATCTGATTGTGACCTATAAAGTAGACTGTAATTTCTTTGGAAACTTATTTTGGGAGTTAGACTAATAATCGAAGTGTTTTTGTATTTATTAACATATTTTGTTGGTTTGTTCATTATGACAATTATCAGTGGGGAGGTTCCAGAGTTCATAAAGGTGTACTGCTTTGCTTGTATTTAAATTTGTATGTCCTTGTTGCCAGAGGTTTAGCCTTCGTTACGTATAGCCAATCATCCATCGAGAAAGAGGGAAGAAATGATGTCATAAGTTACGTAACGAGTGCATTCGAAACCTTTTCTCTGAGTAAGTTGGCCCGTCTTCAAAAAAGGTCACTTTTACATTATAAGTACTAAATTTATTCAACCTACGTAGTGCAGAATACACTCAAAATTTATGTGTTGATATAATATGTATTCTGAATAAGCGTTATATTTATGAAATGCATAGATAAAAAGCTATTGCGAAAAAACCGTGTTACAGAGGCCCTGAATCTCATAGTAGTTGGTTATATCTCAGAGTGCACAATAATTCCTACTATTACACTAGCGTAGATGGTTGTAAATCAGAGTGGAAGCTCATTCCTACGCTTGCTTCTCCCAGTTCATTTTATTTCACTAGCCTAGTTGGTTGTAATGCAGAGTGGACGCTGATTCCTAATCTTACTTCTTCTAGCTAGGCACTAGAGTTTAATTGCTGTATCTAAGCTGGGTCTCGTCAATTTATGTGTTGACTAGCCTTCACCAACCACACTTTTTGTTCAGTGTAGCCTATACCTGGTACACTGCCATTTAGAGTAACCTCTCACAGGTGCTCTCCCATTTACAAGTAATGCGTCTTACAGGCCCAGTACCAGTGAGGAGGTGGAGGGAACTCTGGGAGACGACTCCTAGATACAGGCATAGGATGTATAACTTCGTCGGGTACTTGGCTGTTGCATATTTTAACCTTCACATTCAAGACCCCAAGACCCATTTCCACGCCTTCACGAAAGCACCTGCTACTTTGTACCCTCCACCCATTTAAGTTAAGGTTTCAAAATTAGTCTTTATTATTATTTTTCAGAACGTCCTACCCGAGTGTTACATTTTTGCGGGAAGTTGTTCATTATCCTGCAAGTCTATGTAACTATTCCGTGGAGGGCTACTAGTCACTTAGTCAACTCGTACCTTTCCTTCTCACCACCCCCCCAGTGCGCCATCTTCCCCTTAGTGAACATATGGCTCCATGGTGGTTTCTCACTCCAAACATGGAAGCTTTGTTTACATTTGTTCCTTGCCCAAACATGGAGGCTTTCTTTACATTTCTTCGATTCCCACCAACCGAACACTTCGATTGCTTCCCAATTGAGTTAGTCTATGGCAGTTGACGTTTTCCTATGTTATTTTACTTGCTAAACAAGATTTCAAACTAATATTTTACGTTCAATTGTAACTAAACTATTATTTACCTTTAAACTATTACGACGGTACACTTCATCCTGTGGCGCCGTCTTGTAGACTTCAAAGATCCATTACAGTTTAATTACAGTTGTCCGAATAAATATTCCTTTGGAATATTGTTCAGTAAGTAAAATAACATAGGAAAACTTCAACTGCCATAGTCTACAACGATGTGGAATGCTTATATAGAAATACCTTAAGTGTATAGATATCTAATGTTATGTTGTATATTATAGTTACATTACGTACAGTTTATGAAGATTAATGCACATTTGCTTTATTATTATTTTGTAGAAGACTGATATTTGTTTCCATTTATCTTTTCCCATTGCACGTACTGTAAGACCATTATTACATTATGCATTGTGGCAACAATGTAATTATATTTGTCAACACTGCTTTTCTTTCCGCCATGTACATAGTCAGTCGTTGATCATTGGTCACTGTAGTGACAAGCGTGGACCTGCTTCCCGCTGCTATCACATTGATGTCCGTATATCTTCCTTATACAAGATTTTAAAGAATCTACGATTTTAATTTGTCGCCCTTCATTCCATTTCTTGCATGGATGTATGTGGCAGTATCACACACATGGCACAGTGAGTAACCGGATGTTATGGATTCCAAGAACACGACCGCCATTGCTGTTTACTTCTCGTCTCGCACATTGGATCCCTTACAGAGACTCAAGATATTAACGACAGTTTACTACAGTGCAGTGCAGGGTTAGAGTGTCAGTGTGTTAGTGTTGTGTTTTATTATGTTAAAGTGTCATTGACAACCTTTCCTCAGGACATTTGAATTCAAGCTAGTGACTGAGGCCTGAGGTGCTCGCCCAGAGACATGCTCACCCCACCCGCCTCCCCTTTGGTCACAAGTTCGCAACACACACACTCACTCACCTCACCCAACTGCCGCTTATTTCACAAGCTCACTGACAAACATTGTAATTTTTAACTATCCAAAGTGCTTTCTTTCGCTTGCATACAGCGACTTGGATATTTTTCTGGCACTCTACAGATTTCAAGCTCTCTTTAGCGCTTCCACTTTATAAAATCACATTTCCTTGATGGAGCTTCAGGATTTCCTTAGATTTCCTTGACTCAGCGTTTCATTTCCTTGAAAATTTCCTTGTGTATGGTAGTGATTTTCTAAGCAAGGTAAATGGAAAATATAACAACACAGTGAACAAAATGAAAAAATATATATTTAATAATTAACAAAAATTTACACTTTTTTTCAAAATTCTAATTAATGAAAATTAAAGTCCTTTTTTTCTCAGAAAACCTTAGAATTAACTAAAAATTACAATAAATTTATTTCAAACTGCTTCGAAGGACGAAGTTAAAAGAAAATAATTTTTGTTGTTTCACATGGTGCCTGTAAAACGAGAAATGACCCATGGTTAGTAACAAAGTGCATAAAAATTATTCACCTATTCGCCAGTTCTTTACTTTTTACAAAGGTCTCACTAACAACGTTTAAAGGGACCATTACATAAATACTTTTTTACAATACTGCAAATGAAATTAACTAATGTGGATTCTAAATTTGGAGCATCAAGATCAAAGTAAATTAATTACTTACCGAAAATAATGTTATGAAAACATGTAGCCTGGTTAGGCCTAGCCTAATCAGAATCCAGGAAATAAAATCATAAACATTTACGTTTTTTTCTGGAAGTTAAGAAAAATATATGTTTTAGTTCTTGAGTGAAACGACACGATCGTAGAAAGAGCTATTAGCCTACTATACTTTCATGATTTGTGATATGATTTATTATATTGGTTTACTGGTGGCCTAAATGTTTCGCTTTATCCATACAAAATATGCTACACAAATCCAAGTTTGCTATGCTATACAAGATGAAAGCAAAAGTACGAGAGAGAGAGAGAGAGAATATCAAGGAACTGGACGCAAAATTGGCTACTTGGCTATTACAACTCCTTTTTGCTTGTTTTATGCATATATGTTCTGGGTTTATATATATATATATATATATATATATATATATATATATATATATATATATATATATATTATATATCTCAAGTGAAGGGGGCAGCATGTATTAGACTCACCTCTTTGAAATTTACTTATTTAAATTTTCTAAGAACTGTTTTCGAAGATCCAATGCTTCCTTGTCATCGGCATTGGATTTCATTCTTGAATGCAGCTTAATCATCTCTTTTGAAGGGTCTAGATGGGCAGCCTGACTATCTCCTTTTGACTGAAATGAAAGTTTTGGTGAAGGAGACCAAGTAGACTTTCTTGCTTCAGTGCAGTTCGAAGATCGTCTTTTATTAATTTCAGTTGACTAAATAGCCTTTCGACTGAAGCATTCGAAAAAGGAAATGACATCAATGTACCCATTAATTTCACAAGATGTGGGTATGAACGTCTTCCGGCAGAATTTCTGGCAGCAAAAACAGTTTTCCAATAATCACTAAAATTCATATTCACATGAAGGTTAGGGTTCATTACATGCTGCCCCCATTCTAAATCAACTTCTTGGACGTCGACCAAGTCATTTAGATATGGTAATTGTTTGAAGATAGGTGACAAGGATGGAATAGTTAGGTTATATGCGACATCTGGTGATAAACATGACAAAAAGTCAAAATGCTTAATTCCATCAAATCTTGTCAGAATTTGATCAACACATTCTATAAGGAATTCTTTGCACTGGGTGTAAAACAACTTAACATCCATATGATTATTTCCTATATCTTTAGCAATGCTGCTAATGGTTTCGGTAGCAGCTAATCCAACATAAACCTTGTGTAAGGGGACGTGATTCAATTCCTTTCTTGGATTGATATCTTCGATTTTGGTATCCCGTACATACTGAAGTGTCATGAAATCCGAGCATAGATTCATAACAAGGGTGGTAATTTCCTTATTAAGTTGATGTAGGAGAGGAAGCTCACTTTGAAACAATGTATTAAATGATACTAATCTTCCTAGGTTAAAAGAAAGGAATTCTAGATATGCTTGCGTGAACTTGTTATGAAGATTTTTCACGATGCTATAGTGAGCATGTGTGGGGTCTTCAATGGCCACTTGTGTAAAATACAGTTTTAAGGGTTCGTACTGCTGTAATATTCGGTCCACACACATTTTCATTAATAGCCATCGTGTTCGTCCTGCTCGAAGAATGTGTTTTTCAACATGAAAAAACTCCTGAAATTCGTGGAATTCTTCAATCCTTTTGGATGACTTTTTGCATAAATCTTCCAATGTTTTGGAAGCTTCAGTGAAGCATAAGACGCACATAAGTGTATTAAGTGACATGAGCATTTAACAATTATAATCCATGGACAGTCTTTAGTCAATAGTTGTGATACTGAATAATATTTTCCAAACATCACATTGCACGTATCAGCACAGAATCCTATCACGTTCTCCATAGGGATTTTTTCATGCATGCAGTCTTGAATTTTACCATATATGGTATCAGCTTTACCATTGGGAATCTCAATAAGATCAATAAAGATGAAAATCATTTTAAACATCTCTATATCAAAGTATGTCCCCATCAGTGCCAGTTGAGATGTGGTGGATTTATCGGTTTCATCGATGAGGGAAATTTTTTTTTGCTGTAATTGCTCTATTCCCTCTTACATGAAGTAAAATCCAAGCACTTGCCGTATGGTATTAGTAGCTTTCTGTTTACCAAGTGTAATTTTCTTTAGGACATTATCTGTTGGAAACACACTTCGCAGGAATGGGATAAACTTTTCACATAAGCTTATGGGCAAGTTATTTTCTGCAATGAAACTACAAATCTTTATTTCCATTTTTGCAGCAGCTTCTTTAGATGGGCCTAGAAACTAGCTGACACTCGGTTGAGATTTTTCTAATGCAATACTTTTTTTCTGAGACTCTTGATGAGCCTTGCTTTCACCATGACGAGAAATAGCCGATTTAGAACACGTTATCTTTATATTACAAACACCACAAAAAGGCACATCTTTTCCTGTCACAGTCTTTTTTACTAGCCATGTTTAAACTGTGGGTTTGTCAGCCATGAATCTACAAACTTTTGTTCAAATTTTTTGCTTCTCTTCGCACTAGGAAGATCTTTCTTTTCTTTGTCTGTATCATATTCACTATCACAGTCACTGCTTGGATATTTTGATGCCATTTTGTAGTTGCTTTAACACATATGCCGACACACAGTATAATGGACAAGCCTGGCGCTAGACTTCAACCGGTGGCTTACTCTGAACTAAACAGAAGTGTTGCGCACAATTTCGTAATTTTCGTCACCGTCACAATGACACGTATTGTGAGTCACCAACATGACTGAAACATGTATAGCGTACGGTCACCCACGGCCGGGCAGAACCAAAGATCAAAAGATAGAATATGGTTTACACAGAGGCTGAGTGCTGATGTATTGGAATTATATTATAATGCTAAGGAATTCTATACAAAACTAGTTTCATACTTTGTCGGTAAAAAAAAAACAAAACAATACGTATATATATATATATATATATATATATATATATATATATATATGATATCCTAAGTCAAATTTCCTTGAAATTACCTTGAAATACCTCGATTTCCTTGAAATTTCCTTGAATTTTCCATTTCCTTGATTCCTTCCTTGTGACCTCCAGATTTCCTTGAAACAAGGAAATTTCCTTGAAAGTGGAAACACGTTACCCCACCTCCTGCACTGAACGGCAATTGCAGATGGTAATTTTGATGGGTGTGAGAGACAAAGAGTTAATACAACGCTTTATCCCCCTCCAACCCTCATCTACCCTCGCAGAGTTCGTGACATGCTGCCACACCTACGAATCTACATGTGTGACTGCATCAGCCATTGCATCTTCCCCTAGCCAGGTCAACACAGTATCTACATACAAGAAGAACCGGCGTCTACAGAAGAGTACTTCTCATCAATCTCCTGACCAATGTTCTCACCAGTCTACTAACAGTGACCCTTGTCAATATTGCTCTCGCAAACATGATTCCGGAAAATGCCCAGCCACAGGTGCATCGTGCAACAACTGCGGACGCACGGGTCATTGGCCCCACACTCAGAAATGCCCTGCTTTGGAAGCTCGGTGCAATACCTGCCAGAAACGGACATTTTGAGAAGATGTGCAGGTCTACCAAGAAAAGTCAGACTGGGTATACAGCTTCACCTCCTCCTACCAAGTCAAATCCCAGCTGCCGTTTTGTGGGTGATAACTCGGGTAGCGAGTCCCCCACACCAGTCACTGTCTCTCTGCCATTTGGCAATATATCATCACATCTCCAGCTAATCCCCGATTCAGGAGTAGACATCACAGTGATTGGCACCACACATTTGGATGCACTCCACATACCTCGGACAAGGCTTGAACCTCCACCCATGACAGACATCGGGACAGCAGATGGATCCCCCATGACACTGGCTTTAGGATATTTCCAGGCAACACTTCGTCTTGGCAATAAGTCTTGCTCAGCAACCATACATGTTCATGAGGATATCCAGACTCCCCTCCTCTCCCGTGAACATTGCCGAGCCCTCGCCATAGTGTCACTGGACTTCCCGAAGCCCATCCTCAAGGTAACACATGTCAACAGATGCGCTCAGTTTCCTGCCTCCACCATGATGTCACCCGCAGCTATTAAGGACTATTTTCTTTGGCACTTTACCGATGTCCTCATATCCAAGAAGGATCTACAAACCCAGCTGCTAAAGAAAATGGCAGGCCCTCCAATGAGGATTCACCTGAAACCTGGTGCTACACCATTTGCTGTACATACACCCAGGCCCATTCCGTTCGCCCTCAGAGATCAAGTGAAAGAAGAACTTGACTCCTGAACTTGACTCCTTGGTGCAACAAGGAATCATCAGACCAGCAGGCGACGAACCCTCTGAATGGTTCCACCCCATGGTCTTGGTACCCAAGGACAAAGGTGTGCGCATCACTGTGGATCACACCCATCTAAATTCTCAGGTAGCCCGCCCTACACACCCATCACCAACGCCCCATGATGCCGTCCGCAACATCTCTCCTACTGTGAAGTACTTCACCATAGCGGATGCCCTGCATGACTATTGGCAAATGGAGTTGGCAGAAGAGGACCACCACCTGACTACATTTATAACTCCGTATGGAAGATTCCAGCACTGTCGCGGCCCAATGGGATTTTCAGCAACAGGTGATGCATACTGCCTCCTTGGAGATATGGCACTACAAGTTGTTCCCAACTGTATGAAGGTTGTAGATGACATCCTCCTTCCCAACGAGGATCTCCCTTCCTACCAACAACATGTGCACCAAATGCTGACCAGATGCCGTCAGTATGTTTTATCGTTCGATGGTATTGCAGCAGACCCCGACAAGGTATCAGCTATACGTGACTTCCCTACACCATCCAATGTCACAGACGTCAGGTCGTTTATGGGTCTTGTCAATCAACTTGCCGACTTCACTCCAGACTCACTCCAGACATCACAGCAGCAGCACAGCCCCTATGCCCACTTATGAGTCCCAAACGCTCATTCGTCTGGATGCCCGACCATGAGCGAGCATTTAAGTCAAGACAGCTCTGACTTCACCACCTGTCTTAGCACCCCTTAATCCTGCCTCGCCTGTGGTTCTACAAACAGATGCGTCACGCCTATATGGTCTCGGCTATGCCCTACTTCAAGATAACGGCCAAGGTCAGATGCATCTCGTCCAGTGTGGCTCTCGTTTCCTTATGGATACAGAGACTCGCTACGCCACCATAGAGCTGGAACTACTTGCAGTCACTTGGACTATAGCTAAGTGCAGCCTATACTTGTCTGGACTTCAACATTTCACCTTAATGACTGATCATCGTCCCTTGATACCAATCCTCAATCACTACACTTTGGATGCTATTGAGAAGCCATGCCTTCAACGCCTCAAGATGAAAGTGGCCCCGTACATCTTCACTGCAGTATGGCGCGCAGGGAAACAACTTTGCATACCAGACGCCCCACACCTGAAAATGAAGAAGAGTGCACTACTTCGACTGCACATGTCAGGCGGATCGTTGCCAGTACCGTCACTTCCACTGACGACCAGGCAACAGGACCAACAGGACTCATCATCGAAGAAGATATGTCTTCAACATTTCACCTTAATGACTGACCATCGTCCCTTGATACCGATCCTCAATCACTACACTTTGGATGCTATTGAGAATCCATGCCTTTAACGCCTCAAGATGAAAGTGGCCCCGTACATCTTCACTGCAGTATGGCGCGCAGGGAAACAACTTTGCATACCAGACATCCCACACCTGAAAATGAAGAAGAGTGCACTACTTCGACTGCACATGTCAGGCGGATCGTTGCCACTTCCACTGACGACCAGGCAACAGGACCAACAGGACCCATCATCGAAGAAGATATGTCTTCAACATTTCACCTTAATGACTGACCATCGTCCCCTGATACCGATCCTCAATCACTACACTTTGGATGCTATTGAGAATCCATGCCTTCAACGCCTCAAGATGAAAGTGGCCCCGTACATCTTCACTGCAGTATGGCGCGCAGGGAAACAACTTTGCATACCAGACGCCCCACACCTGAAAATGAAGAAGAGTGCACTACTTCGACTGCACATGTCAGGCGGATCGTTGCCAGTACCGCCACTTCCACTGACGACCAGGCAACAGGACCAACAGGACCCATCATCGAAGAAGATATGTCTCTATAAGAAATCCGCACGGCCGCATCTCAGGATCAAGATTACTGTCGTCTCGTTCACTACGTCTCCAATGGCTTTCCCACCAACCGCTACGATCTCCACGCTTCCGCCTTCCCGAATTGGAAGCTGCGGGACAACCTTTACGTGGCTGGAGAGTTAGTATTATATGGACCCCAGATCGTCATCTTTGCGGCCCTCCGTAGACGCACCTTGGATCGACTCCACGACAGCCACCAAGGGATTGAAGCTACTCGACGTTGTGCAAGGCGGACAGTATTCTGGCCAGGCATCAATGCAGATATCAAGAGTAAAGTAGAAAGCTGTGAGGCTGCCAACAGCTCTCCCTAGTCAACAACAAGAACCGTACTTGTGTGACGACCACCCATCCCGGCCCTTCGAAAGTGTGTCAGCTGACTTCTTCCACGTAGCAGGGAAATCCTTCCTTGTTATTGCTGATAGACTTTCAGGCTGGCCTGTGGTTGTTCCCTGTGGACGTGATACAACTGCAGCCAGAGTTACAAGAATGTTCTGTGTTTTCTTCCACGAGGTTGGTGTTCCACTCCGCTTACGAACTGATGGAGGACCCCCATTTTCCAGCCACGAATTCAAGCAATTTGTCGACCACTGGGAAGTTCATGACATCATCACTTCTCCACATTACCCTCAGTCTAATGGACACGCAGAAGCTGTTAAACACCTTATCATCAAGACTGCCCCATCCGGGAACATAGATTGTGAAGCCTTTGATAGAGGACTGCTGGAGCTTTGGAATACACCGAACCCTGCTGGACACTCCCCTGCGCAGATTCTCTATGGCCATCCTCTCCGCACTTGTGTTCCAGTTCACCCCAGATCATTCACAGAGGAGTGGCAAAGTAAGACTGAAGATTACGACCGTCGCACTGCTGCCCAAACCGACCAGGCCATGAGCCTTTACAATTCTCATGCACTCCCTCTACCCAAGCTCACCATCGGCCAACGAGTTAGGATACAGGATGCAACGATGCTTCGATGGGACAAGGTCGGCATCGTGATGGGCTGCGGAATGTCAAGAAAGTACGAAGTACGCCTTCCATGTGGTCGTGTATGGTTTCGAAACCGAAGACATTTACGCCCAGTGACTAATATGAGTGATGACACCTCTCCCCAAGTCCCTGTGTCCCCTTGCTCTGGCCAGGAAAGAGAGCCATCATCCGAACCCTCCAATGTCCCTCGTCATTCACTGACTAGCTCAGAGGAATTAATGTTCCACTCGAGACACTGCTATGAGCGTAAAGGGGGAGGGAGGTGTATAGATGTCTAATGTTATGTTGTATATTACTTACATTACTCACAGTTTATGAACATTAATGTACATTTGCTTTATTATTATTTTTTAGAAGAATGATATTTGTTTCCATTTATCTTTTCCCATTGCATGTACTGTAAGACCACTATTTCATTATGCATCGTGCCAACAATGTAATTATATGTGTCAACACTGCTTTTCTCTCCGCCATGTGCATAGTCAGTCCTTGTTCATTGGTCACTGTAGTGACAAGCATGGTCCTGCTTCCCGCTGCTATCACATTGATGTCCGTATATCTTCATTATACAAGATTTTAAAGAATCTATGAGTTTAATTTGTCGCCCTTCATTTCATTTCTTGCCAAGCAGTGGCTATTGATCATTCCCACCCTAGAGCTATGGGCAACTCCCTTCCCTTCCCACTACCCTACTTCCAACCCTCAGCCCCACAATCCTTAGCTCAGGGACGGTAGGGGTGTGTTACTAATGAAATTAATCAAGCC
>NC_061096.1:4202025-4214525 GCF_015104395.2 Macrobrachium nipponense
AAACACAAAACCAATCTACATACCACCCTATATAGTAGCACATTCCCGGAAAGAGATAATTGAAAAAGAAGTACAAAGAATAAATAGTCAAGGGATAATAGAACCATTAAAATCCCCGTGTTCTTTTCCACTTTTGCCACTTCCAAAATGGGACAAAACTTAGAGGAGTTGTGGATTCCAGAAAATTGAATCAAATAACTGAAAATGATCCTTATCCAATGCCGTAAATGCGAGATCTTATCGCCACTATAAGGTCCAAGAAGTATTACACCACTGTATATTTATTGTAGGAATTCTTGCAAACCCCTCCTGACGAAGAAAGTAAACCTTTGACAGTTTTCTCCACTAGTAACGATAGGTATCAATGTGCAAGGATGCCTTTTGGTCTAAAGTATAGCCCCGTAACTTTGTAAGATAAAAGGGATAAGAATTTGGGTGATTTGATAGGCAAAATGGTCCACTGCCACACAGACGATTTGGTAGTAGCAACAAGATACCATAGAGGAACACATAGAATTAGTAAGAGAAGTCCTAAAGAGATTAAAAGAAAGAAACCTCAAGCTAAAGTTAAAAGGGATGCAATTTCCTTAAAAGGCAAATAGACTACTTGGGACTTACATTAAGCGAAATTGGTGTACTAGTAAACTAATTTAGGATTAAGTCAATTAAGGAATGGCCTACACATTAATATTAGGACGTAAAGTAATTTTAATTTTAGCCGGTATTTACCTAAGGTATGTAAAGAACTTAGCAGTTATATCCGCTCCACTGACGGAGTTGGTAAATGAACACGTTACCATTTACGTGGACAGTAAAGCAACAAGAAGCATTTGTTGAACTGAAAGAAGGATTAACACATCCCCCGGCACTTAATTTCCCAGACTTTCGTAAAGAATTCTTTTAGCCACTGAAGCAAAGACAATAATAAATAATCAGGCTATAGCATATTACAGGAGGAAATTAAGGCCCATAGAGGTAGATGAGAAAGCAATGTGCACTGATCACTCAGCTGCAGAAGAAAATTAAGAATCCCAATTTTTTCCGGACGTAGAGCCCGTTGGTTTAGGACAGCCAAGGACTATGATATAGAGGTGAACATATGTCCCTGGGAAGACAAATAAAGCGTCGGACGCATTATCAAGGTATGCTTTGCGAATTGTTAGTATTAATATGATAAGTCAAGAAGAATAACAGAGTGAAACAATATGCAATGGCATAAATGTATTTACTGTGCATTATACAAAGGAGCCTTGCCGGCAAAAAGTTTCATAAGAGGAGCCAGAAGAGATGAAGATTTAAAAACGATCTCCAAATGCGAGAGAATAAAAGAGAGTTTAGCTCACAAGAATCAACAGAGTGAGGAAAAGGGTTGAAAGTCCCACAGATGCATTAATTGATATAAACGGCATATTAGTTTACATGCGTCACGAATATGACCCATTTGGTCAGTTTCCAGGTGCACTCCATAGCAGGACAGTGCCTAAGCGCCCAAGAACTAAAGTCGTTGATCTAACGCTTGGCAATGACATGAGATCTCACCCAAGAAGGGATGAGACAGACTAACACAAGGATGTTTTCCATTGGAAAGGAACCCACAAGGGTGTTAGTAATCATTTGAAGAGTTGCAACACACGCAACGATTAAGAGGGAAGAAAAGAATGAAGTACCTCTGGGGAATTATACTATCCCACTGACTCCTATTGAAGGACATGTTCTAGGTCTTATCACTCAACCTCATACCACGAGTAAAGGGAATAAGAAGATACTAGTGTGTAGTGACTCGCTCATGTGATTTACAGTTAATACCACTAACTGGTAAAGGAGCTAAAGAATGTACAATCACTCTCTTTGATAAGATATTTTGCAGATATTCTGCCCATGCCTCATTACTTCAGGTAATGGGACCAAGTTGAACAACTCATTAGCCCAAGGAGTTCGTAATTTATACAAGGTAGAAGGAGATAGTGATACAAACATATTACTCAGCTGGTAATGGCTTACAAGAAAGGAATAACAAGGAAGTTTTAGACACAGCAGGATAGGAAACTGACTGAGACGTCAATTTACCTTTAGCCCAATTGTCATTACGCCAAGTACCATACAAATACCAAAGCAACACCCATAAAGGCTTTGATGGGATATGAGCCCAGATACTTGATGCATGGCTGAATTGGCCGATAGAGCCTAATTACTCTGGAGACATTATGAAGCTAAGAATCGGGAACTTTAATGTAATTCACAAGCAATTACACAAGAATTTGGAAGAAGCACAGAAGAATATGATAGACAAGCATCAAGTAGAATTATAGCCAGTAGATTACAAGATAGGGGATGAAGACTATATTAAGAAGGAAGTAAGAAGTGGTATTAGTTATAAGTTAGCCACTAAATTCACAGGACCATACAAGGTCGAAAATGTACAAGAGACAAGGTAAAAGTGAAGAAAGTGAATTATCAAATACCCTTCTCATTATGTTGAATGATTTGAAGAAGAAGGCCTTTGGGCAGATAAAGATAAGGTCAAGAGAACCAATGAGGTTGAAAACCTGTAGCGACTGCAGAGTCAGTAGAAATTTCGGAAGGAAGGCCTAGGCATAACCTAAGGTATAGAAGAATCACTTTTCAGTGAAGGTCAAGAACAAAACCCAGTACCAGGGCAAAGTCAAA
The DNA here is from genome assembly GCF_015104395.2 of Macrobrachium nipponense. Lineage (NCBI taxonomy): Eukaryota > Metazoa > Arthropoda > Malacostraca > Decapoda > Palaemonidae > Macrobrachium > Macrobrachium nipponense. The sequence continues at coordinate 4,204,693 of NC_061096.1, forward strand.
AGAATTAAAAGAAGTTGAAGAACTCAATGTGACTGAAGAAGCCAGAAGTAGTCCCAGAAGAAAGATTAGATACCAACCTAAGAATTAGGAGATAAACTTTTTAGTGAAATAAAGACAAACCCATTGATTCATCCTATTATTCCCATGTATTTGATTTATTTTTTATTGCTAAGTTTACCTTCACCGGCCGACTTAGGAATAATTTTTTTTATTTGTTGCATTTCTTACTTTAATTAGTTGGTTTTGTAGCAAAATTTCGGGATTATGCACGGTAACTTCGCACTTACAGTTTCTTTGAGTTGAAGGGGAATATTTGGTGATGAAGGTATGTAAGTAACAGTTAGATGCGTAGTATAAGAATTTCAAAAAGTTTATTATGCTTAATTGTTCCATAAGAACATTTTTAGAAATAAAGAATAAAGACGATAGGGTTAAGATAGATATTAAGCGACTTTAAGATAAGGGAATTCGTTTCAGCAATGATTCAGATTTTATTGGTGTTACGACTCCTACGAGGCTGTTCTGCCGATTCTTTTCAAGAAGGGATCGTAGGCAGTAATAATGCAACACAGTAAATGGGAATGTGGTTAACAAACACTAAGAAAACTAACAATATTTATTATAAAAACAAAACTTGAATCTAAATCAACCTGGTGCAAGTAAAAATAAAATATATGCATAAGGCTATATGGTAATTATATGACCAGAGGACAGGTTAGCATATCTTGAACACAAGGTTCACTTAAAACTAAAAAGCTAAACCCTAAACCGGTAATAGAAATAGGAAACACAGTACACAACAAATAAATAGCTCTAATAGGGCGGGCCCAACATTAATACACTAGCCTAAAGCTAAAGAGAGCTAGAAGGAAGTAAGGAGTCCATTAAAGAGAGAAGACCTTAATATTACTTACCTAATTAACAAATTAAATTCGCGAACAACGAAGAAATCTGTAAGTACGTCAACTACAGGGTAAACCACCAAAAACTATGAAAATATATTAATATGCATATATTAAGATCCTATACGCTCGTTTACTAAATTCCTTTTGATGATAAAGATAAGTGTCCATGGAGTCGCTGGAGACCACCAGTCCGTCACACCAAGGGAGTTACTAAACACCGGGTCAGACCAATAAACAGCAGATGTCTCCCGAAGGAAAATGTACAGGTCGACACCGTACCTAGTGATAGCCTCCTTATGTGACTCCTCACGAGCCTCAACAGCCCAGATATGCGAAGCGGCACCAAGACCCTCAGTACACCGGGGCACGGCAGAAGCCTCTCCTACAGAGCTGGGATCCAGCGCCAGCCCTGTCTACCTGTGGACTTCTCCAGTGGGGGAAAAAAACAAAGGGGACAGGTCGCAAGTGACACAAGTCCTTGCGAGGCTAAGAGATGAAAGCCGTGATCAGTAAATACACCGCAGGTGTCTCTTCATACACCGGCGGGTCAAAACTTGAGGAATATAGAGAAGAAAATCTTCTAAAACAACGTAGCTTTGTCTGAAATAAAATAATCCTTGGTAGCTGCTGCACTAAGTCCTTCTTGGATGACGATACGGCCCGAACTGTCCTGGGAAGGCAACATGCTTTTCCAGTGCAACACTCACACCGTCATTCACACTTCAATGAAAGTAAACCATAACAAAAAGCATTACTAGGGTTGTTCAATAATTAGCTACTAGAGGAAGAAGCAACAGCAACACTTTCAAAATATTTAATGTAATACACAACCAACTGTACGTTAATGCTTAAAATAAAGAAAATATTACACTCGACCAAGGTTGATTTGAAAGTACAAACTAAATTATTTACACTTATGCGACACCTTCCTCCCCCTAAACAAAGAACATTTGTTCATTGAATAGAATTTTTTTCTAACCAAGAGAAAACCAACAAACTTGAATTAAACCATAAGGTAAATACACTTAGTCAACTGAATCGACAAAACAATTCAAACTCGGGACCTATATACTAAAGTTAAATTATACCTCGCACCTGAAAAAGAAGGTATAACAAATTAAGAGTCAAATCATGCTTAATACCTGGAAACAACCAACCCGTAGTCCAAAAGAAAATGGGACAGATCAAATTAACAATTAGTAAACATATATATACTAACTTGAGGAAAACTTCAGAGGCCAAGGTAACAGAGAGGAGGGGCTGGATCTTACATCCAGGAAAGGGTGTCCGGAATGCAGTTATCTGCGCCCTTAATATGTTTAATAATCAGATTAAACTCTTGCAACTGTAGGGCCCAACACAGGATTCTTTGATTGGAGCCCTTCATCCGCTCTATGAATATGAAGGGGTTGTGATCAGTTCAGATCTCTACAGGGAATGAAAAGTTAGTCACATAAGGCTTAAAATGGGTTAGTGTCCGAACCAAGGTGAGGGCTTCCTTTTTAATGGTGGAGTACTTCCTTTCCGCTGCCAGCAACTTACGACTATAGTAAGAGACTGAGCGTACTACATCGTCCTCACCACGTTGAAAAAGAACTCCACCCATCCCAACATCACTGGCATCTACAGTAATAATGAAGGGCCTCTGAAAATTATGCAAAATCAATATAGGGTTGGACACCAATATCATTTTCAATTTCAGAAAAGATTCTTCACATTCAGAAGACCAGGCAAACCTTTGTCCTTTCTTCAGTAAACCAGTCAAAGACTGTGCAATGTCAGAGAAGTTGCGAACAAACCTACAGTAGTATCCCATCATGCTCAATGCTCTACGCACTTCTCTAACATTGTTTCGGGGCTACTTGACCCAAGCCAATCTCGTGACCTAAATAAATAACCTTAGCTTTGCCAAATTCACACTTCCCGAGGTTCACCACAAGGCCTGCAGCTCGCAATGCCTCAAACACCTTCCTTAACCTAACCACATGGGTTTACCAGTCAATGGTATGAACCACAAGGTCATCATTATAAATCTCGGTACCATCCAGCCCACAAATAACCCTGTTTATTAAATGCTGGAAGGTACAGACAGCATTTTCCAATCCGAAGGGCATAAATTTACACTCATATAGCCCAAATGGTGTGACAAAAGCAGATTTCACGAGCTCGATCAGTTAGGGGAACCTGCCAATAACCCTTTAATAAATCTAACTGAGTGATAAATTTTGAAGGTCCTATCTGATCGAGACAATCCTCAATACGAAGTGGAAAGGAGTCGTCTTTTGTTCTGGTGTTTACCCTCCTATAATCCACACACATCCAGAACTTACCATCAGGTTTCTTCACTATACTCTGTTTTTTTCCATCTGTCCACCCGCCTGTGGTGTTTTGTAAGGTAACATTGCGTCCCGGGCTTTAGATAGTTACACTATGTGTAAGTTTTAGGTAAATAAAAGGATATCTGGGTGTACATTTGCAACTGAAGAGTTTTAATAATTTACTGTATGCGAATTACACCGTTAATATTCGAAATAGGATATTATTATAATTGTTGAATGTAAGCTGAATGTAACTATCCAAAGCCTGGGACGAAAGTGTTACCATACTAAAACACCACAGGCGGATGGACAGATGCAAGAAAACAAAGTATAGAACTATAGGGGAACTCCAAGGACTGACTGAAGGTTGAACGAGATCATGCTCCAGCATGTATCTTAATTTCCTCTTCCACTATAACGCGTTTCTCAGGGTTCAATTGATATGGACTCTGCCTAACTGGCAAAGCACTGCCCACATCAACATCATGCTGGAGTAAGCTCGTCCACCCCAGAGATTCCTGAAATAAGTTGGGAAAGGACATTATTAATTTCATCATGTCATCTCTGAGATGCCTCCAGATGCTCTAAACCAGTTTTAAAAATTTCCAAATTCTGAAGGTTATTACCAAGAGCATCTGAGGACACCTGATCCAATAAGTCATCTACAATGTCACTAACATGTTCTACAATACTAGTAACCGGTTCATAGACTATAGACAAGGGTTCCGGTCTACTGTAGTCGATTCATTTAAGGTAGATTCTTGTGCCTACGAGACGTTTGTTTGGTGGCCTCTGATTGGCTGGTACGGGAGGTAGGCTGCTCGCTCAGTTTGTCATATTTTCGTTTGTAGCTTAGAAAACTAGCAATATGTTTATATTTCTTCATTTATCTCACGTTTTGCAAAAGATAGGAAAGTTTTGGTCATACCTAAGGATTCGGTTTTAAATGTACAACTAAATTATCTTTCCCTGAAATCAATAAGATAAAACACAAAGGAATTACAACGAGTAAATGTGAAGAGAGAAACATTTAGTTTTTTAGACTTGTTTTTATTTATAATCTGATTTTGTATAATTCATTGATCAAGATAAAATAAAATCTTGTGTTTTTAAACAATGAAATCTCCCTGAACATGCTGGTGCTTTCAGATTTTGGATGCGTGTAATATGTGAAGAGAAAATGAAGAATGTCTGAAAATGTTGCATCCGTACTTGACTCAGCCTGAAAGGAAGTCAATCTTTCTTAATTCTTTGTTGTTTATTACTTCACTAAGATTATCATTTTATATCCTTCAAATAAGTTTCTGATATCTCTCGTTTGAAAATATATTCATAAAATATAATTAAAAACTATTCTGAAACAACCGGACTAAAGCTTAGGCTGAGTTGAAGAGTGTGAAGTCTGTCCACAGAGTTCAACTTCTTTGCTGGACTGAATTCCCCGCGGCTCACATAGATCTGAGTAATGATACGAGATGCATCCATCTGATTATTATTTTTTTCCTCTCAGATATGTTCAGACATACTACATGATATTGGATTGAAGATGTTCGGCAGTCATAATAGGATTCTGTGTATTTAATTAGAGAAAATGTAATCATATAACATTGTAAATATTGTCAAAACTGCAACCTTCTTATCTCGCTAATTGGCAACACAAGTCTCTAGCTGAGATGACAAACTCAACAACGCCTTATATCTCATTCTCTCGGCAATACCGTCAAACTTGAATCATTTACGGATGCAACATAAGACATAATCTTCATTTTCTCTTCCCATATTACACGCATCCAAAATCTGAGAGCACCAGCGTATTCAGGGTGAATTTGTTGTATGAAAACACGTGTTATTTTCACTTGATCGCACTAATGATGCAAAATCCGATGATAAATAAAAACCGGTATAAAGAATAAAATGCTCCTCTTTTCACTTTTACTCGTTGTAATTCCTTTGTGTTTTATCTTCTTGATTTCAGGAAAAGATTACTTAGTCGTACAATCAATACTGAATCCTATGGTATGACCAAAACTTTCCTATCTTGAGCAAAGCGTGAGATGATTGAAGAAATAGAAACATAATATTGCTAGTTTTCTAAGCCACAGACGAAAATAATGAGACTGAGCGAGCGCCCTACCTCCCGGTACCAGTCAGTTAGAGGCCGCCAAACAAACGTCTCGTAGGCACAAGAATCTACTTTTAAACGAATCGACTATAGTGTATGTAGAGTTTGCCTGAAATGGAGGGAATGAGAATGAAACCGTGAGGATTGATGGGGAAACTTCTTGAGAGAATACGCACCTCATGCCATTATTAAAAGTTAAAAATATACCATTGGAATGTGATGACATTTTTCTCGATTTCAAGGACTTCTCACCAGATTCATCTTAATACATATGGAGGCAAAAGGCCCATCTTTACTGCTTCACCACTTGTTAACAAAGCGGATTTTCCCTGTTGTCCCACAAGCAGTCTTTATGAACAGAATCTGAGAAAAGAGTGGAAGTCTTGCTTCTGCCGGAAATTCACAGAGAGAGAGAGAGAGAGAGAGAGAGAGAGACGAGAGAGAGAAGAGAGAGAGAGACTGAGAGAGAGAGAGAGAGGAGAGGGGGGGGGGGGGGAGCCTGATCTGTTGTGATGAGATTCATTAGTATCATACTGGTGATGATGATAGGTGTGTAGCATTGTAATGACGACGGCAGAGAGGATACTATTGAGAGAACGAAATGAGTTCCTGATCCCAAAATAGTATGACGATAAGATGATTTTACGATCATCAACGAAGCTGTCATTATTGATAACAATTTTATTAACTGATAATGTGCACACAAAAGGTAAGAGATAAAAAGGCGAACCAACTAGAACCGGTAACAAAAGTATCGCATCTCATTTGCAAAATATCTGTAAATGATGCATATTGAAAACATTCCACTCAGTATTTTGTTTAAGAGCTGATCTTCCTTTTACAATTACAGTCTGGCAGAGAAAGTTTTGCATCACAAGGATACGACAGAATTATGGATGTTATTTCAGTTTAGGCAAACACGCTCGGTAAGTTCATGTACGAGTATATTTTGCTATCCGTGTTCATCTTTCTCGGTGTCATTCAAGAAAACTTGAAATCAATCAGCCATTTAATTTTTAATACCATTTTCGATTGTTAGTGTTATTTTTCTGATTAATAATGACAGGCAATGGTCGCATCCTCTTAGGCGAAAGGCACTATATAATATATTATATATATATTATATATATATATATATAATATAGATATATATATCTTATTATTATATATTCTTATTATATTATATATATTATATATTATATTATATATATATATAGAATCCATATATATATCTATACATATATATATATATACTATATATATATATATATATATATATATATATATATATATATATATGTATGTATGTATGTGTGTGTGTGTATGTATACGTATGTCTCTCTTGCCCAAGAGGATGCTACAATTTCCGGTTATTATCAAACCAAGAAAGTACCACCAACAATCGAAACGTGTCGGAATGCCTTAGGTCGATCCAGCAAGCTGAGCGAAGTCCCACATGTGAGGTACGGTACTATAATGCCGCCCTGGGTAGCAAGGCTTGGTAGTATCCACACCTGGCTGAGAGGCATACGAACTCATTCGCCTAGTTGCTATCATAGACTGTTGTAACTCTTGAGGAATTTTTTTTTACTTCGTAGCCTCAGCTGATATACGTACGTCGAGGGGCGCACACAAATTTCTAATACGTTAATATTCAGACCACTCATAGCCGTCTCATCGCTTCTGACTTCCCTGTTCATGATTAATAACCTACTTTCTTGCGTAAATATGGGGCAGTATCCTTCCCTAGGTTACCAAGACACGAAATGGAAAGTGCTCTGTTTGTAATTTTTATGAAGATTGTGAATAGGTCACTGACCTTACAATATTCGGGATCATGAACTTTATACATTTGAGATCGATGTCCTATCAAATGAAATTAATCAGTAGTTAAAGAATAGTTTTAAGACCTGTTGTTGAAAACGATAATAATATATTATTATTATTATTATTATTATTATTTTTATTATTATATCATAATAATAACGGTTTGAATCATTTTTCCTCTTTTCTCTTTGTTCTTGTCAAATTGTTTCTGTTCTTCATGCTCTGTGGATTCGACATACATCCTATAAGGCACCTGGATTTGGTTATTTCTCATTACAAGACACCTTTGTGCACTGATGAAAATATGACGGCATTTTTACGCACACACTCACACACATACGTGCGCGCGCACACTCACACACACAAAGCAATTCTGAAATGGTAAAACAAAATGGAAACAACTTCTATGAAAACAGTTTTCTTTCCTCTTCGTGGCAACGTTAGCGATGTCTATTGTCTTGGAGCAGATCAACACTTTAGTGTGTCACTGAGAAGTACGATCGCCTTTCCTCCCCGGCAACAAGTTTGCCAAAGATTCATTATTGATTTTTTAAAAAGTCTGTTAATAATGCAGTAATGGCAAGAATTTGGTGCAAATATATGAATATTAGCCTGTTTTTTTTATAAATAAAACCTACCTTTTAGATTAGTAAACACACAAACGAAAATACACATCAAATGCTTCGATAATGCTGCCAGCGCACGATGTTTCTTTTCGTAGCTGGGTGTGGAGAGAGCGAGAGTGGGATCTGGCAGCAGTGTGCGAGTCAGCGACAGTAAACACAACCAGTGAAGTGCATTAATCCAAACAAGTGTTCAAGCCTTTTCCCGTCTAGGAGTAGCAAGAGAAAGTAGATTTCTCATCTAGACAAGGTAAGGAATCGTGCAACAAATTTTGCATTCGTAAAGTCTAGATAGGCTTCAAAGCAACGTATCAGCGGGAAAACCCGTGAACAAGCAGATAGTCTATCCATTTTTTATATTTTAATGTGGTTTGTTTACTACTGATTATAGGTGTGCATTTGGAGTCATATGCCTCTGTAATATGACTGCGTTTACGGGATGTAAAGCAGGACGGGGAAGGTTGCCAAAGAAAGGGTCTAGTATTCCTGTTTGTTGCAAGGAATTGGCGTTCGTTGCAATGCAGTATTACCTTGGCTTGTGTAGCTACTTCCTATACCTATTTAAGTGGGCATGTTTACGCTAGGTGTGAAAAATACCGACGAAATCTGGACCTAAGAAGAGCTGGATTTCGTATGGTCCTGAACCATATTTTAGCGATTCTCGAACAGCTTTCGCCCAGGAGCTAGATTTCTACTAATATTCCAATCCAGGAATGCACTATGGAAAGGCTTTGAACTGAGATCTGTAGTAAGGTACTGCGAATGAGCGCTGTTTTAAGAAATAACATGGCCAGTGAAAGCGCCATAGACCAAAGATTGACAGAAGAATTTTGTTCATCGCGTTTCTCCCGTGGTGATTGTGTGAACATAGAACGAGTGACGAAGGTTGTCTGTCGTGGAAGGGAGGGACGCGGTTTGTGGGTGGGTGAGTGGCTTCCCGGAGGAGGGCGATCAGCTGTTCGCTGCTGGTAGGGTTGCCGTTTACGCAACAACCACGTTTACAACGTTTTGTCGTTAGATTTGTGAAGATCGCCAGCACGTTACCTAGCTCGCTCGTGCAAGCTCTGGAACACACACCGCGTACGTAATCAATAGTAGGTTAGCGTAGAGCGCTTATTGGCCCCGAATAAAGAGCTGTTGGATACACCCCTGTTGTTGCTTCTAAATGTCAAGTTAAAGGCGCAATATGCCGAACCAGACACAGCTCTTCTGACTTAATCAGCATGGGAATTGGTAGCTAGGGACCTCATTCACGTGTACGTAATGTACGCACACACACACACACCACACATATATATGTATGTATGTATAATATATAATATATATATATATATATATATATATATATTATGTGTGTGTTTGGTGTGTGTGTGTCTGTGTGTGTGTGTGTATATAATATATATATATATATATTATATATATCTATATATATATATGTGTGTGTGTGTGTGTGTGTGTGTGTGTAATTAAAACGTAAATTAACGTATAAAAGGCCGGCATGTAATGGTTCTATTTTTAATTTAGCGTTTTTTTTTTTTTTTTTTTTTTTTTTTTTTGCCTTTCAGCTTCATTGAGCGTTAGTACTTACAATATAAAACTGCATATATATATATATATATATATATATATATATATGTATATACATATATATATATAGATATATATATATATATATAATATATATATATCGTGAAAGGATAAATGTGTCGGAGACGATTGCATTTCCTTTTTCTGTGAGTCATCGCCTTTTTGTAATACAAAATGGTTTCGTCAATTGCATAAATGCATTTTTTCTTCAATATTAAGCGTTTTCCCATTTGGAAGGGGTTGGGGAATTTTTCCTCCCAATACGAGAAATGACAATGGACATAGCAACCTTCGCAAGCTTCACTGGTTGTGAGAACTTGCGTCTCTAATCACTTCATTCACGTGTACTGTAGACTCACCAGCATCATATTAAACCTTCTTGTTCTCAAGGGACTCCTCTGCCTCTGAACACTTCCGAATTGTAAACTCTTTTGACCAAGCTATCTTCGTC
>NC_061096.1:4217025-4224525 GCF_015104395.2 Macrobrachium nipponense
CCTCAGTAAAGAAAGATGGCGACCAATAAATGCCTTGTTTTGGTCGATATTAATCAGAGGATAAATAGATATCGAGAGCCAAATAAAGATACCTTTATCTTGATATAATGATAAGAGGCCTTCGAGAGATTTAAAATGATAACAGGTAAAAGGTGGGTGTACTATATGGTTTATCGATAAGAAACTCGGGAAATGGAAACTTTCCCTTTTATCTTCCTTTTGGCTTAGGACTGAAATTGAAGAAACGATAGGTTCAGGGTGTGGGCAGTTCAGGAGCACGGTGCTCGCTCCCTCGGCTAGCAATGACGTAGTGCTGTGGTTTTTCCCATAGCCGTTGATTAAGCAGTAGTACCATTTTTTTCCAGCGTTTTTTCTGAAGGGAAACTAACATCGGGGTTTTATGAAATCGATATATGTTTTTGGATTACTATTATCGTCACTATGTAGGTGAGAGCATTCATAAATATTTAAAAAGGTCGTATTTCTTAATACAAATTAAACGTTTATAAATCAGTATATTTGTTGCTTATGTGGTCATTATATCATTCTAGCGAAAACTGGGCTCATTGATGATGATTCTTCATTTACTTGAGCCATCTCCATAGAGAGATGGTGACCATCCTGTTTCTGGGTGTGAGCCTTTGCGAACTCAAGGCGAATTACCGTTTTCTATGGCCACTGGCAAATAGCTCATTCTTCTAGCCTTGTTAGCTATAACAGGCACGACACTTGGTTAAATCAGACTTAGACTTCAAGCCAAGCCCTGGAACAGCAAAGGTCATTCATTGATGTATCATAACCCATGACATGATTGGGGGGAAGCAATTTCTAACATTATGCCGAAGTAATATTTTACCAATAAATCAACACTTATTGCTTTATAGAGCATATATAATTATCTTTCTTCACCTTATGGAAGTCAACAAATGACGAAAAGTTGGTACTAGCCTTGGAGGTCCGGGTGTACTCCATGGCCCAAAAAGGGCCCTATTATTCATTTACCTATTCAACCCATACATTAGAGTGTTCCGCCACTGGCTCCGGCTGCGTTATTTTACTCTTATGAATATACTTTCTTAAAAAAAAAAGAAAAAAATTCCTTTCATTTAGGGAATTTAATAAAACGAATCGTCATTCAATTTGAAACATGAAATAGCATTCAAAGAAAAAAATTTACAGCTAAAAACTTCAGATCGTTTATATTATTTATATAAGAATCATGAGAGAGAATCGTTGGGTGTGGAACCAACTTCGCTTTTCTAGTCCAACACCAAAAACACCCAAAACAGACAAACAAGGAAATAGACTAGATTGATTGATGTATAGACATTGGGCATACATGCCAAGCACTGGGACAACTAAGTTCATTCAACACTGAAACGGAAATTGACAGTGAAAAGTTTCCAAAGGTTTGAAAGGAGGAAAACCTCGCAGTTGCACTATGAATCAGTTGTTACGAGACGGTGGACAGTAGGATGGAAGAAAGAGAATATGAATGGAGGAACAGTAAAAGAAATGAAAGGAGTCGCAGCTAGGGGCCGAAAGGACGCTGCAAAGTACCTTAAAGTATATATATATATATATATATATATATATATATATATATATATATATATATATATATATATATACATACACATATTATTATGTGATATATATATTTAGTATAATATTAGTATATATCATATATTATATATATATCTATCTATATATATATATATATATATATATATATATATATATCTATATATATATCTATATGTATATATATAATCTATATCTATATATATATATATATATATATATATAGAGAGAGAGAGAGAGAGAGAGAGAGAGAGAGAGAGGTAGTTGCTAAAATCTTTATCAAGAAATCGAAGTCGGAGAAGGACAGGCATGTCGAAATCAGATGGCTTTACTATCCTTGCCGACGTTTCTGGACAACAAGTCCCATTTGCAAAAACTGAAACGTCTAAAAAGGATAGCATGTTATTGTTTTCGTATTCACTGGTAAACTTGACATTTTGATGTATACCATAAATATTCTAAAAACCTATCTGCATCGTCCCGACTTCTGAAAAGCAAAAAGGGATCATCAACATACCTTTAGTAGAGATTTGTTGCTATGTGCTCAGTGATGTCTTAAATACTTAATAACGCTCACAATCGCTATTCCTCTCTCCTTGCTGTCTGTCTGTGTCTCTCTATATTGTTAAATTTTAGAGTTCTTCCTATCATCAGTCGTTTGGTCCTTTAATCGCGCCTTCTCTTCTGGATCAAAATGATACAATTTCCTTGAATAATTAGGCCATAGCTGTTTTCAGTTGCCAAGTGTAATTTTTTTTTAAACATCACTTTGCTTCTGTATCGTTTGAAGTACTCTAGTAGAAAAATATTTATAAAAAAATTTCGAACGATTTTTGATTGCGCGTTAGAGCTCAGAACCGTATCCGACATTATTTGAAGGTCAAAGCCAGCAGACGTGGTATTGAGTCAAAATCTGATTCTTTATACTTTGCTTTAGACTACACAGAAAACGGATTTTTGGGCGGGATAATAACGTTCAGATTCTGTGGATTCATTTTTTTTCCCTATAAAATGGAAAAAAATGCATTGCTTCATGCCGTGGTAAGTTCTTACTTCAAGATAATTTTTTTGTGAGAGCTATACGAGTTACGAGAATGACAAGGTGACGATGACGATGCAAATACAACAGCAACGCATTAAGGTCGCTTTGAGATTTTATGATAATGCAGTCCTTGACTCTCAATGTTATTACGATATAGTAATGTTCAGGGTTATCTAAGACTAGCTACAGTGTGCTATTATCAGACGAAGCTGCCCTTGGCTAGTACTGACTGTCATTTGCGCAAGCAGCCTTGTTATATGCCCATAAGGAATGTTACTTATAGCTTGTTTCCACCTTAACAAACATGACTGACCCTCGAATAGAGGTAACCCCCTTTTCCTCCCCTACTGGTATCACATCTTTGGACAGATCATAGAAGTTGCAGAAAAACCTGCCCAGGTGGCACTGATAAAAATAGTTTGGGATTTTAAATAAAATTGTCTTCAAACTACAGAGGAGTCTTAATATATGTAAAAATGTTTTCTTTAATCAAATCAACAATTTTGTGCTACCCACTAATTTATTTTTGCAGCTGTGCAATAAGATAGTGTGGTTATAGATTGCAGTAAAGCTCAAGAGCCCAGAGAAAGAAGGGCAGTGATGTGTTTGTATTTCCAGTGTGTGTGTGTTTGTGTGTAGGGTGGGCAGGTGTGTGTATGTGAGAGAGAGAGAGAAAGAGAGAGGGGGCAGGCGGGTTGTTGGGGAACATTTGCTGATGAGGATATGTTTAGAAACGAGTCAAGGGGATGAAATATTAATTGATTTTATTGATATGATGAACTGGTGAATACAGGAAGAGGAAAGAATCGACCAAATCGATTAGCTTGCTACGTTTTACTGTCTTCCCCTTTCTGAACTATTATGTCTTAGCAGCGGTGTTGCTACCAAGTTTAGTCTTTTATATTTCAGGTAACCAATGTGTGTTTATAGACTGTTTATTACTGTTTCAGAATTATTGTGTCTACTTTTGGTTACATGGTCGACTGCCAAAAACTTATCTCCTCGAATTTCCTGTTCTCCCTTTTTCGGGAAATTTTAATTTGATACATCTTTATTTGCTGCTTACTTTTTTGTACTTATTTACATAGGCCGATCAGTCTGATTTCTTTCCTTTTAATTTTTAGTTATTTACGTTCTGATGTTTTAGTGTATCAATATCTCCCTATAATTATTTTTTTGTTGCTCTCATTTGTGTTGATTATTTAATTGTATGGCCTTTACGCTAAATAAAGAAAAGCGATGTAGCCACCAAGTGTTAGAAATTTACTAAAGTAATATTTAACAAAGATTCATGAACAGTTTCACTGTTAGAAAAAATTACTATGAATTTAATAAGATTTTTATATACTGTTCTATTTCAATGTTTGTGATAGCAAGTTTTTTTTAAATGAAATGTGTGCTTGTAGATTTATTTCAATGTACTTAAAGTTTTGTTATCGCTATTTCTTGTTGATATATTTAACCTTCATTCTTAGAAAACTTCTTTGTAGTACTGATGAACCAATATGAATTCCTATGTGCACAACTACTCCCTTCATTTTCTTCCGAAATTGAAATACTATAGTATTCAAACATTTAACCATCTAGTGACTAAGATATTTATATTAAATTGAAATTAGCTTTCATGTTAACAAAGAGAACATTTGTTTTATAAATAAAGTCTTTGTAACTGAGGTAAGTGCATTTTAAAGTATCTGAGTTACTGTAAAACAACATAACATATTTTTACTTTAGGAACCATTCAGATATGTGAGTAAAGGCTTGAATGGAGGGAAGGTGAAAAAGGAATGTTGACAGTCATAATTATCAATCAATTTGGGTGGTAGGTCTTGTTTAAAGGGTTCTGGAAAGGGGTCTAGCACTGGTTGCTGTAGATTCCTACTGTTCTTGGGACAAATTCCATTACGCACACATATAATGTATATATATATATATATATATATATATATATATATATATATATATATATTTATTTATAATAAATTCTTTGTAGTTTCTGGACAGCCAGGAACTTTGACATGTTGATTCGTTATGCTATGTCTAACTTACACTTGCTTGTCGGTTAGTATGAAGGCAAGTGAATGGGACATTTACAAAGCAAAAATAAAAGAAAAGCAAAAATGGATGCTGGATATTCCGCTTGCTGGACGTAAATTCTATCTGTATTTACATCTAGCAAGCAGACGAGTGCAAGCAATGTGACCATGAACGACACCGTTTCTGGAGCGGAATGGCGGTGGGCTGCTTTTCATGACTTTCCGTTGCGAGTCCACCTGTCGAAGCTATACATTTCATTGTCGTTTTTCATTTTTGTTCATTCTGATTTTTTTTTTCTTTTTTTTATTATTCGGCCACTGAAAAATGAATCACATATTTTACTTATGAAAATGGACGAATGTATGTATGTGCCGGTATGTGTGAGTATGCACCTTTATAGGTATACATATGCATTGTGGTGGTGCTTGTTTGTACTTTCTTTACTGTATTAGCGCTTGTTCCATATTTTGAGCTAACGCCCTTCACACGAAACCCCTAAGGTTTGTCCTTTTCTTACAAGTTTCCTTAACATTGTGAGCCTTCAGTAGCAGTGCATCCCTAGAAATACTAAATTACCTGTCATAAGTAACTCTAGTTGTTTGGTTTTTTCTTGTAGGCTATTGTCTTTTCTGCTTTCAACTGTTCATATGTTAATTCCATTGGGAGATGAATTGTTTGTAAATTTTTCATGAGTAAATTTGAAACAAAGACCAGCTGCATTGGCAGACCAGTAGGGGGAAATACCTGGTTACCAGTGAAGGACTGACCGACGACGGGCGACATTGCCTAATATGCCACTTGTTCCCGGACATTTAGGACTAACATTGAAACTGCATGCACTTTAAAGCTAATGAATCTCTTTTGGTCTGTGCACACTTCGTACTTGTGTATCCCACGCAAGTGCTTTAATCGTGGATGAGATGGTCACACGTACGTGATATCCCAGCTCCGATTTTTTTTTTTTTTCTTTTTTAATCTCCGGATGTCGGGCAAAGATGGAATTCGATGAGACCTTTCGTTGCAGGACTTTCAGGTGGAATTTCCGTTCCCAGCTAAGGGAAAGGATTCAGGAGTAGGAAGCTGCATAAAGGTCGACTGAGGTTTTGAAAATATGTGAATGAAGGAAGTAATTTTTTTCATGTTTTGCCACGTCAAGTAGGTAATATACTATTTAAAGACCGGAATGTAAGCCAGTACGTCTGTTTATCTGAACGTGAATTGTCCAAGATGACCCTTTAAATAAAAGTGGTTCTGATGTAGGCTCATCAAGATTTACAGAAACTGACAGTGGCATATAAAGTGAGGAACAAAATTATTTTGACTACGTCCAACTTAATGTTCCGAATCAAGATCGATAAGTATAACGGCTGCTCGGGATGACCCCCAGAAAGGAAGGCAGTTTTCGGAGATAATCTTGAACAGCCTCCAGCGATAGAATATTTGATCATATCGGAGAATGATAACAACTACGTCACTGATAAGATAAGTAGACGATACGACAAAGTAGTTTTAAAAACTCGACGATAGCTCAACACAAATTTAGTTGGACAGAGAATTTGTGTCGTTATCGACTAATATATGGTCACTAGCCGATGAAATTTTGAGCTCTACTTCTCCATTTCAAGCTGGACCATCTGTTTCACCATATTGAGAAATTGCAGAAGGTAGATCAAATCGTCATATGAGGTAATTTTGCAATTGTAGATGCTTCATTTGCCATATGTCGCAGCTTCTAACGAAAAATCTCGCTGATGTTTCATTATTTTATATGGAAAACCTATTCTAAAACCAGACTAAAAATAATTAATCCTCTCACTTCAGCAAACGATGTATCACACTCTTTTTATATTTTAATATCTGTCAAACATATATGCCTCTTGAATCAGATTGTTTGTGGATAATAAATAGAAATATATATATATATATATATATATATATATATATATATATATTTATTTATACACACATATTTATATATATATATATATATATATATATATATATATATATAGGGTGTAGTATATATTATATATACAAAATATATCTATATATATATATATATTATATATGATAATATATATATATATATATATATATATATATATATATGTATATATATATATAAAAACACGATGCTATCTTAACTTCTCGATTTCTTCGCACACGTTTTGGTTACTGTCACTACAAAGTCTAAGATTCAAAGGAAGAACCAAATAATTCGAACACCCGCATTCATTTTATCAGAACAAGGTCACATTACCCACCTGACTATGAAGATGGCTATAAGACCATTGACGCTTCCACATCATTTATCTGTCGTATTCAGATACAATTATTAGAGGTGGAATAGACCCATCCTCACGTTTTGTTGTCAAGAGTTGAATATTTATAGCGTATATATATATATATGAATAATTATCACATCGAACCGTGATCCATTTATATATCAATTCAAGCTACAAATGTCCTTTAATATCTAAATTCACTTTACCTCCCAAATGATATATTTTCATATATGTACCGAAGGGGAATTTTTTAATTGATAATAATTTTCGTCCCCCCATGGGATCGACCACCGTCCAGTGGACGGGGACGAAACTCGGACGGTCATGATTTTAACCATTGGAAAACTAGAAGGAACTAGCTCTACTTTAAAAATTTTTTTTTTATTTTTTTTTTGGAAATGACCAACTCGACTAAAGGTGGCCTGCCACTTAGTGATCAGGAAATGAAAATAAGTACCTTAAAAGGAATCTCCAAAAATTTATCTCTGTTGGCTGATTGGATAGCGTCACTGACCGTCCTGATTTCGTCCCCGTCCACTTGGACGGTGGTTC
>NC_061096.1:4227025-4259525 GCF_015104395.2 Macrobrachium nipponense
CTAAACTCGCAGGAAGTTCTTAAAATATAGAGAAATACTCAATGTTTGTTGTCAAAGAGAGCAGAGAACAATCTAAAAACACAGTAATTCAACAAGTCTTTCATTATTACAAAGAGAGTGTTTATCTCTTAGGGTATATAGAGACTTAACCACTTTGAGCTCCCTTTCGTTATTTGTTCGAGTAAGGACTGAAAAGAAATCTGAATTTATAGCATGACCATATTCTTCAGAGTGTTGACGAATAGCACTAAATGATGATTTGTTTAATGGCCTATTCTTCCTAACAGATCTTCAGAACAATAGGTGAAGGCCGACAGATTAACTTCCAATTCAATTATTTGTATCCGTGGATGAGACATGCATAGATTTGAGTCAGGACATCAGCCGAAGAACTTTGTCACATGCAGTTCTTCACCAGGGAACAAAGCGCCTCAGTGGCGTGGTTGGTATGGTCTTGGCCTGCCACCTCGATGCCCGCGAGTTCGATTCTCGGGCATTCCTTTGAGGGGTTAGAGATGTGAATTTCTGGTGATAGAAGTTCACTCTCAAGGTGGTTCCGAAGTCATGTAAAGCCGTTGGTCCAGTTGCTGAATACCCACTGGTTCCATGCAACCTAAAAACACCATACAAACAAACAAAACCAGGGAACAAATGAAAGAGCGCTCCTCATTAGGCAGTCGCACTTGACTGTGATACCTCTTCATGGGGTGTACTGTCATGATAATTGGCTACGGCTAAATGGACTTTGTTGGTATGTATATGTACCAATCCATTTATATACCTGGTTATGGGAGTCACCAGAAGTGTCCATTTCTAACATCTTTTAAACTGCAAAGAGCTTCAGTCTTTTTAACTCTGCTGCTAATCCTAGCAGGTACCTGAAATGGTCATTGAAGCACCAGCAGAAAAGAAAAGGGTAAGGAGAAAATAATGCAAACAGATGCTAATTGAGTTTGAGAGGGTTTGTTTGGTGGGCTGAGATGCAGGTGCGAAACACTGCGGCAAACGAGGATGGGGTGAGAGGTCAGGTCACATGGACCACACATGAGAGGGTGTGAATTTTAACAACATTCAGGGCTAATCTCTTCCAGTGAAATTAGGCTGGGAACCAAGCACATTTGCGGACAAGGGGCAATGGTCCCTTAGTCTTTTGTCTTCCTCAGACCTTAGGTTGTTATCAGCTTAAGGGACAGTGATGTACATAACGAGGGTATGACTGGCAATAAATCAAGTTTGAGACAAGAGATTAAAATGACATTTTCATGTTTTCAACTTTGGGACGCTGTTAAAGAACAATAGGGACAAAATCTGGGTCAAAATATATTACAGATCACAACATCACACCAAGACGGTTTTGCTTTACTCTATGTTATACAAAAATCACTTCCTTTATTTCCTGATGTTTCTTTCAAGTTCCCTCATGATGTCTAATTTCCCCCATGTTTCAGAAGGGGAAAAAAGGACACGTGTCAAAAGGATGCTTGTCATAATTTATATAATATATATATATGATATTACTTATATATAATATGATATATATAATATTATATATATATATATCATATATATATATATATATATATATATATTATACTTAATATATATAGAAATATATATATAAATATACTATATATATATATAGATATTATATATTATATAGTTATTATCTATACACATATATAATACTCCTATATATATCCTATATATCTAATATATAGGTATACGATATATATATATATATAATATCCTATACGGTATATATCTATATATATTATAATATATCTACTACTATATATCCTTATCTCTACTTCTAAATAAATTATCTATATATGTATATATATATATATATAATGTATATATTTATTTATACACCTATATATATATATACATACACATATATATATATACATATATATATATATATATATATATATATATATATGTATGTATATATATATATCTATATATATATATATATATATATATATAATATATTATATATATATATATATATATATATACATATATATATATATATATATAGTATATATTTATTTATATACACATATATATATATATATATATATATATATATATATATATATATATATGTATATATATATATATATATATATATATATATATATATATATATATATATATATTATATATATATATATATATATATATGTATATATATATATTATATATATATAAATATATATAAAGGTAATGCCACAGAGGAAAAATGAAAAGACAAGAAATTCCGAGATCTCGGCATTTCTCGTCTTTTCATTTTACCTCCGTGGCATTACCTTTATTTTATAGCATTACGTGTTATATATTTCATGATCAAGTTATTCATATGTATAAATATATATATATATATATTATATATATATATTATATATATATAATATAATTGTCATAGCCATAATGCCCTCTTAACTTCTCGAAACAGCAGATATTAGTGTCTAATCCAAGGTTTATTAAGATGCTGAAAATAGTGACACTCCTGATGCCCTTCAAGTCTGAGTTCAGGCCTGATAAGGAGGGGGATGAGAAGGGGTGGAAAGGGTGTGACAAGAAAAATAAATGAAACACCAGATATTGGTGTCTAATCCATAGTTTTTGAGGACGCCGAGAAGAATAGTGACCCTATAGCTCTATAAGTTTGGGTCTGATAGGAGGGGGGTGAGAAAGGGGTGGGAAGGTGGTAACATGTAAAAATAACTGAAAGACAGATATTAGTGTCTAGTCCTCAGCTTTGAGGATGCTGACATGAATAGTGACACTCCTGATACCCTTTAAGTCCAAGTTAGCCCTGATAGGGAGGGAGTGAGTAATGACAGATATCAGTGTCTAATCCATAGTTTCTGAGGTTGGGGAGATGAATAATGAAACTCCCGATGCCCTTTAGGTTTTAAGTTAAACCCCGATAGGAAAGGGGGCTGAGAAGCGGTGGGAAATAACCAAAAAACGACAGATATTAAGAGTCTAATCCATAGTTTTCAAGGTTGCCGAGATGAATAATGAAACTCCCGATGCCCTTTAAGTCCAAGATCAGCCCAAATAGGAAGGATGGGGTTGGGGGCGCTGAAGGTTTGAAAATGGGTGAAATATAAGATTTAAAAAATGACAGATGTTCGAGGTCACTGTGATGAACAGACACACTCCCGATGACTTTCAAATCCAAGTTCTGCCATGATAAGAATTGGGGGTGAGTTACATTGCCCAACAAAAAAATGCTGGGGAATGTAACTGAAACAACTATTTTAACAGGCAGGAGAGAGAGCGCGAAGAGTGTTTATCAGTTGTAACATTCGGAGATTTCCTCGGCCAGCACAGGATTGATATATATATATATATATATATATATATATATATATACTATATATATATATATATATATATTATATATATTATATATATATATATATATATTTCGTGTATATATATATATAATATATATACACGTATATATATATATATATATATATATATATATATATAAAGGAATCACGGTTCGATGTGATAATTATTCATATATATATATATATATATATATATATATATATATATATATATATATATATCAGCCTATGCTGTTCAAGTGAATTCATATATTTCAGGAAAGAACAACGTTGTTATATACTGTATACAAATATTATAGAATACCTAATGATACGTACCTTTAATTTACCTAAACTGAAATAGTGATGTTGTTAAATGTAATAAATGCAATATGCGTATATATTAATTTTTTCAGGATTTCAAAGATGTGTATATATATATAATTCATATATATATATTATATATATATATACACACACATATATATATATATATACACCTGAAATCCTGAAAAAAATCAGTATATACGTATATTGCATTTATTGCATTTAACCACATCACTTTGTTTCCTTCCCTTTTACAATATATTCTTTCAGTGTCAGTAAATTAAAGGTATCATTATGTATTCTATGATATTTGTATACAGTATATAACTGCGTTGTTCTTTCCTGAAATATTTGAATCCACGTGAACAGCATATATATAAATATATATATATATATATATATATATATATATATGTATATATATATATATATATATATATATATGTATATATGTATATATATATATATATATATATATGTATATATGTATATATATATATATATATGTATATATATATATATATATATATATATATATATATATATATATATAGATATATATATATATATATACATGGGCGCCAGCAGCATATATTCCAAGAGAGGGCAAATTATATATATATATATATATATATATATATATATATATATATATATATATATATATATATATATATATATATAATTTGCCCTCTCTTGGAATATATGCTGCTGGCGCCCATGTATATATATATATATATATATATATATATATATATACATATATATATATATATATATATATATATACTATATATACTATATACTATATATATATACATATATATATATATATATATATATATATATTTCACAGGGACATAGTTTTGTCACTTTGAAAATAAGGTATAAGAAAAACGTCACGTTTATTTTCATTCATTTTGTAATTATCCCTGAGTAGTTAGGGTTGAGAGGACGTTAATAATATGCTGAACATAGCATTGATGGAAAGCACGCAGAATACTCATATAGAAAGTCTGTAAAACAAATAAAACTCATAATAGTTATTCCATTTTTAGGTGATATCTGTAGTGTGCTCTTGGAAATGCCTGTTGTAGGTCGGAGTTGCCGGTTTTAAAGTCAAAGTTTGCAATTTGTGTCGCACCTTCCATTAGTCTCGTGAAATATCTAAACAATATATCAGGATGATTAGCAGTACGTGAACCTACCAATAACAAATAATTCTTAATGATCTAAAAACGTTTACTTTTCTCTCTCTCTCTCTCTCTCTCTCTCTCTCTCTCTCTCTCTCTCTCTCTCTCTCTCTCTCTCTCTCTCTCTCGTCTGCCCTGCTCTGTATGGGGCACTTATCGAGGTAGTTTCTCACCGAGATACGTCTCGAAGACACCAATGGAATTTTTATTGAAGTTATAAAGTGCCACGAGAAAATATTGAACGGCCTTTGCCATTCTCTTCCGTTATTCCCTCGCTTCTCGCTTGTGAAATTAAAGCTCTATATTTTCGCTTGTTTATGATGTTAGAGAGAGAGAGAGAGAGAGAGAGAGAGAGAGAGAGAGCTCGTTTTATAAACACTATTTAACCAAAAAGGAAAAACAGAAAAGAAAAACCAAAACGTAGTGTTATGATACTGCTTCTTTGTTAGCTTGAATACCTCGTACTTTTTTGTTTTATATTACGAGACCTGAATATACTTTATGTGTTTGTAAACGTACAAAAATCATGCCACGGAAACAAATAATAATAATAAACAAATTGAATTTGGAAATTTTCCAAGAATATCATAATTGCTTTTTATTTTGCACCAAAATTATATTCCTTTTGGGACTGAAAGTGAGAGGGCACCGCATATATTTTATGAAGAGTCATTCTGTTCTTGATAACTGGCATTTTTTGCCTCAGCTACTTTTGTGGTCTTCGTGACGTCTTATGAATCTTATATATTTTTTCAGTCATTCGTGATCAAATTTTTCCTGACATTCTATATGAGAAACATCGGGTTTTTCAGCTTCATTATTATTATTATTATTATTATATTAATTTTATTATTATTATTATTATTATTATTATTATTATTATTATTATTATTATTATTATTATTATTATTATTCTGGACGACTCTATTCATATGGAACAACCCCATAGGGCCATTTACTCTAAATTCAAGCTTCCAAAGAAAACGTTGTTTATTAGAAAGAAGTAACAGAAATACGGTATGTATCATCATTTTTGTTGTAAAACCAGGTTATAGGAATAAATATATTAGAGCTTTATTTTATTGTTGCCGGTGCAATAAATATAGAATCAAACAATGAACGACTATGCCTGGCATTATGTGAAAGAAGTAAAAAAAACCACGAATATTTAAATGAGTACTCTCTCTCTCTCTCTCTCTCTCTCTCTCTTCTCTCTCTCTCTCTCTCGTCTCTCTCTCTTCTCTCCTCTCTATCTCTCTCTCTCTCTGTATATATATATATATATATATATATATATATATATATATATATATGTGTGTGTGTGTGTGTGTGCGCGCGCGTTATAATTACAGGATAAAAGCACACATTATTACCAAAAATCTACTAAAATTAAATAATTTAAAACTTTAAAATAAAAACTAAACATGAGTAAATGAGGCTACCTATTCAAAGAAAAGAAAAGAGCTAAGTGACCACACATACATATATATATATATATATATATATATATATATATATATGTATATATATATATATGTGTGTGTGTGTGTGTTAAGGCATTGGACAAATATATAAGTGGATATATATTAAAATAAACGGGTTTGATAACCTTAGCGCTTGGTGTTTGGAGACAGGTGCAAAACAGTGAATTCCTCAAGATGCTGATATGAGACACAAGTCGAAAACACGCTGATCGCGGTGACGAGATGGCAGGCTCGCAAATGACCGAATTGCGTAGAGATGAGGTAAACCACAAGGAAAGGTTATTTCAGTCATCAATATGTGTGCTAGATAAAATGTGGACATGAGAAATGGTAACGCACGTACATATGTACTTTTGTAAGACGAAATAGATGGAATAAAAAAACCCGTAGTGAGGCAATTAAGGGGGAACATTATATGATATTCATTCAGTAATACTGGGAGTTTGAATTCACCTAGAGTTTTAATAATTGATTTTCAGCTAGCTACAGAGTTGACACTCAAAGGGACCATCGAAGGTAGGTCACGCTTTCCAGTTAGGAATTCACTCCTATTATTTCAGACGGGGTCATTTTGACCCTTGAAACAGTGGTGGCAGCATTAAAAGCATTCAAGCCTATAGATTACATTTCTGGAGAGACTAGAGTTATATAGATTAGGTAGATGTTAGGGAAAAGTGGTTATAATTATGATATTTGGCAACTGCCTCTCTATTGCTGACAAAAGGGGGTTTCAATTGTAGTCAGTGGAATTTGGGTGTCAGCCGTGCTTGGCAGTACTGTTAGCTAGTGTCTAAGAATATGACGTGTCTTAAGGTGGGAGTGATAACGGGGAATTAATTATGTGCAGTTGCAAGTGTAACTAAATGTTGCGCGCTAAGGCGAGAACAGATAACTTTGTGTTCATGTGCCGAAACCTATGAGGACATGAGTGTTGAAGTTTACTTTTGTTATTACCAGGCCTTTTCTCTTTTTGTTGGTGTTAAAAATTTGCTCTCAAGTGTATTTCATTTTGGTGTCCCTGCTGGATTCAACGGACATTATGAGTTTATTGTAAGTGATATGCATTGGAAAGAGTAGTATGACATGTTTCATTTTTGTATGCGAGCGTGAGGAGAGAGACTGCTGATTGGTCGTGCTAGGATCAGCATTTGCCAACTAGCAAAGGTTCGTGTTACATTTTCTCTCTCACTCGCCCCGTTTTCTGTCGACCAGCTCTTGACCTTATAACAGTTGCGAACAGCTGATAACTTTGGCCTTCAAAAGTGAAAGAGTAGATCTCCCGTAGAGTTGAGGGATATTTTACCGGGGAAATGTGTGGTGTTGGGAAGTGGTGCATGAAATTTTCTTTTTCTGGTGAATGATACATTATTTCTTTTTTGTTGGTGGCTTGTGTGGGGTTAAAGATATCGATGTCATTGAGGTCGGGACATATCCTGAATTATAAGTCTCTCTCTAAAGTAGGCAAAATGGCCGAAGCAGTTAATCAAACTTTGGTGCATAAGATAACTAACATAAATGCAGGAGTCAGCCCTTTGTGGCGCATGTTGGATGGCGTTCTGTCCCAGCCAGTGCAGATATTTATTGAAGGTGTCAATAATTACCTGAATGCCAAGGGAATTAAAAGTGATGTAGAGGCATTCACAGAGGCAAAAGCCTTGTTGGATATCAATAAAAGGGATTTGGCTTATTGGTTGGATATCAATAAAAGGGATTTGGCTTATTGGTTGGATATCAATAAAAGGGATTTGGCTTATTGCTGCCGTAGTTTTCAGTACACAAAATGTTGGTCATGGACCAAGTTGCAAGCATTTCTGAGGGCGACATATGGAACAAAGGAACATGGAGATATGGTGAGAGATTTAGGGGATTGCACAAGATTAGGAAAGGGACTACAAGCCTTATTGAGCATAGCTAAAAACTTTTTGTCTTAGCGGGAGAATGGATACAGAAACTGAAAAGGTCCGCATGGGTAAATGGGAATAACATCTCACTCGACAACTTACAGAAATTAATAAATTTTTCCCAGCTTCTACACGACGTCCTAGATGCCATTGTAGATAGTTTTGATGAAAAGATTGAACCTACATCAGATGAGGAACTGATTTATTCCCAAATTCAGAAACATATGTCCAAATGTCCCACGGTGGATAGTACATTTTTTAATGGGACTGGTCCAAGAAATATGATGCAAAGAGAGACAGATTTTCCTTCTCCCCATTTGTGTGCAAAAGTGGAATATAAGAGAGGATCGATCGATCAAGGGCAACAGCAGTTGTGTTGCTACGATTGTAATAAATCGGGCCACACAAAGAAAATATGCAGAGTCAAATATTGTGGGACATGCAAAAGTGCAAATCACTTTTGGCTGGCTTGTCCATTTCAGATACGGAGGGATGCAAGACCTACACCTCAGAAATTTTGGAGTTATAATACGAGAACTTCCCTGGCAGGTCACTCAAAAGGGCAAAGGGTTTGGCAAAATTTTAGGAAAGCTGATCAACAAAAAGGGTTCAGATGATTTGCATGTGCCATTGTGTTCTTGTGGGGGACGCCCCAGAACCCAGGCTGATATTAAATGGAACAGTGGAGGATGTGAAGATCCCAATTTTTATTGATATAGGATCTTCAGTGAAATTAATGGACCATGATCTGTATCAGTCCATGTTCTCCCATACCCTTTGAAACCCTCAACGGAGACGGTGTGTGATGTGCAAGCCCACAGATTAAATACCTTGGGTATTATAAGAACCATTTTTGTTTTATAAAAGGGGTTGCTTTGGGCAACAGACTTTTGCTGGGCCATCTTGCATGTAGGAGACACAGGATATCGGCCCATACAGGTGTTAGTGGTATAACGGTTGGGATACCGGCAATTTTTATCCCATATGTGGATACAGACGGAACTAAGGATACTGAGGTTAATATGGGTGACAGTGAAACTGGGGTTACTATTGGCAGTGATAAAGGTAATAATACTAATGATATGGGGAGTGGTGATATCGGAGCCCACACTGGTGATGTGGGTAATAATGGCGGTGGGGTTGGTGATTATAAAAGGGATATTGAGGCCCACGGTGGTGACAATTTTGGCGGTTTTAATAATGGTGGTAGGGGTAGTGATACTGATACTGATGCTAACAATGGGGTCCTGGTGGATATAATGAGGACACAGGTGGTGATATTTATGGGGACGTGGAATAGGGAAGTACTAACCACAAATATAAACGTGTTTTATCGGAGGATATTTTCAATCCAGGTACAAAGACTATGGTAAAAGTCAGACTTAGGGAAATGAAAAAGCCCAAAGAGGTATATATAATTGACAGTAGTGAAACTAAGAGGGATAATTAGCACCGTAATGGTAAACAGAGTATCAAACACTGGCGTTACATAGGTGGAATTATTGAACTATAATGATACAGTTAGGAAATATCAGAAGACCACTTATGTGGTAGACCTCCAAGATTGGAGTAGTATTAGTGGTTTAGTGGCTATTGTAGAGAGGTAAACTGAGTTTTCAGAGGTAGAAATACAATCAAGGAAGAAAATCTACAAAGAGCATATTGAAGCGGTAAGGGAACTTTTGGTGGAATATGCGTTGATTTTAGACGTTTGAACGAGAAAACTATTCCTGACCGTTGTACAGTCGCATGTATACCAGACCTTTTCGTAGAAATTGGGGGACTTAATATTTATTGTTCAATTGATTTAGTGCAGGGTTTTTTGCAGGTCCCTCTTAGCGAAAATAGCAAGGAATATACTGCTTTTTCAGTGCCCAAGAGACATTTTGAATTTATGTGGATGCCTTTCGGTTTTTCAGGTAATCCTATGACTTTTACAAGGTTAGTAAACACAGTTTTGCACGGGTTATTGGGTAAAAATGTCTTTGTGTACATGGATGATAGATTGATTGTAACAGACTCGATCAAGCATCACATAGAAGTACATAAGGAAGTACTAAGGAGACTTAGGTTAGTAGGTTTGAAAATTAAGCTAGCTAAGTGTTCCTTCTTGAAGAAGCAAATTACATATTTAGGTCATGTCATATCTAAAGAGGGAGTTAGAGTAAATGACGAAAAAGTCAAAGCAATTGCAGATTTTCCTGTCCCAAAGACAAAGAAAGAAATTTGGTCATTCCTGGGGATGGCGGGATATTTCTGCAGATTTACGAAAGGGTTTTCTAACATAGCACCTCCTTTAACAAATTTGTTGTGGTAAGACATTCAATTTTATTGGGGAGAACCGCAACAAGTAGCTTTTCAGAAAGTTAAGGACGCATTAATGAATCCCTCAGTTCTGACATTCCAGATTTCAGCGAACTGTCCACATTAGTGACTGATGCTAATCAGGAGGGTATAGATCCTTGCCTTATGCAAAAATTTGATGGGAGGCTCCATCCCATAGCTTTCTAAAATAGGAAAATCAGGACAAAGGCCAGTGATGAAAGTCTAATGGCTACTGTAGATAAAGAAGCCTTTGCAATAGTATAAAGTTTAGTTCATTTTAAAATGTTACTAATGGGGAATAAAGTAGTTCTTACAGACCACAAGCCATTATTGGATCTTTTTAATAAGCCCGATCTGTCACCCAAAAGAGCTTGATCGTTCTTAACTATCAGGGACTTTGATTACTCAAGGGAAGTCTAGGTGATGACATTCCACTATGAGGAATTTTAAGAGGTCATTCGGGACATGCGACTGATCTACTGGGGCAACAATTTGTGTGGGTGATACAGACTACATTTTGTAATGGGGAAAGAGTTGAATTATTTTTCTTACAAGCGAAACCTGTGATCGGGATTAAGTGGTTTTATGGTACCCTTACATAGGATTTCTATTATAGAGAGGAGGTAGAATTTATCTTGAGATACGTAAGATAGAAGGGATATTCAACATTATATTTGATGGAGGTTAGCTGTATAAACACTACAGGGATTTTGCGGTATAAACGTTATGGGGGTTTTGATGGTATTCTGGTCAGATCGGGATTAATAATGAGTGTTCATTTAGTGATATAAATTTTCCCAGTAAGTATATAAATGGGTCAGTAGATAAAGACCATGTTTATTTAGGAAGGAACTTCAGTCTTTAATAATTAACTATGAGATTGGGTATGTTAGTTCATGACAGATTCGTGTGTTAAAGCAAGACTTAATTTTTTTTAATATCATGTAAACTTGTCGAGGGGTCAGTTAGAACCTATTTTATGATGAAACACGGACACACGATGACTTTAGGGAATTTCCAAGCTCATACGAGTAGTGACAACGAAAACAACTTAGGATCTACTGCGCCAGATGTTGGGTCTTCACACGGGTGACGAGGTCACAGGTTGCCATTGCAGGGACAAGATATCATCGATGGGCCATCTCAGGATGAAATTCTGGGACAAATCAAGAGTCTACAATACTTCTACGAGGCGGGTGCAGGAAGCACTTGCTTTGAAGTCACAGAATTTCAAGTTGGCAATGAGGTGGCGGCTACGGTTCATTTATTGGAAATGGGCAAATCCACAGTTTATCAACGAGGGTGTTAGGACACACTTACATGGGGATCACGAGGCGGTTAAGTTCCGCCTACACTGGAGACGATTACAGTTCCACAGCTAGAGGATAATGGAGAAGACAAATTTTTCGTCGCAGAACATACCACAGTTCCAGTGATTGCCATTATGGTAGCGATAATGATGGTGACAATGTGCATTGCAGGAGCCATCAAATTTGGGATGCGGCCGACGTGGCAGGACCGCAGCAGCAGAAGTATCCCTGAATCATGTGGCAAGTCAAAGATATTATGAACTAGTATATGCCAGTACCCAATGTAGTGTGCGACAGGTGTGCACATGAGTAGGCGGCCGAGCCATGTTAAGGCACTGGACAGATGTATAAGTGGATGTATATTAAAATAAATGGGGTTGATAACCTTAGTACTTGGTGTTTGGAGACAGGTGCAAAACAGTGAATTCCTCAAGATGCTGATATGAGACACAAGTCGAAAACACTCCAATTGTGGTGACGAGATGTCGGGCACACAAATTACATGATAGCCCTACTCGTCAATTTCTTATATTTTGAGGCAATACAGGATAGTCCTACTCGTCAATTTCGTATATTTTGAGGCAATACAGGATAGTCCTACTCGTCAATTTCGTATATTTTGAGGCAAAACAGGGTAGTCCTACTCGTCAATTTCGTATATTTTGAGGCAATTACAGGATAGCCCTACTCATCAATTTCGTATATTTTGAGGCAATGACGGGAAGTAGGCCTACACATCAAATTCTTATATTTTGTGGCAATGACAGGGCATAAACCTACAGTTCAAATTCATATATTTTGAGGCAATAACAGGTAATAGGCCTACACACCAAAGTCTTACATTTTGAGGCAATGGCATAGCCTAGGCCTACCCGTCAAATTCTCATATTTTGAAGCAATGTCAGGGCATAGGCCTACACATCAAGTTCTTATATTTTGTGACAATGACAAGGGCCTACACGTCAATTTCTTATTGCAAATAGTCTACCCGTATCTGTTGGAAATAGAGTAGCTTTTAATTGATGTAGTAGTTTCAACTCCACAATATATAATGCATATGCATAAAGTGGTATGTACGCGTATAAGCATACATGCATAGATGGCCAAATCGTAGGACTGTCTCAGCCTTACACAAAACTATCAAACTGCTTTCAGTTAGATACTTAACAAATTAGAAGAATATGTGATAGCTGAAAAGTTATGCATTATTTGATCCAAACTAGTCTGCGAGTAGCCCATGACTCTGTGTGTGCGTGTGTGTGTGTTGTTAGGAGAATATTCTAGCGCAGACTATGTTCATAAAGATCTCGATTACTTTAAATTAAAACAAATTACTTAATTTCAGTTAACAAGAGTATCAGATAATTCTTTACGCCAGCATTTTATGAATAGGTCTATGTTTATTCTGCAATGTTACGATACCATATGAAAAATTTTCGAAGACACTACAAGCACCATAACAACAGTAACAAAAATAAGAATAACCACAACAAGAACCACAGTTAAACGCCTGAATATAAGATAGGCCTATGATTCAAACGTCATAAGCTGCATAAACTGACAATTTTTTATGATCTGTTATTTCGAAAGGAGATAATGTCCTAAAGAAAATGCTCAGCAATTTATATCTAATATGACTTGCATAACCTACCATACTGTAACCTTTTGTCAAACAAAGGTGTAGTAAAGTGCAGCCACTGCTTGTCATCCCTCCGAATGTGTAAAGGATTCCAGTGAAATAGATTTTAAGACTATTGACAGGTAGTAAAATTTCCTGAAAGTTTTTCCGTTTACATTAAGAATGGTGAACACGTTTGACAATATCAGACGGTAATTACCATTATCCAGTGATTCAAGTGCACCGATTCGAACACAGACATTCCCAAGACACCTCCGTATTCAGATGACATTTACGAAACACGAAATTGCAGAAACTTGGAACACTTCTGACTTTATTCATATTTTTATGTATTTTTTACCATTTTTAAGATGTGTATTATGATTATATTCAGGGGATAACATATCGTATCCTTTTGATAATCAGCACAACGTATTTTAGTTCGGTAAAACAGCCACTGCAAAATAAATGAAGATGAAAAGAGCCACAACCAACGAAACTATTTCCAACCAATCTCCTTCAAGGAATGGTCGTGACGTAATCAGTAGGCGGGGCTTAGCTGCAAAGCTAGCTGGACTCTGCTTATAGTTAACCCTCCCGAGTGTGGAGGCGGGGGATCCCAAAAACTTCCGACAAGAAATCTCAACCAAGTGGATGTCACTTGACCTATCGACTGTTTCCATGAAATTTACACCCGTAATTGAGTGTTTATATATGCGTTCATATGTTTGAAAGGAAAACTAAACTGTATTTGTTGGGCATTTCTTTCCCTAAAATAACCAAATGTAATTTTTCTGATATGAATATTGCCTTAGATTATAAGTGTTTTTAAGTTCCCTGCTTCCGTATGATGTGTTTTATCAAAAGCAAAACTGAATCAGTTTTAACTTGTTAAGTTTGTTTATAAATTGTTTTGAATAATAGTTTTTTTCTGGCATGATTCGTGCAATAAATGTGTATCTCGTTCCTTACTAATATTTATCATGTTTCACTAGCTACCTTGTGATAAAGGTGGCATTAGATGGGAAGGGAATTTAGGGAACTCTAATTATTGTTCTACATGCCCCTTGGTAATCAAGTAAGCGTTTATCATAATATCAATGAATAATTAAGGACTATATAATAAGTAAGAAAATAAGTTGTGCATCGGTCTAGGTCTTTACTGTAGGAATGACTTTACATGCTTACTTTTTGCCAGCATTCCCTTCAACATCTGAGTAATTTCTAGTTTATTTCCTATTGCCGTCTTTGCTGTTTAAAAATTTACTGTCATAAAAAGTAAGTCATGAGCGGTAGACCCCAAGTTATTTGTGATGAAAGATATTTTTACTTTACACAGAATTTTTTTCGTGAATGCTTTGTCGGTGAAAATAAGATTTCAAATATATATATATATATATATATATATATATATATATATATATATATATAGTATATATATGTATATATATGTGTATATATATAGAGCCTATTGCTGAATTTCTCTGCCTTCTTGAATATCGTAGTCACTTCAGATTTTATGCTGCCGTGACGTTATCAAGTAAGGTTACTTGCTAAGTTTAACAGGTAGAATGATTGATTTTTTTCACTGAACTGCCGCTACAATCATAACTTGAACGAAATATGTAGAGGCTGTTACTGCAATGAAGTATCAATGATTCCAGAGATTCTGTAGAATCTTTATTATGATTTAAAGTTGTAGGAAATCAAGCAAACAACAAACATGAGATTGAAGCTCTTCCTCCTTTCCCGAGTAAGTAGCCAGATGTCACATTATTGAGCAGTATGTATCAGTTTGAATCCAGTTGAGTGCCATGTTATGTTAGGTTCCTGGCCAGATGCAACATGACCGATAAATGGTTGTGGGAAGTCAGCAGAAGACGTGGATATTCTTCTCATCTAAAGGGAATAAAATTTTAGTCTGTGGATGTGGCAATTTCTTGCTCTTTCTCTTCTTTGATATTGCCATTATGCTTATCCTTGTTTTCGCCTTTGTGATTGTAAGATCCTCTCACAAATTTCAAAATACCTGTGTCAGATAGCTTCACTTCTTTTGATTAGTTCTTTACACTTCCTTTTACAGATTTCAATGTATATTTAATTTTTTGTAGTGCAACAAAATCAGTGGGAACAGTTATGATGTAAGTGTAAGGTTGCTTGTCATCACCGATAATTTCATTTTTTTGTTTTGCCTACCAAAATAGTGAGTAACATTTTTCATTCAGTTTCGTAGAGATATTGAGTTGATTAGACGTGGTTGGCAGTTACTTAAAAGATGCTTTATATATATACATATATATATATATATATATATATATATATATATATATATATATATATATCTATATATATATATATATATATATATATACATATATTACACATATATATATATATATATATATATTATATATATATAATATATATATATATATATATATACACACATATAAAGCATCTTTTAAGTAACTGCCAACCACGCCTAATCAACTCAATATCTCTACGGAAACGGAATGAAAAAACATACTCACTATTTTGGATAGGGAAAAAAAAAAAAAAAAAAAAAAAAAAAAAAAAAAAAAAAACAAAAAAAAAAAAATTAAATTATCGATGATGACCAGCAACCTTATATATATATATATATATATATCTATATATATATATATATATATATATATATTTATATATATATATATATATATATATATATATAATTATATTTGTTTATTACAATTCCCCATCACTCGGTCTCATCTATTTATCGTATCAGAATGGCAGAACGTAACATGCGATCCTCTGAGTGGGAAATAGAACT
Organism: Macrobrachium nipponense; assembly: GCF_015104395.2. NCBI lineage: Eukaryota > Metazoa > Arthropoda > Malacostraca > Decapoda > Palaemonidae > Macrobrachium > Macrobrachium nipponense. The sequence goes on from NC_061096.1 coordinate 4,243,352, forward strand.
TAAATTAATCCTTGCTCTCTAGTCACATGGGTAATCCGAGAGAAAAGTGAATGAATAGAATGACTACCGAAAGAATGGACGGGTTAATTGATAATAACACCTGGAGATCAGAAAGAGAATGCTGAGCGGAATAATTTTATTTTTAAGAGATGTGACGTAGATACTGTGATTAATGTACAAGAATCAGAAAGAGACATGAATATACTAATTAGTGAATCCCCGCTTTTTCACATGAAATCAATAATAATGAAACTTAGAGATGAAAAACCTATGGCTATTATGGAATCACTGTAGAGACGTATTTTGTGGGAAAGGACATGACACCTCTTACACTAAGTGGAAGGTTTTGTAGAATTCTTGAAGAAAAGTGTTCCTGCAAGTAATCCGAGAAATTACTTTCTATCACTATTTCTCCATTGAAAAATTATATAATTAAAACTCCTTTGATATTTTTCCTAATATGACAGTGACGATCCTTGTTGTAAATAAACAGTTGCATAGGATTAGATTGGATTATAGAATTTACACTTCAAGCTAAGCAATGGGACCTATAGAGGTTCTTCAGTGATGTATTACAATCCATGACTTTATTTTTTGGCAAAGCAAGTTTTATTTTGTTCCGCAAGTTATATTTTACTAAGAAATCAACAACTATTGCTTTATAGAGCATATATAATTATCTTTCTGCGCCTTATGGAAATCGTCAAATGACGAAAACTTGGTAGCCTTGGATGTCCGGGTGTACTTACCGAAAAAAGGGCCGTATTATTCATTTACCTGTTCACGTTTATGTAGGGTTTGCCACGGGCCTCCTCACTTATAAACAATTGTGCAAGTCGAATCATGTAAAGGATTTAACGTAATATTTATGGCTAAGTAATATCCTTGTCAAATAAACAGAAAAAAAGTTATTCCAGAAAAACACAGGGACAAAGGCTCTGAATCTCATAGTAGTTGATATTGTGCATCCTTTTCTTCATCAAAATTGTTCCCCGTTCCTTTTCTATGCCTGTTCTAGTATTTTTATTCATATTGATTTTGATATAAAATTGAAAGAGCAACATCATGTCTTTAAAATTGGGCAACGTGAATTATCGTGAATTACTTTTTATGGGGTGTTATGGAAAAGGCATAATCACTTATTTCCCCTGCATATTGTCGTAACTGTGAGAAAGTGAAGGTAATATGTTAATGCGTTAATTGCCTCAGTTTTGCCTGGAAATTAAATTGGGAAATATTCCAATCAAATTCAGTAAGCGGAAAAATTGCTTTTTTTAGGTGAAGTCCAGTTATGCGTGAAATTGTCTGCCTCCGCATCCTAATATGAGGGCAGCTAATAATTTGCCAGCAATGTAGAGTGGATACAGTATAAATTGAATGGTAAATTGACTCCGTTCCAATTTTTACTTTCCCTTTTCGTGGAAGCGTCTTTGCCGGTAGGACCCGACGTTATGCATTGATTACATGGTTTCCGATAGAGGAAGTCGACGAAAAAGTTTTTCCCTTATTCATAGTTTGGACTGAAAAGGGAAGACAATGACACTTGGAAAGTGACGGCCTCACTGTTCCCTGATTGCAAGACTATGATCGTGTCCTTGGGGGAAATTGGATTTCTGGCTGCAATGGTCTGATGATACTCGACGCGCTCAGGGTTACTTCGCCCCCGTGCAACAGGGCTTCCTGCCTTCAACTCCAGGTCTAAATGGCCGGTAATGTTGCCGGTGTATCATGTGTAATAGTTATTAAGCAAAGGTTTTGAGCTATAATTCTTCCCTCCCTTTGGTTTTGTCTGTCCGTCTGTCACGCTAACCTTGTCTCTGCATCTCATCCTATATGATAGAAGGATTTCAGTCAAACTAATATTCTTATGTAACTAACAGCAGCGTTGCTACTGTATTGTGAATATATTGTGAAACTACTATGCGGTCATTATTTTTACTCTCGTGAAATTTGCAGTTTCTAATACGTATAAATGACATTAGATATAAACAACAATATTTAGCGAAAACGTGTATACACTACAATTCCCTTACATATGATATCATAATGGTGTTATTGGGTCTCTAATAATAGTTCCCCCCCCCCCCAAAAAAAAAAAAAAAAAAAAAAAAGGAAAAAAATGGACTTGGCTTTTCTCAGAACTGATGTTTCAAGACAAAATGTTTATTGATGATTTTTATCGTGAGACGTCCCAAATTAATGAGATTAAGGCCAAAGCTCAATTAACCTTAGGAAGTTAATATTTTTGTCGATATTAAAATGGATTATGCATTAGTTTCCTACCGGCAAGGTTATAAGGATTTTTTTTACGTATGCTTTTGGTTTTGACTGAATTTTGGTCTTCAGAAGTTTTCTTTTCTTATTTTTACGAATTAATTTTAACCGTACTCAGAAAGTGTAATCATCCACTTTCATGATGTTTTAAATTCAGTGGAATTCATTTCAAATAAGAAATAAAATTAATCGAGGGAGTCTTTCCTTTAGAATGCAGAAGTGTCATTCTTAAAATTTTGCCTTTAATCTGGATTTTGAGAAATTGTAAGCATTTCTGTATTTTGTCAGAATGATTAAAATACAGCTGTATACTTGTTAATCACCGTTGTAAATTAGTGATGGGTGTGTGTCCGCATATTCAAAAATATTTTTACTTTGCACATACCTCACTAAAGTGAAGAGGCTATAGAATTCTGAAGATATTTTGAAGGTTAAAAAATTAGACGTGTTGGAATTCATATTCTTATTCCATTTTTTAATTTTTTTTAATTTTTGATAATACCGCGAGAGACATAGGTTATACTAACATGAATGCAAAGAATCGCATTGAATCAAAAATACCTTATTCCTTATGGCGATATATGTAATTATTCATGAGAAAAATATGGAAATATATATTTACTCAGTTTTGATTGTTACATTACTTTTGCAGTTTTGCATTTTGCAATGTTCTTAGAATAAACCTCTGCTAAGGCATTTGCACATGTAATGTGTTGACAGCAAACATGTGTTATCGGATTTCACTGAAAATTACAAAGACTTTAAAGAGAACCCAAATAATCTTTGGGATTACTCAAAACTCACAGTGTATAAATGTGCAACGTATGAATCCAAGAAGCAAAAGTAAAGCCAAAAGTATGCATGAATTCGGGAGTGGAACCGTCTTAGGATTTCTAGGAGACCTGAAAAGAAAGATCTCGAAACCTGAATGAAAGATTTAACGCATATCCGCGTGAGTGACGCTGCATCATTACGAAAGTTGAGCTTCAGTCAAGGACCGAGGCAATACCTGTAACGATGCGAAGTTACATTAAATAAGATTTTCTAACGTTACCTTCGACTGCAGTTCGCCCAGTAATGCCTTTGCCATTGGCTTTTATATGTGACTGCAACTGCTGAACTTCGAATGCGGGAGACTTGGCTCATTTGGGATGGCTGGCTTCTGCTGTCGGTCTCCCCAGCCGGGGTTGATCCCTCCCACGCCCTCTTCCAGCATGGATGATGATTCCCTTCTCAGCTCTTCCGCAACCTCCTTATTCCATTTTCTTATTCCGCCTTTTGCAACCCCCTTTCCCATCTCCATACCACCAACTTCTCCCTTGACCGCTGCCCATCCAGGTACATGAATCCATTCCAGCCGAGTTTTCTCCTTTCTCACTCCACCCACCATCCTCGTTCTCTTCGCGTCCTCCTCCCTTATAGCGGGAATGCTATCTTTCTCAAAACTTTATTCACACTTCCTCTGCCCGCTGAACCTCATCCGTTTCAGCAGAATTGCTACCATTCTGACCCCTACCATCCCACTGACTTCATTCGGGGCCCCCTTCCCTCTTTTTCATCTCCTCTTCATCAGTATTGCTTCCTTTCTGAACTACTTTCTTAATGAAGTCGGTGGACAGAGGACAAATCAATCCTTCAGTGAGGTTACGGATTCAGCCAACATCGGTAACGTCACCGAAGTCCTGATTTCTCCTCTGTCCGCTGGTTGGAATCCACGAGAGGACGAAATTATTATCAACCAAAAATTCCCCTTCGGTTAACATATATGAAAATATATTAATTCTGAGTAGAGCGAACTGGATATTAACGGACATTTGTAGCTTAATGTACACACACACACACACACACACACACACACACGTGTGTGTGTGTATTTACTTAGTAAATTAAAGGACTTGGAATCTAGATCATCCCGTCATGTTGAAGCCTGAAAAGAGTAGTGTGAACATATATACTTATTGAATTTATGTGGCGTCGTTGTGATATGATATATATATATATATATATATATATATATATATATATATATATATATATATATATATATATATAAACCCACAATGCCTCACTGTCGTCCTGGATGTGTTTGGTTTCGATGGTTCGCGCCCGGGAGCCGACAAATCTCTTATGGACTAAAAAATTAAATATATTAATTCCGAGGTAGAGCGAATTAGATATTAAAGGACAATTGTAGCTCGATGTGTGTGTGTATATATATATATTAATATATATATATATATATATTAAATATATATATGTATATATATATATATATATGTATATATGTGTGTGTATAATATGATATATAATATAATATATTACACGCGAGAGTAATTTATTTGAATGTTCATTAAATATAAATTAGTGATAAAGAATTAAGGGGTAAGGGGGTAGCACTTATAGCGCTTATGCATATCAAAGGACTACAATTGCGTTTATTTTACGTTCCCTCACTAGGTTAGTCATTGTACTTGACTTTGCATTCAGATATCGTAAGTCAATCTATTGACTTGGAAATGACACTATCTGCCGATGACGTTGAGCATCTTCGGAATGTCTGTGTCTCCATCGCTGTCGAATGCAGTGGATCGTGATGTAGGAACCTTGACAGATAATCCAGGTCATCTGCATATCCAATTACAGAGCAATCAATGGGCAGTCCACTACCATTTCTAATCACAATGAAAGTCTCCGGAATGAGAGCCTCTGGCATCCATTCCCAATGATTCCATCTGCGACCAAGGTACGAGATCTGAGGTAAATTTAGTAACTGCAGACGTTCTAGTTTTGTTTCTTAGGGATTCTCTCCCTGGTTTTTTCGTTGATCTAATGACCTTCCTTCCTTCATGAAGGAGGTCTCCACCATAGGCTGAAGTCGCGCATCCATTTCTCGTTGAAGATCTAGTAAAGTGCAGTATAGAATGCAAATTCAGATATCCTCGAGTGTAAAGACAAGACGCATCGTCCTTTCAATATATCACTGACACTTTCTCTTTTAGAAATATTGTACAGAAGATTGTATGTCTGTTCATAAGAAATCATGATATGTCCAAATTTCCGCTTTTGACCATTGTTCGAAACATCGTGTACTTGTGTCCAGAATGAATGAATTCACTTTTCTTCTGGCCCTAACAAGAATTTACATTAGGATGAAGAATGATGTGGCTTAAAATGAATTTTTCATTCACGTTAAACCGTTTCAAGAAAATAAAGATAATGATATAAGATGTCACCTAATAAGAGTTTCATCAAATGTGAAGCAGTTTCAGAACAGATTTACTTTAACAATTTTGAAGAGAGAGAGAGAGAGGATGAGGGATGAGAGGAAGAGAGGAGAGGGGGACGAGAGAGAGAGAGAGAGAGAGAGAGAGAGAGAGAACTCAAGTTTTACATCCACGCTATGCAAGGTTGCAGTTTGCACGATCGTCTGTCGTCCTGATTTTGAGAAAGAAGACATGTCTTTCCATGGGATACAAGTCCGTCCTAAACAAAGTTCAGCTGTAGCCTCACAGGCTGTCTCATCAGTATAATGTTCCTGCCTTATCTTGGTAATATTTCATCAGATATGTCAGCCGGCATCTTCCTTTCCTCACGAGTGTCATTTTCATGAATCGTCTTGGTTTCTTTCCCGCCTTTATCCTTTGCTTTTGATTAACAGTAAAAGCTCTCACGCCATGTGTTGTTAATGATCAGAATTCCTTTGAATAGTCCTTATCAACGTATTTACGTGTTTAGTGATTTTGTAGCAGCAATTAATATTTTCTTACCAGTTTTCTAGTTTTCATGAATGGCAAATTATGTAGTTTGAATACCATGTGGTAATTCGAGAGAAAACTCCTCTCATAACCTAGTCATTCCCTAACAATAGCTAGGTAAAAGTATTTTGTCTTATCCCCTTCAGTACCCTAAAAAACGATAACAGCTAGAATTTCCTCGAGTCAATCTGCGGGTGATATGAGATAATTGTCGTGGAAGATGTACGTTTGGCAAAATGTTAATGAAACTTATAATGGTACTCCTTTTCAGTGGAATACTTGCATTCTTAGTATAAAAGCTCCAAGATTTCAATTTTAAAAATGCCGATTCAAAGCACATGTAAGGAACGAGAACCACAATTGAACTATGGTGACGGCATTCATGATTATATAGAGTAGCCAAGCAGGAAGCACCACGTGCCAAATTGATGTTGGGTAAACTGTCAGAAATCGCCACTTCTCAGTTTGTCACAGCTTGGTATGGTTAGAGGAATATGATTGGTTTATGTGAAAATCATTCCGCACAAAAATACCTTTTGAGATAGAAGAGGAGAGGAAAGAGAAGGGGGAACGTACGAATGGGAAAGGATGAGTGGTAGTGGTAGGATAGGATTGATTAGGGTTGGGTGGTATGATGTAAGATGGGATGTCTATTTAAAATTGTAAGTTTTCATTTACGAAGTCTAAAATAAATATTTAATACCCAAAAATGCAGTATAAAGTGGCGTTATAAAGCTGGCTCACAAATTTGTTTTGTGTGGCGAGAAATTGTAGCACTTAAGTTTTTTTCGGAAAATTATAATTTGTGAATGTGGTATACATTGCAGAGTGAAAATATCTCATGAAAAACCTTCCTCCTAAGTGAGCGTTATATACCCCTTTTATAATTATCTCCCTTTTATGTATTCCATTCCATACGTATATATAGTAAGAGGAAAAGTCAGTTACTTAGATTTAGGCGTAAAGCCTCATGAAATTATTAGAAGAATTTGAGGACGATTATTATAGCACCTTTCTTTTAAACACCAAGGTTAATAGGGTAACTTATCTAAACCCTTAACTAGCCTAGACGAAAATTGAATTAGAAACGGAAAGGGGAAAGTGCAGAATTGGACTTGAACCCAAGAATAACATGCCTGCCTTTTTAAAGAAAAAAGTGGTTAAAAGTATCTACAACGGAATCGGGGAAAAAAACCTTGATGAATAAAGAGCGTAGAATTGAGTGTTTATTCATTATATTTTTTGTTTTATGCTAGAGTTTCATTACACCTTTTTTGCGATGCAGAACGCTACTCAAATAGGATGGCTGACCTGGAAGTGCGTCACATATGCGAACGTTCGGGGAAATCCCTCGTCGAATTGCGAATCTCCCGGGTGAAAATAAGGAAATCGCCTGGCTTAAGCTTGCATTTCGGGAGCCTGAGCCGCAGTGAACCAATTGCGGTCCAAGGATGGAAACAAATGAATGCCTGTTTACATCACTGAGCCCCTGGGGCGGAAATGGCGGCAGGTGTTTCAGTGAGCGTTGTGGCCTTGGAGGAATTGTAACAACGCTTTATTAATGTCGAGAATTTTGTTTTGTCGGACTAGTTTCTTTTCTGCAGACGCTTTCCTGTGTATAGCATCAGCGAACTTTTACTTTATTGCTTTTAGAGCCCCGCACAGAAATGAAGGGCCTTTAAATACGCAATGGCCCTTCTCGTCATTGTAGTCACGATGTTTGTCTGTCCAAACACTTTTTTCATAGATATTTTGTTATATCGTTTTTCTGATAACTTGTGTTTTATTCACGATGTCGCATTTAAACTTAGGAATTTTTGACATTGATTAAACTATAACTTTGCTTGCGTGCCTGGCATTATATGTAGTATGTCATATCTAAATTTGCAATTTTTTATCATTTAAGAAGATATTTTACTGTTAACCAATTCCATTGTTCACGTTAAATGTCAGATTTCGACGATTTTTTTTCATTGCTAAATGGTAAATTTTCTATATATTATTATTATTATTATTATTATTATTATTATTATTATTATTATTATTATTATTATTATTATTATTATTATTATTATTATTATAGCTGCTACAAACACATGATTAAAATATTGGTAAACGTTCAGAAAATTATTAATACTTTCCCTTAAGAAATAATACGTTTTTGGAGTATATTTGAACTGTGACATTTATGCCATTGTCTTTTTCATTATATCTACGAATCGTTTCCTTTTGATGCCTCGCCTGTCCATTCATTCAGGTCTTTATTGTTTATAAGACCAAGCAGTGTCTTTATTTCGACAAACAACACTTATTTTGAAAGATTTTGCACTTCATTGCAAACCACTGCCGCTCGCACAAGATCTGTTAAGTTTGTTGGTACAAGTCCCAGTAACGGAATTTTCTTGCAAAATCGGTGAATGAGAGAAGAGTGGCTGGGGAGGTTGTGGAAAGCGAAGGGCCTCTTAAGTTTGTCATGGAAATGAGAAGTGACCGTCAACTGGCTTAAGAGATGAAAACAATTGCAATGAACTACCTGTAAAGTTGATGTAAATGAAGACTGGTGATTGCAGCTACTTCACCCACCCTGTTTACAACTGGTCTCTATTTGAGGCTACTTGGTTCATAGGTGCCACATTTAGTTTTCTTAAGTGAGATGGTGTACCACAGTGTGCAGTGTGGTCCGCTACAATTTTAGAGGAAAGTTCCTTCGTCCATAGTATAGTCATCCCTTTTATTTATTTTATACTAGGCTGCAATGTATGCAGAGGTTCTGAATATTTGACAATATTCGGTTATTTCCAAATACAAACTTTTTGATTACATGATTTGAAAATTTTCACCTAAAAATGCAAGAAAGCTTGACAGTGATGTGAGTTTCCCTGTTCTCATGAAAATGTTTTTGTAAAACGATTCAGATCCGTCGTTCTACTTTTGCTGGAATTTTATTCTGGTCAAAATGTAAACATAGTTCTGGGATTATACAGAGAAAACAATAAGTTTTTTTTCTTCTCGATTCTTGAATGATAATATATTCTAGATCACAGTTGGCTGAAGACATCAGTGTCTATCTTCCCCGAAAATAGCACGATGCCTCAGAGGCAGTATTTGAAGTATTTGATTCCATTTCCAACAAAATCGTGGTACTCTGTAGTTTACTTTTGTGTGCGTGTGTGTGTGTTTTATTTATTTATTTATTTTTTGTTACATGTATTTGTGTATTGTCTCATTACTTCTTTAATCTACTTTACAATTTTTTTTTGCTTATATGAACTTCTTTCAGCATCTCGGCCTCATGTTCTGTGACATATTGTCCCAGCAAGTAAATTTGCATACATATTTATTATGAATAGTGGTGAAATTAAGAATAGAAGGCGCTCATTGTTAAGTCTGATGCTGATATATTGACGGTAGTAATATATATATATTATATATATATGTTATATATATATATATATATATTATATATATATTTATTATATGTATATGTATATATATATATAGATATATATATATGTATGTATATATATATATAATATATATATATATATATATACTATATATCTATATGTATATATATATTTATATAATATATATATATATATATATATATATCATATATATATATATATATATATATATGGTTAAAGGATTCTGTTTATAAGTCACCAAACTGCTAAGAGTCACCAATCTGCTAAGAGCATAATAGAAGAAATCCTTGCTTTTAAAACGTTCTACTACTGCAGCAAAGTTTTGAGCGGGATAGGACTCCATCCACCGATTGAATTTTTATCCTTGAAATAAATCCCGTTTGTCCAGGATTGTCCAGCATCCTTAGGCAGGTGTCTCCAGTTCTGGTGCCACCTTTTAGGAGTGATCTCATACGTCCTAGTGATGGCACTCCCCACGAGGTCCAGACTCCCCTGATCTTCTGCCGGGAGGGAACGAAGAGCAATCTAACCCTTCCCTGTTATGTGTTTGTTAATGCAATTTCAGTGTCGGAGGAGGAAAAGTTCTGGAATACCCGTGAGATGTGATTAAGCCACCCCTCGGGGTCTTTGCCAGTCCAAGGCTGGATGAGGCTTTGTATCCCCTGCAGCATAGAATGTGCATTGGGGGGAGAGGGCATGTCTGTCCGCAGCTGTGCTAGTTCAAGTTCATGTTGCTGTATGGCTTCCCTCTATTCTTGTTCTCTCTCGGCTGCTTCTCATCTGGCGGTGTGAATCCTTTTGACATGGTCGTCGACTTGTGACTCTTTCAAAGCGAAGGCCTTTGAAGTGTCTGATGTCCTTTGTGAGAAGGCCATGATGGTAGGTGCAGATATCTTAGATATCTTAGAGTCTCAGGAGTGTCAGTGATGGTGGCACTCAAGAATTGCACTTCTCTCAAGGCATTAGTAGAGTGTGGCAAAATTGGCACCCTCCCTATTAAGCACTAATCTGATGGTGTCACCTAAGTGGCGCTCAAGTGGCAGGCAAAGGTTGTGTATCGACAACTGGTACTCTCACCAGTTACTCATACACAAGATGTGAAAGAGTGCCAGTGATGGCGGCACTCTAATTCACACGTGTAAGAAGACATCTATGAATGGAGCAGGAGTGTGATGAGTGGCGACACTCAAAAGGTAAGCATTGGTTTCCTAGAACTGGCACACACACCAGTTAACACAAGCTAGGGGATGTCATGAAAGTGGCACTCAGAAGGTAAGCGATGATTACCTCGGACTGGCACTCTTGCTAGTAACACGAAGCTTTGGACAGGAATACGTCAGTGATGGTGATGCATGGGTATGACTGGCACGGAGTCAGTGTCAGTGGTGGTGACACACAGGTGTGACTGGCACGGAGGTGGTATCATCGGTGGTGACACACAGGTGCGACTGGCACGGAGGCCGTGCTGGTGGTAGCGACATGGGGGAACTGGTACTCGGCTACGATCTTGATGAGCAGGGGATGTCGGCAGTGGTAACACAGGAGAACTGACACTTGGCCACGAGCTCAAATATACAAGGGGGCTATCGGCAGTGGTGACACAGGAGAACTGGCACTGAGGCCACATACTCAAATCAGCAAGCAAGGGGGTGTCAGAGGTGGTGACATGGGTATGACCTGGCACTGCTTGCCAGACACATAGTAGCAGGTGTGTTTCAGTGATGGTGACGCACAGAAGTGAACTGGTACTCAGCCAAACACTTAACAGGAGGAGTGGGTCAGCGATGGCAAACAGGAGGAGTGGGTCAGCGATGGCAACTCACTGAAGTGAACTGACAGTTAGCCAGCAGGGTGTCAGCGATGGTGACATGAAAGTGAACTGGCACTCAGCCAAACACTAAAACAGTAGGGGTGTCAACGATGGTGACACGAAAGTGAACTGGCACTCAGCAAAACACTAAATAGTGGGGGTGTCAATGATGGTGCCAGAAAGTGAACTGTCACTCAGCCAAACACTATACAGTAGGGGTGTCAGCAGTGGTGACTCAGAAGTGAACTGGCACTCAGCCAAACATTTAGCAGCAGGGGTTTTAGTGATGGTGACACAAAAGTGAACTGGCACTCAACCAAACACTAAACAGTGGGGGTGTCCGCGGCGGTGACGTAGAAGTGGAATGGCACTTGGCCATACACTAAACAGTAGGCGTGTCAGAGATGGTGACTTGAAAGTAAACTGGCACTGCTTGCGAAACACTTTACAGTAGTAAAGGAACACAAGCAATTGTGTTCAAAGGCAGAGGCACTCTTGCCAATGCAAATAATGAATGACATGTTGGTGGTGAAAATCACAATACACATGCTGAAAGTTCAAAATGGGTAAAAGAGAGTTTGAACTTATGTATGAGGAAAGAGCCTCAAGATATATCATAAATTATATCACAAAGAATATTCTGTATGTCACAAGCATATTTCATAAAGAGCTGTAGATTCACAAAAAAATAACCTAACTGACCCTATAGCATCAAATCTTGGAGCATCCTCATAAAATTATGACAGACAGCAGTCAGTGACAGTGAGAGTGAATTCCTTTGAAGGGTGTGGGTAAATCCTTCAATGAATGGTCAAGGTTACCACATTAAGATGACAGCTAAGTCTAGACAGATGACATGAGGTACTAAAATTCCTGGCCAAGAATTGTCACTACGTCTCAAATATACAAACTTGAAAGTAACATGTTGACCAGAAAAGCATGAATGGAAACTATGTTAATATGATTTTTAATTAACATGAAAGTTACCAAAGTTTAATATTGCTGCAAAGATTTGTACTTAATTCATCAAACAGTCTAGAGATAACTGGTTTAATAAAAAAAAAAATTGAAATTCCAAAAGGCGAACTGATGACTCAAAAAATGCTTCGCTTTACAGAGTTGAGTAGAAGGAGAGGGAGTTGCCAAGGGTGACTACACGGAGTTGTAAAGATATTGTGATTGCAACAAGGAGCTATTCACTTTCCCAGAGTGAATACTACCCTATTATAGAATACTAACATTTGCACTCATTAAACAATAAGATGAATGGCATCCTCAAGACACATGCTATTAAGAGTGTTATGTTAGTGGAGTATGGCAACTAGAGTACTGGCATACTGCGAGAGGAGCTTTGACAGCTGGTGCATGTGGACTAAGGGACACCCATACCAAACTGAATAACACTAGTTCACTCTTAAAACAGCCACGAGAACACTTACTGTTATGTGCATGTAGAACAGCAGAACCCCAGACAATAAAAGCAAAAGTAATGCAGAATATTCAGTATAGCCAGCCTAAGCTGATTCGCTACTCACTGAATGATTGTCTTAAGGTACTGCTATGTTAATTTAGTAATTGCTAATTAATTAACTTTCTAGTTAGTTTGTTAATCCTGGCAAGGTCGCCACTGTTATATGCCACCAACCCTGGGAGGTCAGTCTTCCATAAAACAACAACTTCAAAGACAACAAACGCTTACAGCCTTAAAACGACCTGACTGAGCGTATTGTGAGATATAAAGAGAAAGAGGAATGTAAACCCTACTTGAGTAGTCTTATAGTAAAATGCTTTGGAGAAAGGGCTTTAAATATAATCAGATAAATAATTAAGCAATATAATTCTCAATAGGGGTATCAGAAGAGTGAAATTTACAATGAGCACAATTAGTCTCCATGGCACTTGAAGGTTTATGTTAAAATCACAAAGTAAACAAAAAGTAGTGCTGATTAGCAAGTAATCAGTGCTAAATCTAGAATTAATACACTAAGAATTAAACACTACAGCAAATGCTTACCACTTTCGCACTGCAAGTATGGCATCCCAGGATCTTCCTGGTAGTGTTAGGCTTCAGGTGGTTCTGCTGGAGTCTGCGTAAGCATGCACATAACGGAGGTCTGGCAAAGGGTCTGCAAGATGTACATTGATGACACAAGAGTTCAGGACTATGCAAAGCATATAGCAACATCACACTGACATATTATCAGGGCAAAGTTACTCAACTTGTTATTTCACAAGGGGCAAAGGCATATATCAAGCAAGAAAACACACCATTACTTGTGGCAATACAAAAATGGAATTCAAGGATTTTGGGAAATTGGGAATCTTGGAATTTAACAGCAAGGAAGGAATGAGTGCAAGGGCAAAGAGGTGAATACTGGCAACCAACTGCAGTTTTCTCACCTTATCTCCTTAGAGTGACTGTCGCAGAGACTTGAGGGCTCGAGGGACATCAGTCGGCTGTAGTGCTTCCCCGTAGGGCATTGGAATACTAGATTCTTCCACTTGAGTAGCCAAGAAATATAACAGCAGGTAGGAGGAGCTTGGTAGGAGCTTGACTCATGATGGTAGGGGTGTGCTACTAGCCAAATAATACCCCAAGAGAGTGTTGATGGACTCCTGTCACTTCCTGGGAGAGAGTGGACCTCTCACGGGTGTGGTAAGGGCAGGCTGAGGTCTAAAGTGTAGCAAGCTGGGAGATCAGGGCGGTGGTCTGGCTCTTGAGTGGCACTTTGGGAGTGCAGACTTTTCGTACGATACAAGCCTATAGGCTGAGGGAGAAGCGGGCACTGGTCGTGTACAGGATGCGAGCAGAGTGTGGTTGAGAGCATAAGTCATGGTAGGTCGTGAAGTTAGGACTGGATGCCAAAAGGTTGCTAGAATTAAACCTTGGATCAGCTGTCACAGGTGCTCCTTAGCATCTCAACTGGTACTCATTGCGAAGGTATGGATGTCACAGGGGGTATTTATACCCTGAAAGGAGGGTATTGGAGTTTGGGGTTTGGCCCCACCGCCCCACCCCCAAAATGGGGTTGGTGTCAGTGGCAATGTCTTAGCTGGCAGCTTCCCACTGTGGTTGTGATTTCCCAGGGGAGTAATAGCACTGCGGCCTTTGTTCCACCATCTTAGAGGCTCAGATTCTGAAAGCAAGAATTTGCGCCAGTATCACGTTTTAAGGAAGGAGGAAGGGGGGGAAGTTTTATTAGGTCAAGGTGCACATGTTTGAAGAAAGAGATCAGGTAGAAAACGTCAAAGCTGATAGGACTGTGCATGAGGTGCGTGAAGAACTGACAGTGGGGCAGAGCCAAAATGTTAAGCTGTGGCAGGGAAGGTGTGAATTCATACATGACATAGCTACTGCCAAACAGGTATTGTTAACCTTTGAAGAGGTCAGGGGTCTTGACTGAAAGCAACTTACGTGTGTGGATCACGCCTTGTACAAAAAGCTTTGGTACCTTTATAGAAGGTGCTTGATAGGTCATTTATCATCTAGGATTTAAGCAAGGGACTCTTCTCGTATTTATGTTAATAGCTTGAGTCAAAATACTCCCAAGGGAAAAAACTAATGAGATATAACTCTAGGTAGGACCTCACACAGATGGGAAATACTTCTGAGGACATAACTACTTCTATGAGAGCATTACAAATCTCACCCAGTGCTTTGCGTCGGAACTGAACCTTATTAACTTTCTTATTTGTGAATGTAGTTTCAAATTAATATGATAGGAACAGAGTATATGCCACTCTCCTCCAAATTGATACTTGGAAAAGTAATTATATTATATATGTATATATATATATATATATATATATATATATATATGACTGGTAAAAATGTTCTGTTAAAACAGAATTCCATCTGATAAAAGGAGCCCATAAAAACGCCAAAATATATAGAGAAAATACTATATTGAAGAGACAGCTGTCTCTCTCTTCAGGGAGATGAATGAGAAAGTTACGGAAAAGGTGGTATTTATACCAAGAGATCCATCCACAGTTAAGCCAATTTGGGTTACTCCCACTGATAATCCTTCTTTAATCCTCTTAAGCATTGGTTGAATGAAAACTTTATCACTGACATCTGAATCCCATGCGACCTTTGGGATATTCATTACCTGTCTCGGTTTAATCAAGTCCAATTCTATCATCTGGCTTAACTGTGTATGAATCTCTTGGTATAAATACCACCTTTTCTGTAACGTTTCTCATTCATTTACTTGAAGAGAGAGAGCAGTCTCTGAAGTATAGTATTTTCTCTCTATATTTTGGCGTTTTAATGGGCTCCTTTTAATATATATATATATATATATATATATATATATATATATATACACATACACACACACACACATACATACATACATACATCATACATGCATACATATACATCCATACATACATACATACTACATACATACACACACACACACACACACATACATACACTATATTATACTGACACGTGACTTATTTTATATACATGAATAAGTCACGTGTCAGTATGATTGTAGTGTATATATATATATTCTATATATATATATATATATATATATATATATATATATAATATATTATATATTTATGTGTATATTATTATATATATATATATATATATATATATATATATATATATATATATATACATACATAACATACATACATATCATACTATAACATCTGACACGTGACTTATTTATGTACGTATGTATACACGTAGACATTTCTGTTGTAATTTAAGTTAACAATTTTTAACGTTTCTTTATCTAGAAAGTTTTTAGGCCCATTTTTATGGTTTCAATTTAAAGAAGATATTTTTTTTCTCTCTTTGCAATCCAAAGCAGCGTCCTGAAAATGTTCTCTTTACTTTCCTTGCTTTGTAAATATGTCGAAGAGGGCAGGTATTCCTTGCA
>NC_061096.1:4262025-4267025 GCF_015104395.2 Macrobrachium nipponense
AATGGTTATTATACTGTTTGGTAGTTTCAGTAATTGAAGAGAGATAATGAAAATTTATGGCTTACTGTGTACGTACTAGGAAAAGTGATTGCTTGGCGATCGTTCTATACTCGTAAGTGCTGGATGTAAACAGAAGTTTGGAAGCTTTTTTTTTTTTTTTAATTTATAGTTAATACCTAATAATTATTTGAAATGAGTACATGCAATACATTTAATAAAAAAAATTGTGAATTAGATATCATAAAATATAAAATAAATCAGACTGCTATCATCGAAGCCAACAAATACATATTTTTTAGAATTCTTCTTCTGTTTTAATATTACGTTACGTATATGTTTCATTATAGCTGTCAGTAACTCGGTATCTCCATTAGGTAAAGACAGAATAAAGAATAGAAATGAATGGTTATTATACTGTTTGGTAGTTTCATTAGTTGAAGAGATCGTATCTCGAGGTACCACTGTATTTATACTAAGAGATCCATCTACAGGTAGCCATGTTTAGGTCACCCTTGCTGATAATTCCTCTTTCATTTTCTTAAGCGTTGGTTAAAGGAAGATATTATTTATGTTATATGAATCCCTGGCACCCTTTGAGATGTTCATTTCCTGTCTTTGTTTAGTCAAGGCTAACTATCATTTGGCTTTTTTTTACTGACAGTTTCTGCTATAAACTACATGTGACAAATTCCAGTTTATTTTGTGGTTACGGATATTTATATGATAAAAAATAGCTGAGCTCTGTTACCCATACCTAACTGACCGTTTATGTTCTGTTAATCTCTGAGGAAGTGATTTTCAGTAAAAGCCATGTAAGATTGGTTACAGGCATGAGATTTTTTGTAAATGCCTATGTCCTTGCGGGATGTCTTTTGTTGGACATTAATCAGGGATTTGGCCAAGGTATTTGGGTAGGTAAAAACAAAAGGATTAGATTTTCCGAGAGTCTGGGTCACTGTCTTAATCCTGTCCAGGTGTGGAATTTTTGTTTTATTGCTTTCTTCATTATATGGTCAGGATACTAAAGACGAAAGCTGCTCACGAATTAGTTCAAATTTCTTTTCCTGGAAATCTGAGGAACAAATTCATAAGGCTCTTAAGAATAATTTGCTGGCTAAGCCTACCTTGATAGAAATGTCATGATAACTGAAGTAATGAATGTATGAGAGTGAGAACGTTGGTTCTCTGTATATGGTAAATGTTTTTTCTGTTGAGTCTCTAATTATCAAAACATCAAGGAAAGGAATTTTGTTGTCTGTTTCCCATTCAACTTTAAATTTGATGCTGGGCACTAATGCTTTTAATTTTGAAAGAAAATCGTTGAAATTGCCCCATCTATTATCCCAAAATGTTAGAATATCATCTACATATCTCACCCACAGCATGTTTTTGGGGTTTAATGCATTTATTACTATAGTTTCAAAGTATGCCGTATATAGAATGGCTGCAACAGGACTTAAAGGACTGCTCATGCTACACCCGAATTTTTGTTTGGAGCTCGACTTCCCGAATGAAAATACGTTAGTAGATACACATATTTCAACTAACTTTATTATTCTATATTTCGGCGTTTTATGGGCTACTTTTATTAGATGGAATTCTGTTATAACAGAAGATTTTATATATATATATATATATATATATATATATATATATATATATATATATATATATACACATATGTGTGTGTGTATATATATATATATATATATATATATATATATATATATATATATATATATATATATATATATGTGTGTGTGTGTGTGTGTGTATATATATATATATATATATATATATATATATATATATATAATAATATATATATATATATGTATATATATAATCTTTTCTACCTTACACCTTATTTATTTGTGAGTAGGGTAGCATCAGTTTAGTATTAGCTTCTCAGCAAGTTTTTTTCTTCTTAATAAGCAGAAGCTGGTACCTATCCATCAGCGTGCACTGGTGGACCACAGGACTGAAACTGCCTTAAATAGACCTAACCATGTCATGATTAAAATGTGTCGAAGAAATAATTTGTTGCAATGGCTGGGTTACTGACATTTGTAACAGGCTTAAGAGCTGGGTGTTAAAGGAAGTTTGTCAATACAAGAAAAAAAGCTATCCGAGTAAGTCCCCATACAATGAACAAATATCAAAAGTACTTAGGAAACGTAATGAGACGATTTTTTTTATTTAGAGAACCATTCCTTATTTGTTTACTCCTCTCTATATCAGCTCACTAGTATCAGCTCATTCTGTATTTTCATAAGTGAGTAAGTTGGTTGTGCTGGCTATAACCAGTTAAGTAAGAACATTCGCCATGAGTCAGAAATGACCTTTATGACGAAGATGGAAGTGAAGGGAGGGAGTATATCTTTGTGGTAAAATTTGAGATCATTTTACGTCTCCAAAGTGTTTTTTAAATAAGCGTAGCGTATGAAGACTAGATTACTCACTTGGGATCTACGTTTTCCTCTTGGAATTATTGATAACACATTCCTTAGTAACACTAGACATCTAACGTCTATAACAAATTTCAGTAATTTTTTCCCACACTGACAGGAATAGATTTCGCCGGGTGTTCCTTCCCTGTTCTAGGTATTTGCTTTCCAAATCTGTAAAAAGAATGTAAATACTTATATTTAAATTCCTGAGCTAGATTTAAAAACTCAACCATTGATAGCATGCATGAAACGACAGCAACATTTTAATCCCTTTGCTCTGATTCGGAACTAACACAGCTTTCAGGTTGCATAATTTTGTGGCTGGGATAGCGGATCCGGTAATGCATATAACAATGCCGCAATATCCGTGCCACCAACTCTGAATATGTACCGATTCTACTGTTTGAGCACAACTTCAGAACTGATTTACTCTGAAACTCAAAATTTGTTGGGAAATATGCTCTCCCAAGACAAAGTTTTTTATGATTAACGTATCGATGCTATTGTTGCTGTGATAGAATAAGACTGCATTCGGGGGTGTCAGAATATAGTACATCACGAAACTTCAAACTTCCTTCTTTTCGATATAACAGTTCCAGTATGATTGCGTTTATAATTGAAGTTCCACATTTCGTCCCTATTTCAAAGCAATATCTTGTATTTTAAAGATCTAGTTTATCAAGCAATTTAGTTTTTCGTTGTGAAATTTAGTTCCAGATACCTTACAATCAATCAGGCATGGTAAAAATAGCCACTTCCAGATTATTTTGTCATTTACTGAAATAAAGCCTGTTTGCAGTTTTAAACTTGCAGTAATTTAATAATAACAAGATAATGAAGATTCTGTAAGTGGACTTTGCAACCATAAAGCTCAACGTATATCAATTTAACGTCGCTTGTCTCAGGGTAGAAATCTTAATGTTTTCCCTTATTATAGTACTTAGAAAATAACATCCAGTATAATTATCTAGTTAGCCCATGCTAATGAAGTGCGTTACCCTAAGTTTTAACAGTATTATTTGCTCTTTTGTCCTAAGTTTTAACAGCAGTATTTACTCTTTTACACAAATTTTAGTTTTGTCTGCTTTTCTATACATTAATAGCTATAAAGGTGATGTAAGTTCATATTTCGAACTTTTCTCAAGAGTAAAGCTTTATTCATGAGATTATGATCACTAGATATATGGTATTTTTATTTATAACCTGTAATGCATGAATTCGTTTATGCGACATTCTTATAATATAGATTAAGGAAAAAAATGCATCCATTTCCTAGTGCTCAGTCTGAATTATTATCACATTATTCTGAAATTATAGTGACGTGGAAATGATTATTTTGATTTTAAGGACTGCCGGCGCGTCCTCTTATATCCAGGGGTGGTTAAGGAAAACGGGTCAAGAATAAATTATACACATTCATATTACTGCATACAGTTTGGGATACCATCTTTAAGTTCTTTTCGGAGAAACCTATACTTATATTCTTGCTAAGGCAGTAGACCTTTTCTCAGTTGAAGAACTATTGAGGGAATTGTATATTCTTTCGTTATTGAGGGAATAGCATATTCTTTAATGGGACCTCTGATGGACGACGAGCACACAACTTCCAGTCAGTATTTGAAGAGCATGTGATTAGCAATCTCATACTAAGGATCAGTTTTTTAGAATTTGCAAAAACTGAGTGGCTGTGCAATTATTAGCACTGCGTGGATCACGATGTTCGAACTTTCTATAATGCGTGGGTCTCTCTCTCTCTCTCTCTCTCGTCTTCTTTCTTCTCTCTTCTCTCTCTCTCTCTCTCTCTCTATAATATATCTATATATATATATATATATATAATATATATATATATATATATATATATATATATATGATATTATATGTATATTATAATATATATTAATATTTATAATATTATTATATAATATATATATATATTATATGGTATATGTGTGTATGTGCGCGTGCAGGTAAGTGCGTGTTGTTTAAATGTTTCCTCTTAAATGGTCTCTTACATTTTCAATGTTTATCTAAGTGCTGGAGTGTTATTACTCTCTGTAGTAGCCCATTATAAAGGTTAATTTCATATGGTAGAGACAAACATGCCAAACATTGTGGAGAGAGAGAGAGAAGAGAGAGAGAGAGAGAGAGAGAGAGAGAGAGAGCAAAGTTAGGGAAGAAGAATTATCGTCAGAGAGAGAAGTGACAGAAATCATATTGATTTAAAAAAAATTTTATTTATTTATTTTTTTATCAGTAAATTTATAATTTGGTCGGCTTGAGTTGAAGTTCTCGGAAAAGTAAGGAACTTAACAATGGGAGCAGTGCTATTACAACGGTATAGTAACTCGGGCGATCCATGTGTGTCGAGGCACGCCCAATCCCCTAAGAGTGCTCCTGAATTATTCATTCTACCGGAAAAACTCAAGCCCCTCTTCCAGCTCCTCTCTCTCCTCGAGAGTCTTATGAAACACTTGCGCCACCACCCTCCGGGCCACCTCCAAACGAAGCCACTGCTTACCTCCCTTAACCCCCTCCCCCAGAATTCTC
>NC_061096.1:4269525-4282025 GCF_015104395.2 Macrobrachium nipponense
GGATTACCCTTTGCCATGACAAACTTTTCTACATAACGCTTACCAAGAATTTTGCCCGAAAAGGTTATATGGTTTAGGTATGTGGATGATATTTTCTGTATTTGGCCAGTTCACGAAAATCTCCAGGAATTCCTTATTAATCTTCAACTCAATTTACTGTAGAGGAAGAAAGAAATTGTAATTTGAATTTTCTTGGTGTAACTGTCCATAGAAATTCTAGAAATTTCACCTAATCAGTTTTATGAAAAGGTTAAATTCTCTGTTTTTCTGGGATGTTTTTAAGGGCTTTACGTGTTTGTAGCCCACAGTTTATTGATGCTGAGATTAAAACTATTTATATTGTCTTGAAACTTAAATACCCAAGGACTTTTGTAGATGTGGTATGGAAAAGAGATAGAAAAACATTTTATTTAATGACAAACTTGAATTTAGTAAACATAACAACCGAAAATTGCCGTATGATGAAAGTTTTTTAGAAATATCTAGAATTTTAAAACTTTTTAACATAAATGTTGTCTTCAGTAATATTATGTTAAAAGTTTAGTCATAAAAAAATTCTCCTAAAGATGTTCCCGGCTGCAATATGAAATTCCTTGTAAAAAGTGAGGTAAAATATACTACGGACAAACCGAAAAATCCCTTTCACAACAAATCAAACAGCACCAATATTCTGTGAGAACTGGACAAATATTGAATGCATTATTCGTACATATGAGAGATTTAGATCATCCTATTAACTGGAGTCAAGCAAGACCTTTAATCACATGTAATGACAGTTAAAAGGAATATAATTGATATGTGTTTCATCAAGTCAAATAATGAAAGTGTTCTAAATCTGAGCCTTGGTTTATTTAAACTCGATGCCTTCATAATGAAAAAAGTTGTAGATAAATATAAGCAACAAAATTAATATATTCAGTTTTATACATTTTTAGACTGTATGGCTACGTTTTACTTTCTCTTATAGTTAAATCTTTGTTTTTGTGTGATATCCAATAATCCTGGATTATCTCTATGATTTTCACCCTTTAAACAATTACCCATCTGGTATTGATCCTTTTGTTTACCTGCTAACGTTCCTGTGGTATTTGCTTATTTAATGAAGTCACGTGCCTCTACTGTGATTTTTTAAGCACACACTCACACACACACACACACATATATATGTATATGTATATATATATATATATGTGTATATATGTATATATATATATATATATAATATATATATATATATATATATATATATATATAAAATGGTTCAAATTCGAGAACAAAAGGCCTCCTAACGCCCCTCAGAACCAGTCCTCTGGCAAAGGAGATTCTGGAGGTTCCACCACAACGGATGATGAAAGCTGCGGACTTGGGCAATGACGATTGTCTTAGCATACGTGGTGGGGTGACCATCCGCAGGTAGCAGTACGATAAAGCAAACAAGCCCACATGAAGACAGGTTAATTCACCAAGGAGCAGAGTAACAATGCGAAAGATGGATAGCCTCACCAAAGGATCAAGCCGTGATTCAGGCGGAGAACTTCTCTACAGATGAATCTTACGCAATCTCCCGTCAATCGAGAGGAAAATAAGTCGCCTCTTCAACAACCCAACGTAGCGGGAGAGGGAAGACCGAACCAACGAAACACCCGTGCGTGAAAATAGAATTTTCGTGCCCACAGTACCAATTAACTATAACAACTTTCGGTGAGGAAGCACAACTAAATATCTCTGACCAAGAATTCGAATCTCAAAAAATCTAGTGATAAATTAACAGCAGTTAATAAAAATATAATTTACATTAAAGAACCCACGAAAAAAATAATAAGTAGCTGATATTACAGTATGCACTATATAGTTTTGTTTATGAGAATGGCCAGGTTTTCATTGAATTCACTTGCGTTCTCTGGAAACGTTTGCATTTTTCCAGGTCGGTGGGTCACCTTACGGGCAACTCTCCTTTTCAGTCCTCGGTTGACATTGTCATGAATGCATATATATCTCTCATAACAGAGTTTCTGCAATTCCATAACGAACAAAAATTAAGCTTGCCTTTGACCCTTTTTGAAGTGAAGCCTTGAATCACAAGTGTTTCGTGCATGAAATTTTAATGTTCCTTCTTCCATCGTTAACTATTTCATGCCTTTTTCTCAGCGTATTGATGACGTTGCTAAGGTTTTGTTTTGCGAGAAGGTTAATTTGTGTTTGTTTCATATTAGCAGTGTAGGGTGTAACGTGACCTAAACTGGGTCGAAGGTTGTTTATTTTTGTTAGTGGTTATTTAAGCGTCATTATTTAGATAAATAGGACATGTTTGCACGTAAATACAAATTTAATAGTCTATGTAAATGTTTGCATTTTACTTGTAGTAAAATCATTAGGAGATAATCAATTACCATTTCTGTTGTCGGCTTCACTTTGTTGCTTAGAAATACTTAGTGTTTCAGTATTAAGTGGTTGCTGTAGCTTCAGTGATAAGAGGAAGATTAACACGATTTTGGTCCCAGGTATAGGAAAGCCGAATTTCATAGAAAATGTTTTCAGAGAACTCACTCAGTATATCAACACTTGTCTGCTCATTTATACAGAATAGAATACATTTTTTCGATCGTTGTGTTTCACGGATAACACTTCTCTCCTTAATTTTGTAGTCTCTTATCGATATTCTTTTTCATTCACAACAGGGTAATCCAATCTGTGAGAGCCTGATTGGAAATTAATCAAATCTCAAGTTTAATGCATTCGGATACTTACAGATGTTCAATAATAATAATAATAATAACATGTAGACGCCTTAAAAAAAACCAGAAAAGAAGAAATAACAAGAAATACCGGATAGACCCCTGACGACTACGGCCTGTTCCCGACCTACGAAACGCACCTGTATACCTGTTGACGACCCCAGCCTGTCCCTGATCACCAGTTTGCTTTTGATAACACCAGCCCGCCCGAAATTTCCGTTGACGACCTACAGCACGATGAACATTGGACAGCTGCTTTATAATACCAGCGTGCCAGAAAGGAAAATCATAAGGAGAATTGAAAGAATATTGTACAAAATCAATTCTGTGAATTCTGCCATTATTTTTAATAAAACTTGTTTGAAAGAAGGTCTGTTTCCAGCATACAATAATAATAATAATAATAATAATAATAATAATAATAATAATAATAATAATAATGGGAACACTAGGCACGATCCCAAGATCCCTGAAAAAGAATCTGGAAAAACTAGAGGCTGAAGTAGCTCCAGGACTCATGCAGAAGAGTGTGATCCTAGAAACGGCGCACATAGTAAGAAGAGTGATGGACTCCTAAGGAGACAGGATGCAACCCGGAAGGGAAAAAAAAATTATTATTATTATTTATTATTTTATTATTTTATTATTATTATTATTATCATCATCATCTTATGGCTCTCATTTTGAATCTGAATGTGCGTTGATAATTATGCGTTGTAAACTTCCTTATCTTTTTATGAGTTGCTTATGTAGCTAGAGGCGTAAGGACAGCTTAATCCACAGAGTACGAACAAACACACTCTTTCCTCTTGAAAGAAAAGTATTCTGCAATATTAGCTTTGTTTTTGTGTACATTTTTCAAAAAGAAGCTTGCTAGGTATTTTAAATTTATTTTTATTTTGCCATCTGGCATTTGAAGTAATTGTTGATAGTGTAGTTAATTCTACGAATTCTGAGATGTTTCCTTGGTTTGATGCAAGTTTCACAAATTCTAAATATCTCATTTTAATTAACAAGAAACATAAGTTAATTCTTCCAGTACAATATTGTTTGTATTCACTATGAATAGTATAGTGAAAGTCCTTTGTCTAATATTTTTCCCGCTCATATTATGTGCAACGTATATTAATGTGGAGATTTATGGTCATGTATGAGACAATATATTTGGTAGTGGTTTAATGTAGTTTGACAAAATCTCATAAGGTAATCGTTTGATTACCCTGCATTTTAATTTCGATAAAAGGGTTATGTCAGATTAGTACCAACCAGCGGGAATAAGGCTGGGTGATTGTTAATTTCAGATGATGAATATGTATGTATTCTCTAAAGCTAGACATTGGGGATAATTTGTTTAGTATGTATTCATTGGTGTAATCACTCCACATGACATCAGTACTTTGAAAAGGGCTACATCATCTGTGATGGCGTGTCACCTCTTCCCATTGCAACAGATATCCTTCATTATATGTTTTCTTAAACTTGTCTTTTAGAACTTGTTTGCCAACTATTATGTCTTTTTCATTCATCTTGGGAATCTCATTACGTTCAATAAACTAAATACCACACTCGTTAATTTCTGCTCCCCTCAATCATACAATGGATTGCTTATTTACTTTTTTGTGTATGACATATTTGTTAATGCTTCATTATAGCTATCTGTTTTGTTGATTTACCTCCGTTTTTAATCTTCTTCATATCTTTGCTTTGTTCTACATATTTTCGATGGTTAAATATTTTCTTTCGAAAGATTGTTTTGCAGGTGACATACTTTGCTGCCAGTAATAATTATATTGATAACGAGGATGATAGGAATAATTTGATAAATATATTTCCTTTATCTGGTGTTGAATTACTTTTGCCCTGGAATGCAAAGATTATCCGTCCATGCTTACCCACACGAGCTTACATACTTTTTAGAAAAGTCACAAACGTTTTATTGTGATTATATAAAAGTGCGGAAGGGATTAATGGGAATAATAATTTTATTTAAGGAAGGTAAAGATACTCTCCTGCAATGTATATCCTGTAATATAAAGTATTCTAAATAATTATCTTGTCCTCATGAAATAATTGATTCATGCATTTTTCTTACTTTAAAAGATCATCTCCCCACCATCCGTTCCAAATTAATTAGTTAACCGAAAGCCATGATTAATATTTGATTGCATAAAAATTTTTACGTTCGAAGGAAATAAATAGTTGTTTCATTTCTGTTAGGCAAATATATATATATAAGCTGTAACAATTTCTTTCTTCTCAAGTAAAAATAATTGTTAACTATGTCACGAATTTGCGAAACTCATATAAAGCTCAATTTTATATGAATTTCTTCCAGAATTTAACCTGTTTATAGGTATTGAAGGAGTTTTGCATTTTTATTGCTTAAGTGTTATTCAGGTTAACAGTATCAGCAAAAAATAGAAATATTCTGGATTTTCAGATTTATTTCCAGGTGCCTTTTTTTACGAATTTGAAAGCTATGTTTACAGCAAGACGCGGTCCACCACAAAATTGCTTTGCAGTCTCTCTAAAGTGGAAATGTTTCCTACTTTCATATGCCACGTTCTAAGGATATTTCAATAATCGGGGAGCTTTTATCTGTATTATCTTATCATTTCCATCATATACCACCCGGTATACATGCAATATATATATATATATATATATATATATATATATATATATATATATATATTTATATATATATATATATATATATATATATATATATATATATATATATATATATATGTATTTATATATATATATATATATATATATATATATATATATATATATATATATATATATATATAATAAACCAACCGTTTTCCATAATTAGGGAAAGCCCTAAAAGAAATAACATAATCATCAATCAGCTGGCTGAATCTAGGACCTGTAAAGGATCTCTTATGATATTAGACACAAACAACTTATCAACAGTTCATTGAATCAGCGTTTCCCGTTCAATAACGTCACGTTGGTTTTCTTGATGACAGCTGCCACGCCCCCACTAGCTTGGAATCTCGGATGGGATAATGTCCAGCTTGTGATATTATTTGGGCTATTTTTTGGTGCGGTAATCGTGTTCTGCACGATTAAGAGAGACCCTTCCATAGATCGTCTAAGAATCCAGATTTATGTAAAGGATGGGTTATTGCCTTTCAATGAAAATTTACGAATAAAATAAAATTGCAAGAAGTGACCGCATTTATTTCTCACTTATGATATCTCACGAAATTTTAAACATGAACTAATAATGATTACCCTACAAGTGCCCATAAATTGAAGGCTATACCTGTCTCAACGCAACACATGTATCATAAGAATGTAAATTCCTTTAACTATTCAGTATAATACGTTCAAGAGTCTGATTTAGTTTGATTGTTACTAATATGGTGTTTTAGTACCCATCAGGATGAAATGCATTAAGCAGTGGTTTTAAAACAGACCTACAATTCTCTCTACCAATATCTCAGTTTCTTGGAAAAACATTCGTTTTCAATGGAAAAGAGAGTATGCTTTTCACGAGTGTTATAAA
Source organism: Macrobrachium nipponense (assembly GCF_015104395.2). Taxonomy (NCBI): domain Eukaryota; kingdom Metazoa; phylum Arthropoda; class Malacostraca; order Decapoda; family Palaemonidae; genus Macrobrachium; species Macrobrachium nipponense. The sequence continues at coordinate 4,275,802 of NC_061096.1, forward strand.
AGGGATTTGTGTACTTGTGGGTGGTAATAGTATCAGCAGCTTTCGAAAAAGAAATGTTCAAATTAGCAGATATGTTATGCTAAAAGAGAATGTGAACCGATATTATCCCTTTATGTCATTTCAGTGTTGTTTTGTTTTGTTGAATGCTCTTATACTAACCAACCAGTCTTTGACTGATATTTTAAGTGTTTTATTTACAAACAACATAGGCCATCGCTGAAGAAATATTGATGGTTTCTCTCTCTCTCTCTCTCTCTCTCTCTCTCTCTCTCTCTCTCTCTCTCTCTCTCTCTCTCTCTCTCTCTCATACTTAAAGTGACATTTGTCTTTTGCTTTGTTTTTGCGATTGAAGTTGTTAGTTGTAGCCATCATTAACTAAGAGGAAGCTTTGCGTTCATGTAAAAGTACATGATTATTGTCGTGCTAAAGGATAATACAGACTAATGGTTTGCCGGCTCTTGTTTCATCATAGATCATGACTGAACAGAGGGAAGATATGCGGTAATCCAGCGTTTTGCATCTGTCTCTAACCGTCAAGAGATAAGGTTATCAACCCCACTATTTAATAGATATATATATATTATATATATATTTATATTATATATATACGTATAGTCTTATTATATATTTATATAAATATAATAATATATCTTATATATTATTTTTTTATTTTTACAAATATATATATTGGGTAATGTATGTAGGTTAGTTTGTATATATATATATATATATATATATATATATATATATATATATAATATTATATATATATATATATATATATATATATATATATATATATATATATATATATATATATATATATAACACACACACACACACACACTAGGACTTCGGAAGCCATCTACTTCCCTTGGTAAATGGGAAGTTTAATCTCCAGGCATGCTTGTTACTTAGAAAGTTAACTATTAATTACTTTTTGCGTCTTGGGAGTACACGAACCGTGAGCCCTACGCTGTTTTCTCCAAAATAATATCTTTTTGAGAGACAATGCCCTCTTTGTGATTTTAACAAAATTTATCATTATTATTATCATTATTTCTATTTTCTTTTAGTTCTGTCGGATGTGGTTACTAGTGTGTGATATTAAAAATTGTCCACTGATATTTATGAGTACGAAGATATAGTACATTATTTTAGTTTTGGTGGGAAACCATAAAAAATTCGATCTGTACTAAAGAATTGCGGATAGTAGACCTTGCATTCAAGCACTCCTGACTGTAGATATTGTCTAGCGTGGTTGTAGTACCTCATTTGGTTTCGATCGGACTTCACGGTGTGATGCTCCCGAATTGCCGTCGCTCTCAAGGCTGAACAGATTTCACGGCCAAATACGACCTCAACGGTCCTTTGAAACAGTGGTGGTGGATTTTGGGGAACCCATAGTTACTCATTCATTTTGAGTGATAAGCAGCTACACTCTGGTTCTCCTTGGTCCTAGCTTGAGTGGAAAGGAGATCAGATGCTGATAATGGATGTCGTTTTGGTTTCTAGGACACAGTGCATGAGTAAAATGGCTTGTTCCTTGCCTCTGCCATTCATGAGCCACCTTCAGAAATGACCTGCTGTAGCCTAGTGAGTGTTGTAAGATGCTAAATGATTGGTCATAAACAAAATTACCTGAAAATTCTATTTTGTTTATTTGTTTGTAAGGGACATATCTAAATTTTGTTATGTAATCAATTTATTATTTTTTCCCTTTAAAGCATTGAACATTGTACATCTGGGAATGCTTTTCCTAGGATTTAAAAGTTTCAGGATTTTTTTTACATTTTTCGAGCTGTAATGACCCCTTACCTAATTCCTCATTACCCCCTTTCACCGTAGGAGGGTAGTGCCGTCAGTGCACCTCAACAGGTACAATGTAGGCATTACTTAAGATTTTTAGCAGCGTCCCTTCGACCCCTAGCTGCTAGCCCCTTTCATTCCTTTTACTGCACCTCAATTCATATTTTCTTTCTTCCATCTTACTGTCCGCCCTCTCGTTACGATAGATTATTAGAGCAACTGCCAGCTTTTCCTCATGTTACATCTTTCAGACCTGTCCACTGTAAATTTCCGTTTCAGCGCTGAATGGCCTTAGTTGCCCCAGTCTATAAATCAATCAATTAATCAATCGGTCAACCAGTCTCATTACCCCTTTTACGGTTGTTTAATTTTTTTCCCGAGGTTTGTTTTCAGCCATTGGGTAGATTTTTTTTTTATGATGAAACGAATCTGGTAATTTAATCTACTGAACGAAAAGCAGTATAGATTCAATATTTTTCACTTCCCCCTCCCCCTCTTTTTTTTTTTTTTTATTAAAAATTCGTATATCCGATGGACCAAAGATCTTCCACCAAATTACCTAGAAGCCATTTTTTTTTTTGTTAAAGCAAAGAAAAGAAAAAAGTTTTCAGGTTTTCGTATGTCGCGTTCCAATTATATTTTAACCACAGCAGAGGTTTACAATGTTTCACATATTATTTTCTACAAGCTGTATCGGTACATTCATTCCCACAAATATATATACTACATATATATATGATATATATATATATATGATATATATATGTATATATATATGTGTGTGTGTTTGTGTACTATATATATATATATATATATATATATATATATATATATATATATATATATATATATATGTATATATATATATATATATGTATATATATACTGTATATATATATAATCTATATATAGATAATATATATATATATATATATACACACACGCACACACACACACCACTCATACATAATATCATACATACATACATACATACACTACGCACCACACACATATGTATATATGTATATATGTATATATATATATGTATATATATATGTATATATGTATATATATTTATATATATATATATATATATATATATATATATATATATATGTGTGTGTGTGTGTGTGTGTGTGTTAATCCCTCCTCAGAGAGGAGGATGGGTGGTGTAAAACCTACCTGATCGAGGCTTAATAGTAGCATGGCCTCAAGCAGTAGGGCACTATGTGACACCTCTCTCTCTCTCTCTCTCTCTCTCTCTCTCTCTCTCTCTCTTCTCTCTCAACCATCCGACCTCTGTGCAACTCACATATCACATTTACGTAAGGTAATTAAATTAGACTCAAATTATAAGAAAAATGCAGTAATTATTAGTAAGAAACAAGATCAACTAAATAAATCAAATTCTCAAAGAAACAAAATGTTTAACTGAATAAGTTAAAAATCTGAAACTTTAGTTTCTAAACACAACCCAATGAAAACTCCAAACAATGTACGACTGCTATTATAATTCAAACAGGAAACGAAAGAACCCTGGGGATTGGACAAATCCCGTCCACCCCTTTCTCTGCAATAACTAGAAATCAGTACAAGATTGGTAATCAAAGTCATAATGCCTCCCCACACCACAAAAGTTTCCTGATAAGTTCCCGTGGAAACTGTCAGAGAATCTACCAGATCCGTCTGGAGAGAAACGAAAAGAAAAGAAAAAAGAGAAATCTCGCATAAATAAATTGCAAATAAGCAAAAATGACATAAATCAAAAAGTCATATGAAAAAGGACATCTTTGAACAATGATTTAAGATACAAAAGACAATGTTACTGTCGAAAGTATGCTTACCCATTACAGAAGTATTTGTACACAATAAAAACAATCAAGACATAATTATTCTAATTTGGGGCTTAGCACCCACTAACCTTATTCTCCCTTATGAAGGGGAACAGCTCGTACGTACTCAAGCACAAACTTTCTCACAAGACACTACCCTTGATAGGACGTCACTGATTCGTCACAAGTTCATTGCACCGGAGCAGATTCATGACGTCATATGCAGCTCATCATAGTTACACCTATAAACTGCCCAAATCTTGATTCAAAAGCATACTATACTTCCGCTCATGCACAGACATAAGACGTGACCTGTCTTGCCCTTGATCGCGGCTGGGGCAGGGATTTTCCATATCGCGCCACCCAAGTGACAAATGCATATTCCAAGACCCCGCCTGTTCGTATCTATCGTTTCACGGAATGTCATTGTTCACCACCTCCGTTTAGGCCATTTCTCATAGGTCAACATGAAACATAATTTAAATACATAATATATATATATATATATATATATATATATATATATATATATATATATATTATAGTATAATGTATGTATGTATGTATACTGTATAATAGGTACTAGCAGTTGTACCCATCCGCCGGGCTGGTTATCAGAATCGTAAAAAAATTAGCGGGTATGAAAAAGAAAGGTTATAACCCCTTAGGAACGGTCTTCGTAGTTCGGATTTTAACTAAAACCTTCCTGGGTGAGGGAGGGGAAGTGTATTGTAAAAATGCAAAAAATGGGACGGTATGAAAAAGAAAGAGGGGTGGGGGATAATGACCCTCTTATGAACGACCCACAATGTTCGAATTTTAATTAAAACCTTCCTTGTGGTATGGGGGGAGTCTATGGTAAACATTTGGTAGCTTCAGCATCGAAAATTGAAAAAAAAATGAGGGGGTATTAAAAAAGGGGGGTCATAATCCCCTTAGAAACGGCCCTCGAATTTTGAGTAAACCCTTAGCTTCAACTTCGAAAGTTGTAAAAAATAAAGGGATATGAAAAAGGGGTTTTTCGACCCTTTAGGAAACGGTCCTCGAATTTCAGATTTTGACTAAGACCTTTTTGGGGAGAGGCTAGTCTATGATAAAAATTTGGTAGCCATAGTTTCAACTATAAAAGTTGTAAAAAATGAGGGGGTATAAAAAGAGGGGAGTTATGATCCCCTAAGAAACGGCGCTAGAATTTCGGATTTTGACTAAAACCTTCACGGGGGAGAGGAGTCTTTTATATAAATTTGGTAGCCCCAGCTTCAACTCCAAAAGTGTTAAAAAATCAGGGGTATAAAAAAGGGGGTTATGACCCCCTTAAAAGGGTCATCGAATTTCGGATTATGACTAAGATCTTTCTGGGGTGGGAGAGGGAACTCTATGGTAAAAAATTGGTGGCCCTAGCTTTCATAGTCTGGGCGTGCATAACGAACAAAAACCCTACTGACAGAAATTGCCCTATTTTTATAGATATATATATATATATATATATATATATATATATTACATATATATTATATATATATATATATATATATATATATATATATATATATATATTTATACATACACACACACACATATATATATGTGTGTATATATATATATATATATATATATATATATATATATATATATATATATATATATATATATATATATATATATATAATGTATAATCATTTGACATTAGCCTTTATAGCTCTAGGGCAGATGAAAATTAGGTTTACTCGCTGCAGAGACATTGCGTTGCTACACGACATTGTCGTGAGAATTACAGAGTTAGGTGACATCTTGTCCCTGGGTGAGGGTGAGAAACGCCAGCCTTAATTAACAGTGCTGGCACAATAACCGACTCCCCCCCCCTCCACCGCCCCATTCCGAGAGTTGACCATAACGTTGCAGAGGATGTCCCGCCCTTGAAAACTGGACTGGAGGAGTAATGCGGTCGGGCAAATATGCCGCTTTCATGAATGTGATCGATTGCAACCCAATCTATCGTGGTAAGGATTCCCTTCTGCTTGCAGTCGATGATAGGAGCCTACACCTGAATTTGTGTGACAGTGGATTTTGGAGAGTTGGCAAGAACATTCAAGGCCCCACGACTTTGCATCTTTTGATATGCTGTGCCAGATGAAGTGCTTCTTAAAGAAGGTTGCTGTTGATCATCGTAAAGGGTGTTCCAGACTGTGGACAATGTCGAAGACGTGATGTCTAAGGGACTGTGGGATCCTTGGGTATGGGTGGCAGGTGCTGACATCACATGGGACAGAGTTAGGGCTATTGTTGTTCAGGGGGATGTCGTGCCATTGCAGATTATGTTAAAGTAGTCTTGCAGGCATTGAGATCTTGGTCCTGCTGTTGCTTGTCCGCCAGCTGCTTGTAATCAAGACTAAGATGTGCTGTATTGATGGAGACTGGAGAGGACATCATAGAAAGGGTTGTGTTTCCATGAATGTGGCAAAGGGTGCAGTTTAATTCAGTGAAGGGTGACAAGTGACGGCACTGACAGGGTGACCAGGTATCGACCTGGTGATTTATTGAATGCATTAGTGGCAGGCTGTCAGTTTGAAGGGTGAAAGGCAT
>NC_061096.1:4287025-4294525 GCF_015104395.2 Macrobrachium nipponense
ACATTTCAATAAGTTTTTCGCGAAAAATATCTTGCAACAATAAAATATTTGTAATCACCCACTATTTAAAATATCAAACAGGGTTAGGAAACAATGGCTCACATACATATGAATACACACACACACACACACACACACACACACACATATATATATATATATATATATATATATATATATATATATATATATATATATATATATATGCAGAGATCCAAGCGCTTTCGTCTTTACTCAGACATTGTCAAGGAACTAATGAAATACAGTCGGAAGGAAAGTTACCAGGTAAACAAAAGGATCGAGAATAACAGATGGTTAATTGTCAAAAGGGTAAAAATCAAAGAGATAATCCAGGATTATCGGATGTCACACAGTCACACTCTTAAACACAGATTTAAACATAAGGGAAACTAAAACATAACCATACAAAGTCTAAAACCATGTATAAAACTGAATATAATAATTTTGTTACTTATATTTATCTGAAACTTTTTTCATTATGAAGGCATCGAGTTTAAATAAATTCAGACTTCAATTTAGAACACTTCAATTATTTGACTTGATGAAACAGGATTCAGTGATATTCCTTTTAACTGTGTCATTACTTGGCATTAAAGCTCTTGCTTGCCTCCAGTTCATAGGATGATCTAAATCTCGTATGTACGAATAATGCATACGATATTTGTCCAGTTCTCACAAAACATTGGTGCTGTTTGATTCTCTTTGAAAGAGATTTGTCGGTTTTTCCGCAATATATTTTATCACACTTTTTCAAGGAATTTCATATATGCAGCCGGGAACATCTTTAGGAGAATTTTTTATTATTAAACTCTTAACATTAATATTACTGAAAGCAAGATTTATGTTAAAAAACTTTAAAATTCTATGAATTTCTAATAACCTTTCATCATAGGATAATTTTAGAATGATATGCTTACTAAATTCAAGTGTGTCATTAATTAAATAAAATGTTTTTCTAGCTCTTTCCATGAAACATCTGCAAAAGTCCTTGGGTATTTAAGTTTCAAGACAATATCATAAATAGTTTCAATATCAGCATCAATACACCGTGGGCTACATACACATAAAACCCCTTAGATCTGGACAAAATATAAATAACACAAACCATACCATGGATCAGAACTCATCCAGAATTTTATACAAGAGCAGCTGCCAATACAAATCTCAAATTGTGGAATCTTCACTGATAAAACAACAAGAAAACAGGATCAACCTTTCCAGTGGAAGCTGGGTTTCTGACAAAATAGACAAGATCTTCCTTAAAGCAACGATGAAGAGGATTAAGGCGATTAAAAGAACCTACGGTGGATCAGCGACACCCCCAGGCATCACCTAAGGGTATATCTCTCTTACTATATATTTCACCAATGTAGTTTCTTCTGTCATTCACTGCTTGAAAAGGGTGGTAGTCAGACCACCAAAATAAAGTCTTTAGCTTCAAAACAGTGTTTTAATGGACCTTTTACACTTGAGACGTATCTTGTTATTACAGAAGAGCTGTAATAACAAGATAACAAACACACACACTACACATACATACACACACACACACACACACACACACACACATATATATATATATATATATCTTGCAGACCTCCTTCGTTTATTTTTCCTTCGTGGCATTTATCTTTATTTATGGATTTATCACGTTCCTAACCTTCGTGATTCAGTTATACATACTTCTATATATATATATATATATATATAATATATATATTATATATATATATATATATATGATATATATATATAAGCGAATACCACAAGAAAATGAGTCAGAATTCCAAGCGCTTTCATCTTTACTAAGACATTGTCAAGGAGCTAATGAAATACAATTGGAGAGAAAGGTCTCGGGTACACAACAAGATCAAGAATACCAGATGGTTAATTGTCAAAAGGGTAAAAATTAAAAGAGATAATCCAGGATTATCGGATATCACACGGTCACAAACCTAAACAGATTTGACCCTTACCGAAATTACAAAGTATCTTTACAGTCCAAAACATGCAAAAACTGAATATATTAATTTTGTTGCTTATATTTATCTACAACTTTTTTCATTATGAAACCATCAAGTTTAAATAAACCAAGACTTGAATTTAGAACATATCTATTAATTGACTTGATGAAACAAGATTCAATGATATTCCTTTTTACTGTGTCATTACATGGGATTAAGGCTCTTGCTTGACTCCAGTAAATAGGATGATCTAAATCTCTCATATGTACGAATAATGCATTTGATATTTGCCCAGTTCTCACAGAATATTGGTGCTGTTTGAGACGTTGTAAAAGAGATTTACCGGTCTGTCCGTAATAGACTTTATCACACTTTTTGCAAGGAATTTCATATATGATGCCTGGAAGTTCTTTAGGATAATTTTTGATTACTAAACTCTTGATATTAATATTACTGAAAACAACATTTATGTTAAAAAGCTTTAAAATTCTAAGAATTATTTTCCTGACAGCCAAGATGAGTAGTGACGAGGAACAATTTGCCCGTACTACCGTTGTTGTAGCACAAATGTATGATTAAATGCACAATTTTGATAAGAAAAGGAGGAAATTCACAAATAATTGGCTTCTACAGCCAAGGAACAAAGGAAGTTCTGGAAGTACCTTCAAAGAGCTTGCTGGAGGACAGGCTATTTTCGAAAGATGCTTCGATAACGAAGATGAAATATGATGACAATAACAAGTTGTATGACTGCAAAAGTATGTGATAACTTTTCTTTAAAAGGAAATAAAGATCATATAACTGAAAAAAATGATTTAATTTATAACATCGAAATATTTCTTATAAAATCAATTTTTATCTTAACATATTATCTCATTAAAATATTAAATAAATAATGAAAAATACACAAATTAGCAATACTCCATATTTTTATTGTTGGATCATTACACTAAATGAAAACTTCTAAAATATGTTTACCTCTATGATCTATCATTTCCAATGATGAAGTTGACTCTCGAATATTGTCGTCTTGCAAGAAATGTAGCAAATCATAGCACCAAAGCTTACAAACATATTATAAAGCATCTGTTCCAGCTCCTGATTTTATATTGCCGTTCTTTTTTCTGTTCTCACTTGTACTGGTCACGTAGCCAGGTATTTTCTTTTTTATGTACTGTAATTTTGTCGTTAATTAAAACCATCTTTTCCCTTAGCTTCTTCATTGCGGCGTCACGTTCACCTCAATTTTAATATGATTTTAATTTTACATTCCGTAAACATGGATAATGCTGATAATACTCTATCAAAAAATGGATATCTTCTTTCCATTTAATGGCGATATAGTAAAATAGTGCCCTGGATGGCAGCTGAGTCGTCGGCAGAGTAGTCAGCTTCAGCCATCAAGCTTGGCTTGGTGAGTTGATCGTACTACTATATGGCGTGTCGTGATGAGCAGTCCAGTAGGTGGGTCTAACTAGACATTGGGGGGAGTTGTTGATGAATCTTACGCATGCAGTCGTGCGGTTAAGCCTAGTTTGAACTCACATTTAGTGATACACACACACACATATATTTATATATATATATATATATATATATATATATATGTGTGTGTGTGTGTGTGGTGTGTGTGTATGTATGTATATTATTCGAGCTACAAATGTCCTTTAATATATAATTCGCTCTACCTCTGAATTGATATATTTTTATATATGTAAACCGAAGGGGAATTTTTTAGTTGATAATAATTTCGTCCCCTCATGGAATCGAACCAATGTCCAGTGGACAGGAACAAATCAGGACGACATTGACGTTAACGATTTCGTTACTGTCCACTGGACGGTGGTTCGATCCCTTGAGGTGACAAATTTATTATCAACTAAAAAATTCCTCTTCGGTTTACTTATATGAAAATATATCAATTACGAGGTAGAGCGAATTAGATATTAAAGGACATTTGCAGCACGAATAATTTATATGAATCACGGTGATGTGATATACATGTATATATATATATATATATATATATATATATATATATATATATCTATATCTATATATATATATATATATATATATATTGTCATAGTAATAGGGCTAGGGTTAAAGCAAAATTGCCAAATTCAAAATTCTGAATTTTCTGAATTGCCTCTTGTGCGCAATCTACGCTTTTGCTGACTAATGGCACGCGGGCTGTGGACAGAAAATGAGAATGAAACCCTTGTTAGAAAAACCAGAATTACTTTCCAAAGATAAGGAATGAATATAACACGTAATATTTTCACAAATTAATATAATTTCTAAAAGGGGAAATCAGAAGGTATACCATTACTGGACCTGTCTGGCTCCGTGGCACTTGTAACTTTAACTCTACTACTATTAACAATATCAGTGAAAAAGGAGATACGCCAACGTTTGCCAGAGATTGTTAAAATTCTATTGCATGTCATTGCTGTGGGTTAAAAAAGCACTGAGTATGTTTAAAGAATATTCTCTCATGAAAGTTCCCCCATTAGAAATCACTGTCATTGATAACCGGTGGTGGAACATAACGTACTTAAGTGGAAGGGGACCAGTTAAACTATAAAATTTTGGAGTGATGTTTTTAAGTGTGAAGATTCTTCTGGTTGTAACCCATTCAAGGAGTTAGCACAATTTCGATGCTACCGCATTCAAATGCGGAGGTAGAAAGAATTTTTAGTCAGATGAATATTGTGAAAAATAAGATGAGAAACAGGATCAAGCGAAAATGGTAAATGCTATTCTTAGTATACTTGTTCTAATTGTGAAGTTCCACTGACCATCTTGAATACAGCGCACGGCACTTTCAGTGCTACAGCAAGCACATCCCATGTAGGGGACACAGCTGATGAGGACAAAGACCACGAAGAATTATTATTTTGATACTCTGATAAAGCAATGGTTAGTGCCGATGCAATTTGAGCCTTCAAACCAACCAAAGTATATTCGCATGCTCTAGCATCGCATTATATTAATATATATATATATATATATATATATATATATATATATATATATATATATATATATATATATATATACACATACAGAGAGAGAGAGAGAGAGATATTAATCAGGTGTATGATCATAATGCACACAGACGCTTAAGGCTTCCCTTATACACAGTTCATTGAAAGAGAGCAAGACCAAGAATCTCTCCTTCTCAACGGAGCCTTTCATACATGGCCACTTCAGTGTCCCAGCCAGACAGGTTCCGGACATTTGACATTTTGGTGTCTCACCTCGAGCACACTCCTATTGGCTGGCACACACAACCCATTAACAGAATAATATTTACTTTTTGTATCCCCATAACTTCCACAAGACACTCTAATGTCCTATTCACGAATTCTCACCCATTAACTATAATAGCCCATCCGGAGTTCCGCAACGGCAAAATACCCATTGAAAGATATAGCAACCTCTTCTACCTCTTTTTCGTTAATGGAAAAATCTCCAAAAAACCTTGTTAACTCTTTTACAACCACTGTAACCATACCCTGATTTGCAAACATTTGTCAAAAGCTCCATATCCAACCTATGAAAAGGCCTACTAGGGATAGGGAAAGACCTTAGTTTACAAGAAATAACCTTCGCTTGCTTGGACGCATTGCACACAGAACATCCCTTTACAAAGCTCTTCATAGAAGAAAACATATTCTTCCAAGAAAACGTTTTATTTACTCTATGATACGTCTTCTTAATCCCCAAATGAGGACTATACCAAACTTACAATGTATTATATCCAGAACTACTCGAATTAGCTCTTTTGGCACCTACAACCTGTGTTGCATTCCTTCTAACTTCACTACTCAACTTGTATTTTTTCTTCCTCACCAACAAATTACCCTCTAGTTCCAGACCCTCAAAAGGCAACTTATAATCTTTTCTCACTAATCTTCCTCTAAGGAACGGCTTTATGTCTGCTAAAACATCATCCTCATTTTGTTTCTTTCCCACCAAGCTCATATCCCAGTCTACACACTCACCAGTTACATTACACACGTAATCATCTTAGGTATCCTTAAAATGTGGTAGCATCTGCTACCACATTATGTTGCCCTCAATGATCCGCAAGGACTCCCACTTTTTCCCCATTAACAACATTCTTAAAATGAATCAAACTAGACCCCCACAGCAAACGCTTCTTTGGTAACTGTAGCTATAAACCTCACAATGCTCCCCCGTTTTAAACTTTCTGCTAAAAAAAAAAAAAAAAAAAAAAAAAAAAAAAAAAAAAAAAACAGTTGGATGTAATTTACCGTCAAATTTCTGCATTAAACAAGCACCTATTCCCTTATGACGGGCATCTGTCACAAACGTGAATACTAAACAAAATTCAGGGAACCTGAAAACTAGCGGGCTCTTTAAAGCTTCTTTGACGGTACGAAAGGCTGTCTGCTGAGCCTTACCCCTTGTAAACTGTACATCATCCCTCAATACATCTATCAGAGGAACCGACAACGTACAAAATCGTTACACAAACCTACGGTAAAACCATGCCACCCCTATGAACGAACGCATGCCTGATTTTAGTCTTGGGAGCAGGAAAATCTGCGATGGCCCTGACTTTGTCATCGTTTACTAGAACACCTTCTATAGGGAGGGCATGTCCTAAATATACGATCTCCTTCTTCAAGGAATCATATTTAGCTAATCTAATTTTCAGACCGGCCAATCCAAGTCTCCTAAGGACTTTCCTATAGTACCTCTAAATGTTCTTTTATGCAGAATCTGTAGCAATCTGGATGTCGTTCATATAAACGAATAAACATTTCGCTAACTACACGTGCAAGACAGCATTTACTAAATGTGATAGGACTACCTGACAAACCAAAAGGCACCCGTACAAACTGTTAATGTCCCTTAGGAATGGAAAAGACAGTGAGCTTTCAACTCTCCTCGCAAAGTGGCACTTGCAAAAACCCTTTCATGAGATCATTTGATGAATATATATTTTTTACCGCCAATCTCCACAAATAAATCTGGCAGACACATCACCGGATAACTATCAGGAATGGTCTTTTCATTAAATTTCTTAACATCCACACATACGCCAAGTTAGCACTAACCCTTTAAGCAATATTAGAAATAATGGGTGATAATTAAGTACTTTCTTATCTAAAACTGTTGGGTTCAAACCTTTTGCACAGGGAATTCGATGGAACCAATGCAGGGGTCCAATTTACACAAATTGATGTAAAAAAAAATCTTGGAAAATACCGTTCAGTTTCAGCAAATATCCTTCAGTTTCATTCAAACTATGACCTCAGGGTCAAAGGTGAGTTCGCGATGGGAGCAGAAAGTTTACAAAGGAAAATAGAAGCAATATTTTAGTCTTATACTTGCACGTATACTGAAAAGTCTCATAATTACAGCTAGCGTTGAATTGCATGGTATATAATATAAGAAATACTGTTGATGAAGCGTTTGTGAATGGTTATAAAGTGGCTTTAAAACTGGGAAGGTTCCCAAACAGAAAACTACTCTCTGT
>NC_061096.1:4297025-4329525 GCF_015104395.2 Macrobrachium nipponense
AACAAGGACATTTGAAAAACGTACGTAGTGGTTTTATGGCATCATTTTGCTAGGCTTTGCTACATACACAGAGAGACCATTAGCCTTGATTTCGATTTCAGATAAACATTGAAATTTTAGTCAATACGTCAGTGGGCTGCTCCCGTCATCCAACGATCTTGGTGTCAACGAAGATTTCATGCTGTATAGACTTGGCATCGCCTTTCGAGGAGATATTCTTCTACTTTTACTTATCGAGAAGAAGGCGTTAATCCTCTTTCATTCGTCTCCACACGGTTTGGATTTCAATTTCCAGAGATACGGGTGTTGTTTTTATAATTCAGTAAAAATCACTCTAAAATTCTTTATCACTTACGCTATTATGTTCTACATAACCTATAGTTTACGAGATGTATGTTCGGTTTAGGAGTTGCTAAGTTACAGAAGAATATCGCTAAATAAACCCCCACATATCACAATCTAGAGAAATCGAAAATAAATCAGGAACGTGAATTTGGCGTTGAAAGGTTCCTGGAAAAATCTTAAGATCACCAAGCTCCGCCCACTTTTGCCTGGTCATTGATCCCATACATATTCAGATTTAGGTACAATACCGATGATCTATGCAATTATCGGGGGGAATGGCGTGGGTGGGGGACCCTAGACGAAAAGTTTTCGCATGCGTCAAGTTGATCTACAAGCTCTTACTCTAGGTTTTTTTTTTTTTTTTTTTTTCCCTGCTTAAGACATATCTTACTTGTATAATGATCAGCATCCTTTTTCATCAATCATGACTCACCTCTGCGCCGCTAAGCTATAAATATGAGCTGTATCATTGGTTTGTATGCAATGTCAAGTAAGGAGGATGCTTGAAAACCTTTCATTTCTATAAAACAAAGTAGCTTGCATCTATTATGCAATTCCAGACTAATCATATTTTCACACGCAATGATAGATGTTGTATCCAGACCGCTCGTAAGATGATTTTCATGGGGCACTTTTTTTTGTTGGAGAGGTGAAAGTTCTTTCCTTTAAAAAATGAATACATAAATACACAAATAAAAAAAAAACTTACATTGACGGCGGAATTCCAGTATGCATTTCGTTGTTATTTTAATTTTCTTAAACCCGCCATCTGTGTGGCGGGTTTTGACGGAAAAAATCAAAAGACCAACCAAATTATACGGGAAATCAGCTTTCTATGTATTTCTTTTTCTTTTTCTTCTTCATCTTCTTCTTTTTCTTGAAAGGAAAATATACTTTTATCTTAATAAAAAAAAAACCACCATGGAAATTAATGGAACGGCGCTTTTATTTTTTACTCGAATATCACTCCAAAAATGTCAAATACCAGTAATATCACTCCAAAATTGCAAATACCAGGGAGTTTATAACCTTTGAGGGTTTCGTGAACCCCAGGCTCAGCGCTTCATTATTACTTTCATTTTTTATTTATTTTTAGGCCGGGTTACATTGTCAGCTTTTTTAAAATATATAAATAATACAGATAGACACTCATATCCTATTTTCGTTTGGCTTTTGGTTTTGAGAAAAGTATTTGAGTCAACCTCTTTTTTTTCTTGGCAGTAAATTTGTCTTTTGAAATATGTTTTTTCGGATTTTCATAACAATGTCTTCAAAAAGGATCCCAGGTAAAGTAGAATAGTATCTTTTGTGCGTCATGAATTATTTAGAAAGAAAAAGGTTTATCATCAAACATGAGGCATTTGGCTCTGCAAATAGGCAATTTGACATTCAGTCCGGCTGGTTATTGTGATAATGAAGTCATTAACGTTCTGATATTCCTGGTGATTGTCTAAGTCTACGGAATAGAATTTATATTGTATCAAATAAAAAGTAAATGAAAGTAAGAGGAACTCCCGTACCGTACTCTGGTAGGGTTCCCAGTGCAATGCAGTTTTATATTTTGAATTTGAATATTTGTTAAAGAAAAAAAAAGATTTGAAAAGATTCTCTTGTATACACGTACAAGTGTGTAAAGAGGAAGGAATGCAGTGTCCAAATGGTGTACGCTTAATCACTACCAGTCAGCGATTCTTCGTTTTGCAACCGGTTCCACAGGAGAGTCTAATACAGGTAGCTTCATTGATAGGTAACCATATGTTACAAACCTCGTGTTTATATATACATACATACATACATACATATATATATATATATATATATATATATATATATATATATGTATATATATATATAATATATATATATATATATATATATATATATAATGTTTAATTTTAAATCACGAAGAAATAAAAAAACGTCATGATTATACGAACAAAGTTACAGCCACGAAGAAAATTAAAACACTGGAAATGTCTCAATTTTCCTTTGTGGCTGTAACTTTGTTCATATATATATGATATTATATATATATATATATATATATATATATATATATATATATATATATGTGTGTGTGTGTGTGTGTGTGTGTGTGTGTGCGCCTCTTAACCCATTTACGCCCAGAAAAAGATAAAGTTTTGCGATCAATTTTCTTTTTACCTATATGATAGAAAAGTATGAAATAGCTTCAGAATTCCATTTGAATGCATGGATTAGGAGAGAGAGAGAGAGAGAGAGATCAGTGTTGCGAAAGCGCAACCACGGATATCCCAGCCGTCACAGATATTGCCAAAATGGGACGGTTGGAACACAAGTAAATGACTTCACAACAATTGTATGAGTCATCTGTCCTTTATTTCTCTTAAATTACAAGCCGGATATCACTAATAAGTAATGATTAAAGATGATATATAAATCTTCTGGCAAACAAGGAAAATTTTAGTTCTATACTCAATTACACATCCACTCAGTCTCAGATTTTAATTTTATGTTATAAAGAAGATAGAATTATTAAATGTGAACTTCTTGTATTGGATAGAAACTCGGAATAACAGATATCACTAAATATGGTCCTAGATTGAGAGAGGTCACTTACACAGAGATCAATATGAAATTTCAATGGAGAGATATGTTTGCTTTTGTCTTCATGTGCTCTGTCTACTCCTCCCATTTGTGTATTATACTTTATACTTTGGCGGTAGGTGTACCGCATTTTGATATGATGTTAAAGCAACGACAACCAATGAAATTGGAATGTTTATGAGAATAATAGTCGAAACTCCTCGAATAGTCTGGCATTTGTAAGAGGGCATTTCTCAGTCATATTTCTTCGAAGAATGCCAGTTGCACCATGATCTCTTTTACGAATTTCTTCTAATAGTTTGTGGAAATACAAATTGAATTTTATTCCCTGATATTGACCACAGACTCAAGTCTATCAAGAAGCTTAAAATTACGGCCCCTCTCCTAGTATACCCAAGTCTATCTATTAAAAATTTCCGGAAGAGCTTGGATTTTCATCTTTACGTTGTATACATCCATAAGACATACATATCCCAATGGAGAGGCCGCTGTCCATCCTTATACACCCAGCGAATGGGTTTCCGTCTTATAAATTGCTTAGTAGGATGGCGCACATAATTAAGTATCATTGATTTGTCAAGAGAGACATTGGTAGGGCAGAAAACAGTCCCGTAAGGAACGAAACGCTCGTTTGGAAGGTTCAGAAGGGGTCTTATATATGCAGACATGTCATTCTTTGTTAATTCTGAGTTGTTAGCCGGGCTGAAATATCTCTATATCGCGTCAAATCTTTTTCAGGTTATTGAATTAGCAACCGATTTGTTCTTGCCATCAGTATTCGATGAATAATACATTCGACGGCGGGGGACTGTGCTATATCCTCATGATAACTGAATTCAAGTGAAAATTCCAGTTGAAAATGATGGTGTCCTTTTTGGGTGTATACAAAATAGTTTCTATCGTTTAAATGTTCAATAAAAATAGCAGCTGATGGTCGTTAGGGATAATGAGGTCGTGTTGTAATTTCAAGTAACTTTTACTACCCTACCATGAATCTTTATTGATTTCTTTGAAGATTTCGAGGGTATTTTCTGAGAAGATGGATTCAGTGGTTGTTTTCCTTTCTCAAAATACAACGACCTTGCTACTGTACTCCTTGATATTCCTTGGACTCATGCAACACACTGTCAGTGATTATTCCTTCTTCTAGCAACTGTGCTTTAGGAAGATTTCCAGTTCCAACAATTTCTACTTCAAGCGGAATTCTTACTGGTAATTACACATACATATATATACATGTATATATATATAGTATATATAAATATGTATTTATGTATATGTATTATATTTATATATATATATATATATATATATATATATATATATATATATATATATATGATAGTATATTATGACGAAGTGCCAAGCATCTAGTTACTACACTTACCAATAATTAAATGAATACCTCACAACAGCCAGACACCTGAACCTTTATCACAGGTAAGATTCGACTGAATGCTCTAAAGGCAACAGTGATCCCTTGCACAACTTACCAGTATTGCAGAAAATCAGACTAAGTTCATCAAAACAGGTGTGAGGTAATCTTATATGTAATTAAATTAATTAAAGGGCATCACTCCATTGACAACTTTAAAAGTCTAAGTATTTCCCTGATTTCAAAAGTCTAAGTACTTCCCTGGTTCTAAGTCACTTCAAGTAAATTGAAGGAAAACAGCTCAATTACCACTCTTATGTTTCTACCTATACAAAAATATACTTATATACTGGTGAAAAAGAAAACACTTATAAACATTTTAAATACAAAAATTATATATATATATATATATATATATATATATATCAAGGTTGAAGAGGTAAAGGCATGTCTTTCACAAGTATCGTTTATTATGCCAACATTTAACATCACATGATGCATCCTCAAGGCTGGAAAATTACATACTAAAACATCACTTAGGCACATAGAAAAATCTAAAAAAAAAAAAAAATATTTGACATTCCCGAATAGAAAAATTAAAACGAGAACTTGAATGGAACACTTACCAAGGTAAGAGTTAAAACGAAAGATGACTAAAGCCCTTCCTTGACATCCAAAATCATTTATAAATATACCTGTCCCAGATGTTTGTTTGTATGGTGTTTTTACGTTGCATGGAACCAGTGGTTATTCAGCAAAGGGACCAACGGTTTTATGTGACATCCGAACCACGTCGAGAGTGAGCTTCTATCACCAGAAATACACATCTCTCACACCTCAATGAAATGCCTGAGTATCGAACTCGCGGCCACCGAGATGGTACGCCAACACCATACCGACCACGCCTCTAAGGCGCCTGTCCCAGATTTACTCTGGGAACTTACGTTGATTGTACGAGGAGGCTTCTCAAGGTCCATTTCTGCTCCCATCAAGGTGTGAGATTCAGGACAGGGTGCAGATTGTTCAATCCCGAATTATCCAATGTTCGGAATCAATGATTTTAAGATTATCGGATCTGCCCGTAAAGACGTCGTCCACACATCTGTTGTAGCATGACTGCCTGTTTGTTTACTCCCACGTTCGCTTTAGTCATCTTTCGTATGTTTATTTTCTCTCTTCCAATTTAGTCGCTTTTTAACTCTGGTAGGTGTTGCTTTTGAGTTCTCCTTTTAATTTTTCGACTTGTTAATGTCAAAGATTTTTTTGTTTTGTTTTTTAGAGTTTTTGTGAGGATATGTGATGTGAAACGTTGGCATAATAAACGATACTTGTGAAGAAAAATGCCTTTACCTCTTCAACCTGGATGTTGGTCGGGTCTTATACCCCTATGATTCTTCTGTTTATATATATATATATATATATATATATATATATATATATATATATATATATATATATATATATATATGTATGTATGTAGATTTATCAAATTCCACAATATTCACTTGGCACATAAATATAAGAAGACCTCGCAGAAAAAGGTAAGATGAAGCAAAGATCGTAGACCCTGAGCTTTCGTTTTTATTTCAAGACCTGATCACAGTTACCTATGATCAGGTCTTGAAATACAGACGAAAGCTCAGGGAGTCTACGATCTTTCCTTCATCTTACCTTTTTCTGCGAGGTCTTCTTATCGTACCTTTTTCTGCGAGGTCTTCTTATACTAGGGAGATACTACAGGGTGTAACACGAGTTTATGCAAATATTTCGAGAAATTAAAGAAAAGTTCATTCTGAGCAGAAAATGTTCTATAGACATATGCATTTAAAGCTTCGTTTATTGGTGAGTCAATTTAAAAAATAATCGGGTTACCTAACGCTGCCTCTCGCCCATTGGACACGGGATAAGGGGGTTGGAGGGGTGGGGTTGCTGAAGTGCAACTGAATTGCTAGTCTTTTAATTATGATTTTTTTCTCGCAGGTTTTTGAAAAATATAACATTACAGTCCCTTCCATTAGTAAATAACCCATGAACAGACTTCACTGTAATATAATTTTAATGATTAGCTTTACATATCAAGAAAGTAGTGTAAATGTCACGGATTTGTTGAATCAGGAGTCAGGACTCGGCCTGTGCTGAATGAATGATAATGACAGCAATGGTGATGACGAGGGAATGCAGGTTGGGAGGTTATTGCACTTTGAACAACAACAACTTGTTTACCTTTTTCGATTACTGGTTGAATATAATACGTACTACCGTTTTCAGGAAAGACTAAAGAAAGTTAATTTTCCTTAATATTCTAATTCTTTTTCATCTGACAGAGACGAAAGCATTTTCTTAAGTGTCTTTTTACCTTCCACTGGTTTATGATGAATACTTTTGATGGAGAACGAGAGATTTTTTAAAATACTTTCTAAATCTTTGATCGGTGTGTAATGAATAGGCCTATCTTTGATGGATAGGAGATTCCATTCGGCCCCTCTCTCCCTTATTTTTATGGCCTCCCAAAACACATTAAGATTGGATTCCTCTACACTCCATAATATCTAGCAGGGCTCTTCCATGTATAAAATATCCAAATGGCTTGCCGACCTGTTATCACCTTTTCTAGGAACATTCTCAGCCTCCCATGTTAAACTTGCAGAAGATTTTTTTTTTTTTTTTTTTTTTTTTTTTTTTTTTTTTTTTTTTTTTTTTTTTTTTTTTTTTTTTTTTTTTTTTTTTTTTTTTTTTACAAAAATGTAACAATTTAAATATCCCCGCAAATAATATCAAATTGCTCAGCCTTGACGTCGAATCATTATTTACCCAAGTCCCGATCGCCGACGTCTTGTCCTTCCTAAAGAGGAAGTTACCACCATATGGAGAACATTTTCCTCTTGGTATTGACGAAACAATAAAGTTAATCAACCTTTGTGTAACAAACAACGTGTTTTCTTTCAACGGTAGTTTTTACAAACAAAAATTTTGCTGGAGCATGAGCAGTCTCCTATCCCTCCTTCTAGCAGAAATATACACGGAATATTTCGAAACAGAAATTTTGTCATCTATCAAACCCCGCAATATGATCTCTATCAAACCCCGCAATATGATCTGGCTTAGATACGTAGATATTTTTACTCATTGGGATGATACCTGGGGAGATTTCAGTGAATTTTGCAATCAACTAAATTCGCTAGTTCTGACCATAAAATTCAAAACAATGGGAAAAGGACCGAAAATTGGCGTTCCTGGACGTACTAATCATAAGAGAACAGAATATACATATATGCTTCACAGTATACAGGAAATCCATATATTATTTTTTTGATTAAGTTACCACGATGTATCCGTAAAGATCATGGTCGGGTGCAACATGTTCCTCAGGGCCTTAGAATATGTTCAAATGGGTACATAGATAAAGAATTCAACACGATCCGCCAATACCCAACGCAACTGCTCTATCCACCATACATTATCGAGAAGGCTATAAATAAAGCAAATACAATATACTATAGAGGTCCCACTCAGAATAGACAAATAGATTTCAACAATAAAATAAAACTTTCGTACGATGAAAACATCCAAAAAGCCACAGAACATCTCAGGTCTAACAATCCTTTCATTTTCCATTATCCCAAATCCATCGGGAGTTCGCTCATTAACGTACACTTAACAAAAAAGAGGAGAAGAAGCCGGGGTTTATAAGATCGTATATAGTAATTGTAATGAGATTTACGTTGGGGAAACTGGTAGATCCATCTCACAAAGATTAACAGAGCACAAAAGATATGTGCTATATGCATCAGAGAACTCGGGAATTTTCCTACATATTAGGGACAAAGGCCATACTATTAACTGGAGTAGGACAGAGCTGGTTTTCAAAGGTAGCTGTCCGTACAAAAGGAAGATGCTGGAATCTGCTATCATCCATCAAACCAACCATATGAACCTGTCAGGAGGACATTGGAAATCGGGTGACAGCGACGAACTAATCCTTAGGCCGCCTTTCAAGCAGGTGTCCAAGAACATCCGACCACCGGACGAGTCGCTAGACGAGAGTTAATGGGGACAGAAATCACCAGGGAATATTCTAATCCCATTCTTTCTGGGTCACCTATAGAGACTTACTGCCGCACCTATATGTGCCTTGAATATAAACTCTTGTAAGATATCCTATGTCCATATTTTTACCAGTGATCAGGAGCACAGAGGGAAGTGCTCGAAATTTTTGGTTGCAATGTTGAAATAGTGATTTATGGGCCTTTTATCTTCATACTATACTGATGTATTACAGTAAAAGACAAACACACACGCGCGAGCACACACACACACACAAATATATATATCGTGTATATATATATATATATATATATATATATATATATATATATATATATATATTATATATTAGTAGTGACAGTTTGAGAGTGGTGCCACATTTGGGAGGCATACCAAAAATATTGATAATTTCAATTCGTGTATGTCAAGTATTAAAAG
This sequence comes from Macrobrachium nipponense, assembly GCF_015104395.2. Taxonomy (NCBI): domain Eukaryota; kingdom Metazoa; phylum Arthropoda; class Malacostraca; order Decapoda; family Palaemonidae; genus Macrobrachium; species Macrobrachium nipponense. The sequence goes on from NC_061096.1 coordinate 4,305,814, forward strand.
ACATATGCCTTTACTTTTACGTAGTCTTCTATTCTTACTAGAACACACAAATTAGATATATATATAAGCGGCGTAATTATTTCAGCAAGTATTTTATTCACTCTTGAACACATTACTGCAAATTTAAGCGATAGATACTAGTCTGTGATAAACAGTGAAAAACAATTTACATCAGATAGTATTCATTAAGCCGAGTATGTCTACTTAAAGAACAGTTTATAGTTATTATAGCTGCTTGCCATCTTGGGCAAAGCCAGGGATTTTGGTAGTATGCATATAATGAGAAAATGCAAAGAAATTCTTCTTTTTGCAACTTATGCATAATTTAGACCAGATTTACATTTCATCTCAACGATTATATATGTACATGTTTCTACATAAATGCCTTTAAAGGGTGCGGTATTCATGTAACGTTTATTAATGAATGGCATCAAGTTAAATGCATTATTAGTTATGTACTCGGGAGTAACAGTCATACAAACTAATGAGGAGCCATGATCTATGGAATGAAATATATATAGAAAAAGTAAAAATGCCCTGCTTCGTCCTTTTATATATTTTTACTCATTCTCATGTGTCTTCTTTTCTGCTTCTTGGTTGTCGTAGCAAGGCGAGCCGAAAAGATTAATTGAAACCTTACTCCGTTTCCTCATCCGCTTGATAGCACAAGGCAAAAGGAAAATTTGTCATCAACGGTAGTGTCCCTGCCTAGAGACATGAGGGGATTTCTATTAAAATTCTCTTTTTCTATACGAGAAAGAGCAGAAATACGGACTTTACATCCACCTTTTTCTAGTAGGGTTTGTTGTATAGAACGGCTTCATGCAAGACAGGAATTTTGCTAAAGTCAGCCTGGAGAGGCACTGTTCACTTTAAATATTATATATATATATTATATATATATATACATATATATATATATATACTATATATATATATATATATATATATATATATATATATATATATATATATATATATATATATATATATATCTAGAACGGCATCCGCGTAAATTCATAGTGTCCCTTGGGCACTGAAAAAGCCATATATATATTCCTTACTATCCTCACTAAGAGGGACCTACAGAAAACCCTGCGCTAAATCAATTGAGCTATAAATATTGTCCCCCCCCCCCCCCCCCCCCCCCGATTTATTTCTACAAAAGATCTGGTATGCATGCGATACTCGGACAGAACCGTCCTTCTTAGGCACTGCTAACAGAGGAAAGTTGTATGGAGACACACTAGGTCTAATGATTCCTTCCTCTTCCCATTTATTAACCTCTTTCTCTACCTGTTCTCTGATTTTGAAAGGTATGCGGTATGCAGGAATGAAAATAGGTTTTGTGTCTTTCTCTAAGTTTACCTTATGTTCTAACACATTAATCAATCCCAGTTTATCCCCTTGTAAAGCTACAGTATCCCTAAATTCTGCCAAGAGCTCGCTTACCGATTCAATATGCTCACTATAATCCGCATTAGCTAAATGTTCTCTGAATATTTGCTTCCTTGATTGCATTTCTGCCTCTGAAAACTCAGTTTTCCCTTCTACAATAGCCACTGAACCACTGTCCTTACTCCAATCTTGGAGATCAACCACATATGTATTCTTCTGCTATTTCCTAACTATATCATTACAGTTCAATAATTATATCCATGTAACACCAGTTTTTGATACACTGTTCCCTGATGCCGTGCTAATAACCCCTCTAAGTTTCTCACTACTCTCAATTAGGCATACATCCGCCGGTTTTATCACTTCCCTCAACTTGACTTTTACCATAGTCTTTGATCCTGGCATTAAAATAACATTCTCTGATAAAAAACATTTATATTTGTGGTTAGTAACTCCCCGTTCCACGATCCCATAAATATCACCACCTGGGGTTCTCATTGCATCCACCAAGACCCCGTTGTTAGTATCAGTAATAATATCAATATTGGTATCACCGCCCATAACTCCATTGTCACACCCACCAAAACTGCTACCACCATGGCCTCCAATATCCCGTTTTAACCTCACTGCAGTTATTCCCCGTATCATCAGTGTGGGTTTTGGTATCATCACCATTACCACCACCAAACGCACCCCCATTTTCAATAATCTCCACATCATCAGTTTCACTTGCGTCCTCATAAGGGATAAAAGCACCAGGTATTCCAAGCATTATACCACTAACACCCGCATGGACTGAAATCTTGTGTCTTCTACATGCAGGATGGCCCAGCAAAAGTCTGTTGCCCAATACAACCCCTTTATAACCAAAAATGGTTCTATTAACACTATCACCCAGAGTAAACCGTATTCTAACACAACCCAGGGTGTTTAACCTATGGGGTTGCACATCACACACCATCTCCGTTGAGGGTTTCAAAGGGTAATGGGAGAACAAGGATTGGTACAAATTATGATCCATTAAATTTATACTAGCTCCAGTGTCAATAAAGACCGGGATATCAACATTCTCCACTGTTCCATATACTATAGGCCTGGGCTCTGGGGCGTCCCCCACGAGACCACAATGGCATGTACAAATCATCTGCACCCTTTTTGTTGATCGGCCCCCCAAAAAATTTCGCCGATTCCTTTGCCTTCTTAAGTGACCTGCCTGGGAAGTTCTCGTATTGTAACTTCCAGACTTTTGAGGTGTAGGTCTCGCATCTTTCCGCATCTGAGACGGACAAGCTTGCCAATAGTGATCCACACTCTTACACATTCCACAATATTTGACTCTACATACTTTTTTTGTGTGCCCTGGTTTATTACAATTGTAGCAATGCAACTGCTGTTGCCTTTGATCAATTGATCCTCTATTATAATTCCACTTTTGCACACAAACAGGGAGAAGGAAATTCTGTGTCTCTCTTTGCACTGTATTTCTCGGACTGGTCCCGTTAAAAAATGTACCATCCACCGTGGGGCATTTAGACATATGTTTCTGAATTTGGGCATAAATTAGTTCTTCGTCTGATGTAGGTCCAATCCTTTCATCAAAACTGTCCACTATTGCGTCTGGTACGTTGTGTAATAGCATCGCAAAATGGATCAGTTTATGTAAATTGTCGAGTGAGACATTATCCCCATTAACCCATCTAGATTTTTTCAATTTCTGTATCCATTCTCCCGCTGATTCAAAAAGCTATGCTCAATAAGGCTTGTTGTGCCTTTCCGTATTTTGTACACCCCTCTTAAATCTCTTACCATATCACCATGTTCCTTTGAGCCATAAGCTGCTCTTAAAAATGCCTGTAATTCGGTCCATGACCGATACTTTGTATACTGAAATCTAACAAGGTTTTCGCTCTGTGAATGCCTCTATATCATCTTTTATTCCCTTGGCGTTTAAATAGTTATTCACCCCCTCAATAAAAATTTGCACTGGTTGTGAAAGAACTCCGTCTACAATGCCACGGAACGGGCTGACCCCCGCACTTACACTTGTTATCCTGTGAACCAGAGTCTGGTTACCACTTGCGTCAACCATTTTGCTTTCTTTATGAAAATCTTTATACTTCAGGATCTGCCCCGACCTCAGTAACATGATATATTTATGCACACACAAATCCCAACCCCCCCAAAAAAAAATTAATAATAATCATCCACCAATAAAAGATAAAATAAACATGCACGGCGCCCAACAAACTGCTATATGAACTCGCCACTGCTCAGGTTCAAGGTTAAACAGCTGTTATATGAAATACAAGGTCACACCGGGAACAAAAAACGGGGAGAAAATCTGTTCAAAAGAAGATGTATGTTGAACTCTCAAACCGCTTGAATCAGCATCTGTTCACTCGGCTGCCACTACTTCTGTCTCTCTCTCTCACCAAGCATAAAAACGAAACTCACAATTCCACTTTTCCCCCGTATTTTTTACCACAAAACCACTAATGTCCACCGAATCTCGAGGGACATCAAAGTAAAACACACTTTTGAGTAAATTAACACCAATAAAAAGAGAAAAAAAGAAAGGAAGGAAATATAAAATTTTACACTCACTTCTTCATAGAAACAGAGTCGGTACCTGTCCACACATTCGTTCATTCCCGTTACGCCATAAATACATTTCACCACCCCCTGAACACAGAAATACGTGTTTACACTAAACCACTGCTAGGAAGACTGCCCGCAGCGCCGCACTAGGTATCTTTCCTTAGGTCAGCAATGAAGAAAGTTGCCCGATACATAATTACAAACACTTCCCAAAATATGCCTAATCTATATAGTCTCTTCGGAGGCGCTACCTATGGCACTAATGAACCTTTTTACTGCTGCCACCAATCTCTAGAACGGGTTTTAAGATCAAATGACACTCATTCTAACAAAATGAGATAAACTGCTATTGGCAACTGAACCTACCCTCTCTCGGTTGCAGATTCTTCTGGGGAGTTGGCTGAAAAAGCAGGCTAGGCAAATAAGCTCCCATAGTTACAAAAATATAATTTTTATTTCCCAAATTAGCTAACATTAAAATGTAATAAAATCAATTAATAAAATGGAATAAAATGAATTAACTCTGACCCCCCAAAAAACCGTTAAACTACCGTTTCCTCTCAAAATCATATTTAAGTAAGTACCCCCTCTTATCTCATATGTCCGGCTAACCATAACATTTTAATAAGTCAATAAGTCTTAGAGAATCCATTTTTCTATATGGTGACTTTGAACCCATCTGAAATAAAGAGACTACAATTATTACACCACTTTAACAATGAAAGTTAATAAAAAAGAATGTGTACTGCACCACGTTATTGCTATTGTTATGAAATTCAGGAATGATAATACCTAAGTTAAACCATTTTCTCTGATGCACGTCTTGAACTGTCGAGACAAAATGAGAGATGCTCTTATTGAAAAAATATTTAAAAATGATACGATCTAAAATGGAAAGGTTGTTTAAAACATTAGCATTTATAGTAGAATACTGAAGAGACAACTTGCTAATCAATTTGGCTTTAAAATTAATTTTCATACATAAAAGTTTGTTAGTGGCATCAAGAGTCAGAATTGATTGTCATTGGGGAGTTAGTTACAGAACAGGCAATAAATTAACTAATCCTGAATTTTCTAATGTACGTGATCATGCCGAAAAATGTAAACAACATATAAACGTTTTAAAATTCTCCCCAGAGTCACCTCATCTCATCAATGAGCAATAACTGAATCTTTATATATTAAGAAGCTTGTTCCTTCTTTAAACAACCATATTAGTTTTTTAATTTTTTTATTTTTGTTTAAAGTTTAAATATTTTTTTAGTTGTAAATTTCTTAATTCGTAAGTCTTTGTAATATTTTTATATATTATAATTACGTTTTTCTGCTTTGAAAATGAGGCTGTGTCCTCGAAACGTCATCATGTTTAATAAATGGACAATTACTAGTACAAGACGTCTCCTTCAGCTCCTTGTTGTTATATTATTATTATTATAAATAATATATATTATATAATATATATTATATATATATATATATTATTATTATTATATTATAATAGATCTATATAATATATATTTATTATATATATATATAATATAATATATATCTATCTATATCTATCTATCTATCTATCTATCTTATCTAATCTAATCATAATATATATATATAGTATATAATAATATATATAGATAATATAAATGTATGATATATTATATTATTACTAATATATAATATATATATTATATTTATTTATTATTATTATTTTATTTATTATATTATATTTATTATTATTATTATGGTTGTACCTGGGAGTGCACAGCTGTGAAGGATAATGTGAAAGTTGATCTGACAATGACTTTGAAATGAGGTTTCCGGGCACGTGGAGCGAAGAAAACAATAGGGGGATTTTCCTCTCTAGTACACGAGGTGAGAATCCAGAATCCACAACTGCTCTACTTCTAGTCTGTAACGAGAGCAATTGGGAGTTGAACACATTGCATAAGACACATGATCGACGATCAACGGGGAGATATATGGAAGGGATGTAGCAGTACGATCTCAAATAAATGAGTTACGTTACTGACACTGTCAAAGAAAGAAATGCGTTATTTATAATTTACTAAGGATTGAATTACATTGCTTATCAGTGGACACTCTTGGCTTATTGCCCACAGCACTATAATAATAATAATAATAATAATAATAATAATATGCTTTATTTCGGCTCGGGGCCATATACATTGAATATACAAAATACAGACAGTAGCAAACACAATCTAGATACATGTGACATGATAAAATAGAAAAAGAAAATGAATAATCGGCACTTATCCACAAGGTAGCTGAGGTAGCATAAAAGCTAGTAATCATCATATTGGTAATAACAGTAATAATATTGGTGAGAAAAAAAAAAAATATGCATTGAGAGTAATAACAGATGGTGCATATATTATATAACTCAAATTTCAACTAGAGACCTTAGGTGGTTACAGTAGTCAGGTCCAGGGGCTTAATACATAAATTAAATGCAAATAAAACTATAACTTGATAGTAATCACAGTAATAATGAAAAATTAAAATATCCAGCAATAAATGAAATAATGACAAAAACTGCAGATGACATCTTGCCAATGCAGAGATTAAGTCCTTTAGGGGACAAAGGCCTCATTTTCCCATCTTTCCCACAATTTTGATTTTCTTCTTGCTTCACTCCTTAGGATGCTTTGTATGAGCGAGTTGCTGCTGTTTCTCACTCGGGTTACCAGACTGGACATTGTTCGCCTAACAATGATTTTTAAATTGTCCAGGTGGTTTTCTATGACATCTGTGTGGCGGAGTGGTAGCGGGGAGTGTTTGTGAGGCGCCTCAGAATGTCATTGTGCACAACAGTGATGCGTCGCATGGTCTCTCGGTATAGTTCGTCCAGAGGGAACACCCATAGATACTGTAGCAGTACGAGCGGAAGAGCAGCAGTTTCACGTCTCGGTGACAGAAGGCAAACCTCCTTGCAATCATGTTGCCCGCTGCACATAGTTTACGACGCCTCTGTTCAATGTCTGCCATATCTTTTAGGTCGTCGGTGATAATGTGACCCAAGTACGGAAATTCGTGCACAAATTCCAGCCGATGGTTTCCGAGGAAAATTTGAGGTTCTGCAATGTGCTTAAGCGATCTCGGGAGCAGCGACATGCACTGGGTCTTGGTTTCGTTGTAGATTATATCAAATTCCTCTGCATATTGGCGGCAAAGTGTTCGATGAGTCGTTTGGAGACCTTGCACTGATGGGGAAATCAGAACCATATCGTCGGCGTAACAGAGGTTGTTGTTTATAGTTGTTTCATTGACAGTGCATCCGATTGGGAGCGAGTTCAGTTTGACGTTCAAGGCATCTGTGTACGTATTAAACAGGTATGGAGAGAGAATGCCCCCTTGCCGAAGCCCGTTTAGGGAGCCGAAGGTGTAAGATAATACGTTTCCCCATTTGACACAGAATTGCTGTGTGGAGAACCAGCAATGTAAAATGCCAATTAGATATAGGGGTGTGCCCCTTTTATGCAGCTTCAGGAAGAGCTTCAGGTAGTTTACTCTGTCAAATGCTTTTCTCACAAAACAAAGGAAACAGGAGAGGCTGATGATAGGTAGTAGTTCAGCAATTCTTTCAGTATGTAGATGCAGGTGTCGGTTGAGTGGTTTGCTTTAAACCCGAACTGGTTGTCAGTGGTGTGTAGAAAGGGGAGAAGTCTCACTAGAAGAACAGACTCAAGTATCTTCGATGCGATCGTTGTGATTGCAATCGGCCGGTAGTTGCCAGGGTCAGCTGCATCCTTTAGCTTGTTTTTGATTAATGGTATCAGGTGAACTAAGAGTAGGGAGTCTGGAAGAAACCGGTGAATTATGCACGCATTGAATAGGGCAGCTAGCAAAATGTAAATTATCGGATGGCAGAGTTTGAAGGCCTCTGCAGGAAGACCATCACAGCCGGCGATTTATTATTAGGTAGGCTGTTTATGGCATCGCTGATGTTACTGGCGTAAAACGGTCTGCAAAATGAAATTGAATGTTGTCAGTAAGGAGGTTATCTACATCCCTTCGGGAATCTTGATCATTTATGCAATTCAGGATATTGTTGAAGTGATCGCCCCACATACTTGCAATAGCTTCGTCTCCGACTGCTTCCCCTACTCTCTGTGATAGCTTTTTAGTTTTGGGATTTAAAGACTGGATATCTTTCCAAAGACGAGGATAATCACCAGATTCTAAGTTTCTAGACAATGCATCGGCTCTTAGTTGTTTTTCATATAACCTGCAGTGCTTAAGAGCAAGTTTGAACTGCGCCCTCGCCTGTCTCATTAGCAATGCAGTGTGCCCTTCCCTGGGGCTACCATTTTGCCTCCACAGTAAAAACATTTCTCGTGAGTATGTATACAGATCTTTAACCAAGTCATTCCATCCAGGAATATTACGAGAATTACCTTGACGAAATCTGTAGGCAGTCCTGCCCGAAGCAAGCAAAGCGGAGATTATGTTCGAATAGAATTCATTCAGATCCCTCTTGTGGTGGTCATTTCTACAATTTGTGTTAGTACAAAGTAAGGCATCTGCCGGTTGAACTATTGACCGCAACCTGGTTTCCGTGGTCGCTCTAAAGTATCTGGTTTTCTCTTGGTTTTTAAAATCCCAGTTTACCGCTGGTGGGCGATCAGTTAGGGGGTTCACGGTAGGGAGGGATGGGGTACTGAATGACACCTGTAATGGGATGTGATCGTAGCCCGTTGCTTCAAGGTCATAGCGAATATTGCAGGTCATAATAGAATCATGAGTTGTGGGGATGTGATGCAGTGGTCCAACCAGGAAGTTGTAATAGCGTCCGCTCTATTATGTACATATGAATAAGAGGAGGGAGGGAGGAGCTAAACATCGCTAATTTGGAGAGCATGATTTTGACAGAAGCGAGTAAGTTCATTATAAAATTGTTTTGTGGGGTGTGAATTAAGGTCCCCTATTATACAAATATGATCAGCTGGAGAGTCATGAATATACTGTGTAACTCCCCTAGGATCATGCAGTAATGATCAAAATTATTGTTATTTTCCCATGGCATATAAACATTGATAATTAGGATTTTAGAGTTCCCTATTGTCACTTGAATCCCCAGCAATCTGTCACTCCTGTAGGTCATTACCTTTATCGTATTGTCTAATGATTTGTGCCACAGGAAAGAAAGGCCTCCTTTCGGGCGACCGGCTAGGATTTGGTCTGTAACTTGCATCGATGAAGTCGAGAAGGTTCTGAAGTCTTCATGAATTGAATCGCATATGGTAAGGTCATGTGGCCAGAGGAGCGTTTCTTGCAATGCAATGATGCCTTTGAAGTTTTGCAGAACATGTTTAGGAGAGGAATGTTCCGCTTGAGGCCAAAGATATTCCAAGAGATTATGTTTAATGTATCCATGGCTACTCACGAAGATGGGAGATGAATGCGCTGATCATTTGGGTGGATGGGGGTTAGCTAGGGGAGTGGGACAGTTCACCTCGCCGTGGGCGGTTGGTGGCTGGGCTTGGCACTTGCGGTGGAAATGACCCTGGTTGGAGTGTCAGTAAGTTCCCCTGGGGGTGGTTGATCCCGGATTAGTCTGTATCTTGAAACTAATATATTAGGACCGAAATTCTCGCCTTTAAGAACGTCGAGGTGTTGAAATAGGCAGGTAATCCTGTAAGCCACTTTATGTTTAATCCTGCATGGGAGTTCGTGGGAGATGAGTGGGTCAGAGCCAGTGAGAAACTTGACTCTCTCCACTATGGCATCTAGCGTCACCGATGAGCGCAGATTGTGAATTACTATGTGACATCTCTTCTCATGTGTCGGGCGAGGTGAAACACGAATGTTGGGCTCCGGTCCCGGCGGCCAAACGGGAGGTTCTTCTCTTCTTTCTGCTTGTTTGATCTGCCAGCCGCCAGACCCCTCATGATCAGTCTCTCTGCATCTACGATGGGGGGCGTTTGGGGGGGAGAGATAGGGTGGGGAGGATTACGAGGGCTAGTAATCATCACCGGAGATATATCTTTCCACCGGAGGTACTGGGGAGGGAGAAGCGGTTGGGGGATCAACAGTCCCCTCGGAACGGGGCACTTCCGTGTTGCTGGGAGGCGAGGAAAAACTGGATGCTGCATTCGTAGTAGTCTGGTGGCTATCAGTGCGATTGTCTATCGATCCCTGCACTCCTTTGATCGCATCCCAGATCCGTGTGAGATTATTTGTTTCCACAGTTTTAAGACTGTCTAGGATTCCTGTAGTCCTTTGATCACGTCCCAGACTCTTGATAATTTATCATTTGTCTCCTCAATTTTTTCTGAGTTTTTTCCAATTATTTCTGAGAGAAGATTTTGCTGTTTTGAAGGCATTTTCTGTCGTGTGGTACACCGCAGGTAGGCTTAGGTCAGCAGGGCCCTTTGGTGGCAGGTTGTAAGGGTCATCGGCGTAGATTTCCACCGAGCAGGTCCTTAGCCCACTTAGTGATATACGATATTTTTTTGTGAGAGGACAAGTTCTTCGCGGATCGCTCCTTGAGAATGCTCTCTGGTATCAGATCTTTGCATTTCGTATATGCAACGTTGATTTCCTCATCGGAGAAGGCATCACTGACAGATTGTATAGCGACTCGACGTCGGAACGGTTCGATTGGTATTGTAGATAAAAAAGACAATTGTTCGCGAGTACGGAACTTGTGTGTGGGGCACAGGCACCGGTAGGTGCCAGGGTCACTTGCGCACGGTTGGAGGTTGGTCGGGTGACATTTTTGCGGTAAGGGAGGGGTCAAGCACTAACACATACACTGCATTCTTTTACCCCTTTCACAGGACCAATAGGCCTCGAGTAGCTGTGATTTGAAAGATTTCTAAGGCACTGATTGGAGCAGAGAGAATATTAGAATATCTGCCGTTGCACAACACTCTTCCGGCTTACACGCCGGGTATTACGTGGAGACACTATTAACACATTGCTTACTATAAGAGGTATAATCACCAAGGGCGAAAAACCCTTCTTTTCTGTGAAGAAACGCGAGAGAGACCTCCAACACGTCCGCACCCCACACACATACACTATACAATTATAACACAATACAGAAATCATATGCCTTCTGAAGGAGTTCGGTGTCATTTTTCTCAGGGCGATGGTAAGGGAGGGATGTGTGAATCACCAGAAAAGGTCACATAGGCTAACAAACAGCCTTTCTCAAAGGGAAGTAGCTCAGAAGAGTGCAGGAGAAGTTCTTAGGTGTTCTATGACTGTTCATTTTGCGCTCGTCCCTTATATGACCTCGGAAAGCATTTGCCATCAACCTGGTAGATGGTGTTGCCTGTCCCTTGCCGCCTGTCTGCCATGAGGTCATACCAGCTAACCTTGCAGTCTGGGCTTTTAAATATGGAGGCTGGGTGGCCTCCATCAGCAGTTCGGCATGCCCTTGGGCGAACTTTGTCTTCAAGCCGGTGAATCTGGAAACACAAGGTACCGGCAGTCAAACGAACAAAAGGCGGTTAAAGGATTAAATCCTTAAAGGAAGTGGTGTGTGTGTGTGTGTGTGTGTGTGTGTGTGTGTGTGTGTGTGAGGGGCGAATTCACCTGTATCTTTGTTATGAATGACTATTTCCTTCTGGGTTTTTGAAATTACATTATTTTGAATAGGAGATGGTGTAGATTGTGTTACCCTCATTATATATATATATATTATATATATATATATATAATATATATATATATATATATATGATATCCGAGCGTAAAGTTTTGAGGGAGTAATGTACATTTTGAAATGGAAGGAGACAAGAACCAGATATTTCATGTTAGCTCCCACGCACGCGTTCCCTTCTTTCCTAGGTCTGACCAGTTTTGAAAACCCCTTGAAAATATTTTGACTTTGCAAAATTTTCTTTTGTATTCCTACAACGAAGTGGAGATGGAAAACACTTTAATGGCATTTTTACGACATGGCAGAAATGATTTGTGAGACTTATTATCTCCTTGCCAGGATTAGCTACAGCCTATGCCAAATCCCCCTAGTTCGCTAGAATTCATATCTCATCATGTGGGGTCTGCCTGACCTGATCTCTTACCTCCTCTCGATCCCATTAGGAATACTTTCGACTTATTTTTCCACACTTCCCCTGCCGGCATTGAAATGTTTCTTTCAGATGCCTATGAAGGATTAGCACGACCTATGAAGGATTAGTGGTGGGAATGGAAAGGTCTGAGATGAATCGTCCCCTCTAGCAACTTGGTTTGGGTTTGGAGAACAATATCCAGTTTTGGGAGAAACAGATCCAGCTTTGTCAAGAACTTCCCAGCAACTCCCGAAACCAACTGAAAACTGCATCAAAGGAGATAGTTATAATTTTTCCCAGCTCCCAAAAGCTGGGTATAAAAGGGCCTGAGCTGGCCCACTAAGTCGCATCCGCCTAGACAGTAAAACACTGCTTTTATTCATGATGAGAAAGGCACAGCAGATTGCCGTAGCCTAGAGGTATAACGGGACCAACGGCTTTACGTGACTTTCGAACCACGTCGAGAATGAACTTTTATCACCAGAAATACACATCTCTCACCCTTCAATGGAATGCCCGAGGATCGAACTCGTGTCCACCAAGGTAGCACGCCAACACCATACCGACCACGCCACTGATGCACTTCTTTGAAGTATTAATAGAAATGCTCTCTCTACAAGAAGAAACTTGAGAATGATTAACCTTAATAGACTTTCGAAGAATTTTGCAAACATCAGACCTGCATTTGTTTATTTCTTTTGCACATTTTGCACGATGTGCTTTCAGAATTTTAGGGAAAGAAAAGTTATCACTTATTACAGGAAGCAAAAGGTAAGCCACAAATATTTAGATCGTTTCTCTTTGTTATATTTCCGTCCCCGGGAAATTCAAAAGCCACATTTTCATCAGTCCGCAGACCCCCAAATTGCTTGGCTGTCACATTCGACGAGCTAAAAATTCTTTTGGCCTTTTATATACAGAGTTCGAAAGAAATTTTAGCCAGAGCAGAGCTTCCTTTGTTCCTGCCTTTTTTATTTCGAAAACTCAGCATCCATCCAAATCCTACACGCGTTCCAGAAAGACTTGTCAAATTTTCCGTCAAATTTACTAGATGAGTTATTAGAATGCAAATCGGCCGTGTGAGCTTCAACCCGGCCGGTTGCCTTGAAATGAGATTACTGTTAGCATCTAGCCAACTTTTGACACTAGTTAAATTTATAACTATACTAGTGTTTGGTGATTTACAGAAATTTCATATCTTTTTGTTTATCTATATATATGTATGTATGTATCTGTTTGTTTATCTATCTATCTATTTACTCACGCACACACACGCGCATGCACACACACACGTGCATGCACCACACACACGTATATATATATATATATATATATATATATATATATATATATATATATATATATATATACTATATATATATATATATATATATATATATATATATATATATATATATATATATATATATATATATATATAGTTTTAGGGGATAATTTTGTCTTACAAAATTTTCGTTAAAGGCAATTGCTTGGGTGGCATCAATAAGTTTCTTGCAGGTATCTTCCTATTATTGACCTTGCTTCACACCGACGTAGTTTTTTCCAAGCGAAAGCCAGGTAACATGGTCGCTCGGTCTCTGAGACCCTTGTTCCACCCACCGACGGATTTTTTTCCAAGCGAAAGCCAGGTACATGGTCGCTCGGTCTCTGAGACCCTATTCCACCCACCACGAATCTCCAGCCGTTAATCAGCGTAGACCATTTGGACAAGCACACATACACGCACTCAAATTTAATATTATACACATTTATGTATAAACAGACATTAGTTTATTTGTACCTTTACGCACGCTCTAAAATATTATTTATTCCCGTATTTCTTTATTTGTGTATCTGAATTTATTTTCTATTTCTGTATGTATGTTTGTAATTCTGTATTTACAAACCAACATGAAACATACTAAATTTTAAACATACATTTCAGGAAGCACTAGCGCATGGTATTATATTTTTAATATTTATTTAATCACATGTGTAAACATTCACTTTTATTTTCATACATGTTATTATCTTTGTACCCAAAACAACGCTTTGAAATGGTTAAGCTGTTAATCACTAGACCAACCAGTTCCCATACCTCAAGGTCATTCTTCCCACACAATGAAATAAATAGGCCAAAAGACCAGATTGTAAGTCAGTAATCGCTTGATAATGCCGTAAGGCGAAAGAGCTGTCACGACAACATTCAATAAATTGTTGTAAGAGAATTGGAAAAAACTCCGTCGGTATGAAGATACCTGCAAGAAACTTACTGATATCACTTAAGCAATTGCTTTTTAAGAAAATTATAATATACAAATATATATATATATATATATTTATATATATATATATATATATATATATATATATAGTATATATATATATATATATATTGTTAACCCTAATGTTAATTTGAATGGGTGCTTCCTCCACTTTTCAAAGTCGTTATACAGGAAGGTTGTTGATCTGGTTATAAACAACACTACCACACCGAAAATGTAGTCTCTCTTTTAATGAGGAATTATTCTGCACTTGCGCTTGTGCCACCAAAAGATTTTTATGGAAGTTTTTGAAGATCTATCTATCAGAGGATGAAAATATACCATCAAAATTATCTCATAAATTGTTGTATTTGAAGTCTATTGCATGTAGTACGCACATATTGTGGTGAAATTTCTCAATATCAGATATTGTTTTAAATAATCATTTTATAGTTACCTTATACTAGAATATAGAATTGATTTCTTGAGATTGTAGTGCCATTTAGATGAATTTTTAAAGATCTTATAAATAAAATGAAATTTTTTGAAAAAGTATTCTTAACCTGAATTTTAGTTATAAAACCTAAAAGCACCTTGGTAGTGTTCCCAGTGGCAATGTTCACACATAGGCAATGTTCCCAGTGGCAATTCTCCTAAAGCCGAAAGGTACAGTGGCGTTACATGCGACTTCAGGATGTACCGTATTGCATCTGCACATGGAGCTCGCTTGCAGAAGATGGATTCAGGTCTCTCTCCATAGAAGTCTGCCACGTGGGCGGGGGTGGGGGCCCGGCTGTTGTTGGAGGGGAAAAAAATCCAAACTTAGTGTGGTTAAGAGTGAAGCAACCTTGTACTTCGGTGTGAGGAAACATAGTTAGGGCGACCATAGTCGTATTCGGTCAGCCGGATTCTGGCTGCGGGCACAAGACAGCGGTATCTGAAGGAAGCAAATAGCAGCAAGCACAAGGGTCATAGGGGAATGGATCTTGTAGTTAAGACTAACTAAAGGTCAGCATAGCGACCCATTTCCTGTCATGACCTGTCCTTTTTCCCTAACATTCCTGAAATTGGAATTTCTAGCTAATGGGCTGGAGAGATGAATATCTAAATATGCAAGAATACACACACACACAGACACACACAGATATATATATATATATATATATATATATATATATATATATATATATATATATATATATATTATATATATATATATAACAAATCGTTACAATACTCTCCTGGAGTTGAACCCTGGCTTGAAGGGAATGTAGTTTTCCTTCAATGTCATAACTCAAAAATTGCTATTTTTTCAGAAGGTACAGTTTAAATTTTAAAGCTCTCTATGCTTTGTCCATCGATAAGATTATTCTTTAACCTAATATTTCCATAAAACAACTCTTCCTTTACGGAATATTAAATGTTATAAGGCTTAACAAATTATATTATTATTACTTCTTTGGCTTTTTTCTAGTCTTTCCAATTTGTGACATTGTTCTCAGTAATCTGTAGGTGTTTAGATGAAGCTTGTCAAAATGTGATAGTTTTACAAAAAAAAGTATCAATGAAATTTATTTATTTCCACCTTATAACATTAATATAAAAAAACAAGAAATTAATATACTGAACATAATTTCAAATATTGAATTTTTAACATACATAAGAATTTATGATCACCTTCCTGATTTTGACTCATGAGATGTTATGAAAATTCTTAAAAACCAAGAAAAATATTTTTTAAAATATTATTACCTTTTTAGCAAAAGAGAGAAAAAAGGAAACTTATGTACTTCTATCACAAAAAATTATTTTCAAAAACCTTTTAGCTTTTTAACCAATTAAATCAATTTATGTACTTCTAAATACAAATGTTATTTCGTACAATGAGGATATTTGTCATTGACAAATTAAAGGTTCTTATAAAACACATGATATGGTTTTGAAATGAGGTTCTTCTCTCATACATCAACAAGGTCGTTTTTCTTTTGGCTTAATATACCTGGCTTTTCATTAAAACAAGGTAGCCTACCAGATTTGTTTCCCTCACAATTCTTATTTTTGACTATTTTGGTTTCCTGGTAATTTCCAGAATATGAATACTTATAGAAAACTGAAGTTGGTAAGTCCTTAACAACCTTCAGCACTTTGACTTCAGCTCGTTTGGACCCTTTCATGTTCATAGGACCAATTTCATTTGCTGACAGGTTGATGTCGTTGAAGTCTTTATAACAGAGTTCCTTGATATTGAAAGAATCTCATTTCTTCTTGGCAATTCGAATAACAGTTATAAAAGATTCTGGAACATAAATCGGTCCACTTCTGAGGAGCCGTTTGACTAGTCTCTCAATCAAGGAATGAACAGAAAATCCCTCATTCTGTGTGTGTCCTTTGAGAAGATACTTGTATGTACTTGAATTTATTTCCAACTTATCTACTGCAAGAGCTACCTTGAACTTATTTTTTGCTGGACAGAACAATTCTCTGAATATAAGACGATGTCAGTTTTATCTGTTTTACACACTTCCTTTATGAAATCCAGCAGACATGTATACCTAATTCATTGGCTCCACGATGACCGTTTATCTCATCCCAAATATAACGGTTACATGAATTGGATTTTAGATTCTAAATAGTGAAATTCAAATCGTTCAGTTTTGATCTGTAGTAAAATACATTAACATCTCCTTTGGGGTAACTGCGTTACTGCTTGTAAATCATACACAGCACAACAGAATTCGCTGATGTCTTATCAGTTGCTTTCTCAGACCTTGATAATTCCTTTTCCAGTAGGTGTCTGTCATAACTTTCTTCTAAATCAGCCATTTCATTTTCTTCAACGTTGTCTAAAGTTGTGCAAATATCACATTGATCCTTTTTAGGAATGAAAAAAGAAATTTTATATTCTTATGCAAATATTCTATAAACAAAGCGTATAGTTTCCAAATGGCAGTTTTTCATCTTTGCATTTAGCTACATAGTCATTGTGAATATCAGCAATTGTTTTGCTCCCATCAATGGATGTTCTTGAAGATTTTGCGCTTGTGTATTGACTTTCTATTCTTGGAATGGAGTCAATATGCTCCCTGATTTTAGCTCGAATACTTTCATCGACCGTGGCATGTTTACCATGCTTATCTCCAAGATCAGATTCAATAAGAACACCGGCAACTTTTTTTTTTCTCCAAAGCTGTTCGGATAGGGCGATCATTTATGTCTAACGTGTTCTTGAAGAACAGCTTGCACACTATTATTTCTTTATCGTCACGTTTAACCCTTTCTTGATATGTTTGTATGTTCTTTTGTTTAAGCAATGGCACTTTAACTAATTTCTTCCCTCGGCTATTCATACTGACCTGTAAAACGTGGTTAGAAAATATTGATGTGATAATGAATGGGCTTTATAGGACAAAAATCAAACGCTTCAATAGGTATGATTTGGGAAGAGAACGATATATTAAATAAAATTCAAAGAAAAATTAAATACAAAAATATTTTACTTCTAATGAGTCAAATTTTGATTTAGCTGACTCTTCCTTATTTGGAATGGAGTAATGGTTGGTTGTAATAATGACATAACACAAAATAACATTTTTATGTTTCCTTTTCTTTGCTGCAAGAATTTGAATTATCTTCACAAGAAATTATTTACCTTTTGCATGAAGACAGTATTAAGTCAAAACAATGCTTTATTGCTACAAATTAACTTTGACAGTACGAGAAATATGTCAGTCGTCATGAAATATACCGTGCCGTTGTTTACACCAAGGATTATAAAGAGGTGCGCTATGGTAATAGTGACATTTCATACCCTCCAGCGGTTAGTATTACAGATGGAGATATGACTTTTTTACCACAAATGAAGCAAAGGACATTCTATCTGCTGGCATCAGTAACTCAAAAACCCCCTTTTTGGAATTGTGTCACTTCTGGAAAAGGAGCGATTATGTATAATATATATATATATATAATATATATATATATATATATATATATATATATATGTGTGTGTGTGTGTGTGTGTGTGTGTGTGTGTATGTATATGTATGAGTACAGTTACCTTGTTAATAACCCAATCAATAAAAACGAAAATCTGAGAGAGCGTCACCACCTAATAAAGAATTCCGGATACAGTCATGTTTATTTTCGTATATGAGCAGACAAAATGAAAAGCTGAACGAGGCCTGAAGTCATAACTGATCATTTTTATGAAATTGTATGACTCCCAACTTTGAAGAAAATTATAAATATTCATGTTTTGATTCCGTAAAGACTCCCCAATGAAAATATTTGGAGAGGCATATTCTTTTATTCTTCGATTGTTCTCTGCCAAAAAATGAAATTCCTGAGAATTAGTAATACATTTGGGTTTCGTGGAGTCCAGACTTCTCATTTCATATTTACTTCCCTTTTATTTTTGCCTTATTTATTGTGAGAGAATTGGTTTTCCTTTATTGAAAAAATTACATGGTTCCCCTTTTTCTTGCAAAATAATTCTAAGATACAATATTTTTCCGCTGTTCAAGCTTTAGAGAATTGAAAAGATACATTTTTATCATGCTGCAGATGTATCCCAGAAATTGCGTTGCATTCGTATTCCTCGTTAGAAAAACCTGAACAGAACATCCTTTGTTCCTCTCGCGCTATTATTTCGAAAATTCAGCATCATACCGAATACTACGAGAAATTCAAAAAGGTTCTTCATATGCAGGGCCACAGGGCTTCACATCATGGCCGTCTGTGAGTTATTTGGACGCAAATATAAAATGTGGTAGTCAACTCGGCTTGCAAGTGTGAAAATAATGGCAACTATTAAGATTTAGCAATCTTTTATTGCTACCTATCTCTTTTTTGTTAGACATACAATGGAAGATGTTCAGTGAGAGACTAGAAATCGCTTCACATTATAAATGTATCCAATGAATGTCTCCCGAATGATACAGAGTGAATTAGGCTTATCCGTTGCCACCTGCAATGCGGCGGGAGGAATTCACAAGTGATATGGTGTATATATAACCTTGCTTTAATATTCTCTTCACAATCAAAATTTGTCGTGGCTCTTTTCGTTCGATAAAGCTGCTCTGAATTTTGTTATCATAGCAAAAAATGAAATGAATAATGCCTGATACATAAGGTACTCTCTCATGATCATTGGCTCTCCCATATTATATATATAATATATATATTATATATATTTCCTTATATATATATATAGATAGATATATAGAATAGATAGATTGTTAGATATAGATAGATATCTATATATAGATATATATATCTATATATCTATATATATATATTGTATATATATATAGAATATAGATAATAGTAGATATATATGATATATCTATCTCTATATATCTAAGAATCTAATATATATAATATATGATATCTTCGATATATATATATATATATCAGATTAGATATACGATATTAGATTTATATCTTATCTATCTGATAATTCTATATCTAATCTATAATCTATATCTATCTATCTATAGATAGAGATATATAGATATATATATATATATAGATAGAAATATAATATAGATATATATATATATATGTGTGTGTGTATATATATATATATATATATATATATATATATATATATATGTATATATATATATATATATATATATATATATATATATATATATATATATATATATATATATATGGGAAAACCAATGACTCACTGACGGCCATGATGTGAAGCCCTGTGGCCCTGCATATGAAGAACCTTTTTGAATTTCTCGTAGTATTCGGTGTGATGCTGAATTTTCGAAATAATAGTACGAGAGGAACAAAGGATGTTCTGTTCAGGTTTTTCTAACGAGGAATACGAATGCAACCCAATTTCTGGGAGGGATACATCTGCAGCATGATAAAAATGTATCTTTTCAATTCTCTAAAGCTTCAACATCGGAAAAATATTGCATCTATAATTTTAAATATGATGGGTATCGAAATATAAAAATGACTTGCCTTTGTACTGCTGCAATATGCATTCTCTTTATGTTTGTGCTACCTAAGTTTTTTTCATGCAAGAATACTGAGATCCACTTGTTAAACGTAACCAGTTTTGATACGATAAATAATCTGTTTCTATAGTAAGAATCCAAGCTTCTAAGCCTGTGCAGAACATTTCAACTTTCTTTTGCTTACAGAGCAGATGGGCCAGCCTCTGCATGAAGAGTGAAAACTATCGTATCTGATATTAAGGTACCAATATACCCTAAATAAAAATGATTTGTCGTTCCCAAAAATACGTTAGGCAATATTCACAGATATATTTTATAGTATGTATCCGCATTGATGTAACAAGCACCATTTTTGTGGATATGTATGTTTTTTTTATGAAAATGTAATCGTGTATGTTATAATAAAACGGACAAATAGTAGGAAAACTCAGTTGATGTTTCTTCCTTTACAGCATTTTTACAGTCAGATTCTGATATCTCTGTCAGAATCTGACTGTAAGAATGCAGATTATTTATCGTATCAAAACTGGTTACGTTTAACAAGTTGATCTCAGTATTCTTGCATGACAAAAACTTAGGTAGCACAAACATAAAGAGAATGTATATTGCAGTAGTACAAAGGCACGTCATTTTTATATTTTGATACTCATCATATTTGAAATTATATAAGCATTATTAAGAAAACGGTATGTGCTCCTATCCTTCGTCTATTAAAATATTTCGTATTGTTCCATTGCTTGTTAAGTATCTGCAAACAAAATCGTGTTTAAATCTAGACGCCGGCAGAAGAAAGACAGGAAAAGGAAGACAGGAAAAATTTCGTGTGATGCTCTGTATAACAATTTAAAATTCGTACCGCTGTATTTTATCCTAATCATATATACATAAATGCCAATGATTTTTATTTCGCTCCTTTAGGTAACAACAGTTCACTCATGCATATAAATCAAAATGAAGTTCGCTGATAAGAACAATCATGATTTTCCGCAGCAGGGTTCGTCATTTGAAATTCTTCCCGGGTGTTTCCAACCAGTTTCTTCCCTTGAATCTCCCATGTGCCCCGATCCCTATTAATTAACAAGGTTATGCGTGCCAGGTGTGCGGCTTCTCTGCAAAAGTTGCACTGTTCACAGTGATGTGAAATCACGGCTCTGTGTGTGTGTGTGAAAAAGTTATTCTTCAGCCATTTAATAGTTTATAGTCTCTCGCTTTGTGTAACTTATGCAGCTGGTTTTCGTAATTAAGAAGAACTCCACTACGATGACGCCCATAAACGACAACCATAGTACTATACCGACGATGAAATCAGTCAAAAACGTTGTGAAGAATAATACAGCCAACAAATGACTACAACGACAGCAATGTGGGTGATAAGTGGTTCGGTAACCCAAAGACGAAGTGTCGACTGCTACAGTAGCTTTCACGTAGAAAGGCGTTAACTTATTAACCGTGTTTTTCGAAGTCTCGCATAACAGTGAGCCCAGGGATGTAGGTAAGAGTTTTTTGGAAACATAATGGATAAAGAATGGGAGACAGAAAAGTTTTCGGTATAATAATAATAATAAAAAAACGAAATTACCAACAAGAAATCAGTTGTTGTTCCCAAATGTATGATTTTAATTACTAATCGGAGGTGAATCTAGCAACAAAAGTGTCCTCTGTGAGCAGGTCGGTGGCGCAGTAGAGATAGGTACAGGAGTACACTAGTACAAGTTCTACAGAACAAAAATTGATTCCTAGTCACTGTAGTGAATGAAAGTAATTAATTAAGGAAGAGAGCTCGTTTTCAATGGACAGTTGTACATCGAAAATCAGCGCTACCACCGTTTTATGATCGAGTATTACATTTCTTTGCACCTCGAAATCTATGTAAACTCGCGTAAGTGAGCCCGAGTAATAATTTTTTTTTTTGGCATGAATAAAAATGACTGCTTGTCGGTAGGAGCTAATTGTGATGAATATGATTACAAGGACATGGGGCTCTAACATATTTCCTTTACAATTAATTTCATTGTTTAATTCTAATCATCAGTTGCGCGTATAGCATTAATTTGATAGATTCAAGAATTTAAACAATGCTCTGTAAAAATATCTTTCTGGAACTTTTGCACTTCTGCAAAGCGACAACGGATCTTATTTACAAAAATGTCATGGAAATTCAAAGCGTCATCAATCATTTCAAGGGTCGCTGTCGGAATTTTTTGCCTCCTTTCATTTCTTTTTGGTGCTTCATTTTTTCCTACAAATATATAATTTTCTGCCGTTGAAACATTTCGTTCCTGTTAAGTTAAGCCCACCCCAATACGAAATGCAATAGCTTTCATGCAACTCTAATTTGTTAACATTTCGAATTGCTTACTTTCCTGTGGAATTTTACCCCTCGATTATCGCAATTATTCGTCATTTTATGACAATCCGGCTTCATTTACGTTCCCATTATATATTTACGATAAATTAATCCCATCTGCAGCTATATCTATTTCCAAAAGCTTTTTTAGGAAATTGCAGTGATGCTAACGATTAATACATATCTGTCAAGATTCATAATGGTATACTTTTTATTTATTCATTTATTTTTTCGTACAAGAACGGGATAGCCTTCGCAACTGAAATTGGTGAAATAGATTTGGAACGAATGAATGTGTGGTTTTCAAACATTTTTGAATAACTCGAAGTACATTTCAGTTGGAAACTTTAGAAGACTAAAGGTCCAGAGTTAAAATAGTCAGCAACAGCTATAAAATACCTTCATGATTCTTTTAACCTTATTCATGACTTGTTGAGCCTTTATTCCTTTGAAAAGCAATATTTTTGTAACCTTTATTGTGTGCTCCACCATTCTGTTTTCCTTTGTGCTTAGGCTAGAAATGGGTATTTGTTGAGAATTGCAGTACCCTGACCTTTGAATGGAAAAAAAACTAGAAATACTGGTAGCTTGGTAAATATTTCATGACAGAAATTTAAGGAGTAGTGGCTATTTAATAGTGGTTGAAAAATTTAGACCTTCATCTCCCAATACATGTGATCTACCAGGCCAATAGCTAGCTACTGGAGGTCCATATGACCAAAGATAACCATCATAAAGTTTTGTTCTAAAAGGACCCAAATCATCCTCTCATCCGACAAAAACTAAAGTGAATTCCATCTTTCCCTCAACGAGCCCTGCAAGTCTTTTTAACCTTAAATTTTACAATAACCGTAACCTTAATCGATGCGGTGTTTTTACTATAACGTTTTCATATTAGTTTGGCGGTATTCTGAATATTTTACCTGTCGCAAAATTCCACCAAACTTATATACCGTACATTGCGGTGCCGATTTTTTAAGATCATTAAAAAAAAGGACAATATTCATCGAGGGTACTTGGAAGGAATATTATTAGTCAGGCGAGTGGTATTTTTAGGTTTGTGGAGGAAGCAGGCTTCCTAC
>NC_061096.1:4334525-4344525 GCF_015104395.2 Macrobrachium nipponense
AGATTTACAAGATATTTTTAGGTTTCAAAAGACCGTAGAATTGCCAACAAAAGTAACGGGATACTATTACTTGCCATTTATGTGGGAAATTAGGTATATAATGAATAAGACTCCTGTGCAAAAATGCTCAAGTTTTATATATATATATATATATATATATATATATATATATATATATATATATATATATACATACACAATTTGTTAATTGGAGTCTCTTGAGTAGATGTTCTATTATTTTCTGCGACATGCGGAGTATTAAAAAGATTGTTTACCCCAGAACGTCTCGAATACATTTCTTTGCTTACTTCTCATGTTAGTAATTTTGAAGGGCGAAGGTATCAATAACCTACTGTGAAAGCATGTTTACTGGAAAAGCAGGAGCCCATTGCCAATAGAAAATCAATATTTTAAGTTTTAGAAAAAACATATTACGAGAATATTTGATAGGTAAAAACATTTTTTCATTAGATTTCTTATGCGAAACAAAAACCACATTCCTATAATAAAGTACACTTTATTCTTAAAAAATCCTGCAAAACAGCCTTTCAAATGGGAAGGATGGTCAAATTTCTCCCGAAGTGTCCCTTTACGAAATCACTTTTGGAAAGTAAATAACATCACATTTTTATTTTTAAGAGGAACATAATTCTTATTTGCGTATTGTTCCTTTTGGAATGACAAATAAAGCCACAAACATTATCAGAAAAGTTTTACTGTAATAACTTTTGTGAAACAGAATAGGCGTCTAAGGATTTTTGGGGAATTGCAAGTGTGAACTTTTTTCTGAGAGAGAGAGAGAGAGAGAGAGAGAGAGAGAGAGAGAGAGAGAGAGAGAGAGAAAAAACTTATTTTTGCAAATTTACTTCTGTAATGGAAGAGGCACTCATCATATCCAGATGTGGTTCACTGGAACATCTAGTAAGAACAAAAACTTCTAAAGAGGACATTCCTCTAAAAGTAGTAATGCATTTTCTTTTAAGAGGAAAATGGATGCACCAAATTTTGTAACATTTACTCTTGGAATGACACAAAACCAACGCAATATTTCAAGGAGTGTTGCTCGAGATCTTGCGAGATAAATAATCTGAAATATCTTTCGGGAAAAGTAAAGAACAACACAATTTTCCTTTGGGATTTTATTTTTCTATTTTCAAAATAACGCTGGTAAAGGTAAATAAAGTTACAAATCTTATGCAGCTAATTTTACTGGACCAAATTTCGTAAGAAGGAACAGCAATTTGTGAGATTTCCGGGTGACATCAATTGAGAAGCCCTTTGGGTGGAGAATTCATGTAGTTATGAGCTCACTTGTACAGGAAGTTAATAGAAGTTCGGCACCGTATAAACAGGACAGCACAACAAGCAACGCAAAGTGAAGGACACAGGATATGACGTAATAGGTGCTCACTCATCGCTCACCGCGAATATTCATTGTTGGATTTTGGATGGTTCGTTTCAGTAGTGTTTTCTCTGCAGTCGCGTTGATGTTGTTGTCTGTGGCAGTGGAGACGTGGTTTGTGATTGTTTCAAGCTTTGTAGCTTTTACATTTGTGTGCTCATAGTTTTTCCGAGGCAGTAAAGGAAAAATAGTGAAGTGTTTACAAAATAGGTGCGAGTGCTTTTGATTCTTTAACAAAAAGAATATACCTGAGACACCACTATTCGATGACCACGGTAAAATAGTGTTTACCGTTTC
Source organism: Macrobrachium nipponense (assembly GCF_015104395.2). Classification (NCBI taxonomy): domain Eukaryota; kingdom Metazoa; phylum Arthropoda; class Malacostraca; order Decapoda; family Palaemonidae; genus Macrobrachium; species Macrobrachium nipponense. Next base: position 4,336,225 of record NC_061096.1, read on the forward strand.
TGCCTCAAAGGTTAGTGACTGAACTCATTTTATTTGTGAGCTTGTTTGCTTTGGTTTTTTGTGTAGTTCAGAATTCCTTGGGATAAATCAATGCGACCAGGTTTTTAATCTACTTCAGAGATCAAATAGCCACTCTAGTTGTGAGTGAGTGAGCTGGTATAAATGGTTGCATTGAAAGTTTTAGGTAAACTGTGAAGCAAGGCTTAATGCCGATTCTTGCGTTCATTTAAAAATAAATCGAATCGTGTTCAATATCTTAATGCCATTTTTGGAAAGCCTTGCGAAATTTTTCAGCTTGATTGATTAAAGAATGTAATATTGTGAACTATCGTCACACGGTAACCATCAGTGCTGAAAGTGAAAGTATTTAAGCATTAAAATATTTTTAAAACTGTGTATAGAGTCCGTTCAAGCAGTTCATCTAATTCTCATGCCCTGTAAATTCAAGAAGAGTATATATATATATATATATATATATATATATATATATATATTATATATATATATATTATATATATATATATATATATATCTGTGTGCGTATGTGTGTTTAAAGGACTAGATCATTTGTAAAATAGTTTTGTAACCATGTCAATACGGTTAAAGGTTATTCTTGCTAAATCATTGGAAATTATTCATCGTTCACAAGGGCTTTTTCAGTTAAAAAGATCGTCGTTTCAGAAGTCGGAATTAGGATGTCTTAGATATCGAAAGTGAAGAATGAGTTCAAGATAACCAAGTTGATTATATTCTAAAATGACGTTACTGAATGTAATCATTTTAAAAGTTGTAGGTAATTAATTTTATGATGAAAAACTAATTGATTCGGGCGTTAAACGAATGCTAGCCACTTAGATATGTCATAAGATGAAAATTGCTGAGTGAGCGATTGTTGTATGATGCAAGTTTAACGATGATGTCATGTTTTTAGAAATGTTAAATAAGCGATGTATTTACGTCCAGTGGAAGAGTTTATTTGTTGTTTGTATATGACAGGCAAATGATCAGTGTCATTATAATTGTTTTCAAAGAATTGTAGTTTGTAGTTGTTGTCAAAGAATTGTAGCTTGTAGTTGGAGTGCCTTATATAGTTATATTTATTCAATATCGTAATCTGGCCATCTCCCTTGCTTTTTTGAGAATGATGTTTAATTCCGTTCAAGTATTACACTAGGGACGGCATACTTTGAGCCGAACTTTAATGGATGTGAGACCGCCAATAGGTATGGGATACTGCAAGCTAGCGTTAACACGAAGACTGATAAGCATAGCGGCCACCGAGATGCAACACTGTACCCCGGATTGAATTCGATCCCAAGATTTTGTAGAACTCTTTTTAATCAGTTTCGCCTTCATTATAGGTTGGAAGAGCATTCCTTCTCGTAATGATTTCATTAACGATTTATTTAATTCTTTGATCACATGTTAGCGTTGTCTTTTTCTTCAAAAGAAATAAAATACAGACGCGTAGCAAGTAACCTTCACTTTCAATGATGTATCTGAGGATTGGGTCGGCTTACTAACTTTGTATTCATTTACTGGATTACACGTAGTTCTAATATGTGTTTTGATTATTACGTTAAAATCAGAAATTAAACAAGGTCAGTCATTTTTTCATCCATTGTGAAAAACTAGAATTATGAATAAGTCTTTCATTTTAAAATCTTCAGAAACAGTTTATATTTGAGTGTCTATAATACTGAATTTTCTTTATTGTACGTATCAGAGTGCAAGAGATGGCTGGGTTTGGGTTATGTTGAAACATTTTTACGCAAGAGTTCTTAAATGCTTTGTAAATTTCTAGTGCAGCAGTATCCAGCTGGAAATATGATTTTTTATTCATATTGTGAGGGATGAGAGCGTATATCAAAGTTTTAATTATAGAATAGGTAAATAAAACAAAGAAGAAAGCTGCTGAACCCTAGTTTTTCAGGAAAACGATTGGGCATAAATGGGATATTTCAAGATATTTGGTGGATAAAGGAAGATTACAGGTGTTCAAGAAGCTCGCTCTGCGAACATAAGCTTGTCTTGGTGCCATTCGGTTTTAACTTTCCGGCCGATTATTTTAAAGGCGTCTCTTTGGACACTGGTCTCAAGAATGTCTATTTCAAATGTCTTCAACATTGAGCAAGTTTGAAAGAATAAACTTTGCTCAGTCTTAAGGCTTTCAACTTTTCGTCTGCTTATTTTACAGCATCTCTTTCGGTTAGATATCGCCTTTATACCATTAAACCACCGAATATTCTTCAATATTTCCTGAATAATTTTAACTGCCTCTTATGAAGAGGTTTGTTTTTCATTAAATGAGAGAAGCAGTCTCTAAACAAACGTCTTTGTCTTTACACCAGTTATAATTAACATTTGCAGAATCTAAGTCATTTGCAAATGTAAATGAACGAAAGATTCTGCATGGCCATGGATTAAGCCTTCCGTGCCCTGTCTTAATGATAATGTTGCCCCGGTATTATATGTCATTGGAGCTGAAATTAATTAGTGAAATGCGTTGCAGGAATATTACGTCACGTTGATCATGTTTGAATCAAATGGGTTTTCGATTTGATCCATCCTGTTGATGTGCAGGCCTAGATTTTTCCATTTCTATATTTCAGCGTGTGTTCTTTTCTTAGGGACTGATAAAAGCGCGCGCGCACACACACACACACACACACACACACACACACACTTTTATCAGACCCTAAGAAGAGAACACACGTTGAAATATAGAAATGGAAAAATCTAGGCCTGCACATGAAAACGATGACGCCTCAGTGGCGTGGTTGGTATGGTGTTTGCGTCCCACCTCGGTGGTCGCTGGTTCGATTCTCGGCCATTCCATTGAGGAGTCAGAGATGTGTATTTCTGGTGATAGAAGCTCACTCTCGACGTGGTTCGGAAGTCACGTAAAGCCGTTGGTCCCGTTGCTGAATAACCACTGGTTCCATGCAACGTAAAAACACCATACAAACACAACAAAACAAGCATCAAAACGATGGTTCATATCGAAAACCCATTTGTTTCAAACATAAGACCAGAGACGACATAAGCACACACACACACACACACACACACACACATATATATATATATATATAATATATATATATATATATATATATATGTGTGTGTGTGTGTGTGTGTGTGTGTGTGTGTGTGCATATGTCGTCTCTGTCTCTTTACACAGCGTGTGTGTGCGCGCGCGCGCTCATTTATGTTCATATTATCTCTATTACATCTTGTGGGTGTGGGGAGGATAATGGGGAGGTCGGATATGAGACCATGTATTTTCACCGCAAGCTTTATTTTTTTAAAATCTGTACCTAATTCATTTCTATCTGACGAAATATTTTTCCTTCAAACCGTGTATAAATAACTTTGTATGGTTACCATTGCTCTTGTTATACCAAAACTGTTATATAGTTCGATTCTATCATGAGTTTTTTTTCAAAGAAATTCTAGAGCAGCCTTATATTTACTCATCACAGTAATAGAATTTGTTATCCCTTTTGTAAATATATTTTCAATATAGCTCACTGAGCGCAGTTTGATAGTTGTGTGTAAGGCTGAGATGCTCCTTGAGACATTCTTACGATTGATTGATCTGTGTGTGCCATCGGCGACCGACACGCCCACAAGTTTTACTTTTATTCTGTGTTGTATAAGTTGCATTACAATTACTATGGCCATCCGCGCATGCAGGAATAGTACGTCACGTTGGTCTTATGTTTGAATCAAATGGGTTTTCGATATGAACCATCGTTTTGATGCTTGTTTTGTTTTGTTTGTATGGTGTTTTTACGTTGCATGGAACCATATATATATATATATATATATATATATATATATATATATATATATATATATATATATATCAATTCAAGCTACAAATGTCCTTTAATATCTAAATTCACTTTTCCTCCTAAATGATATATTTTCATATACTATGTACCGAAGGGGAATTTTTTAGTTGATAACAATTTCGTCCCCCCATGGGATCGAACCACCGTGGGGGGACGAAATTGTTATCAACTAAAAATTCCCCTTCGGTACATATATGAAAATATATCATTTGGGAGGTAAAGTGAATTTAGATATTAAAGGACATTTGTAGCTTGAATTGATATATAAATGGATCACGGTTCGATGTGATAATTATTCATATATATATATATATATATATATATATATATTATATATATATATACATACATACACATACAACATATATATATGTATGTATGTATATGTATATATATATATATATATATATATATATATATATATGTGTGTGTGTGTGCATATGTCGTTTCTGTCTCTTTACATATACAAATATTTGTACGCGCACAAACAAGTGGACATTTTTGTTTATATGTTCGCAATATAGATAACTTTTTATATTATAAAACTCTTTAATAGAAAAAAAATATACGTTCCAGCCAGTGAACTGTATTGATCACTGGATAAAAATTGAAGTAAATTACAATGGCTGCATTTATTTAAACTGCGATTGAAATACGACTCTCGTCAGAAGTAGATTAAATCTTTAATGAGGAGCTGATTGAAATTTGCTTCAAGACCAGATCTTTTATATTGCTGGCCTTTGATTCGAAGAAAGCGTACCGCTGCTTTCATATTTTCGACGACAATGTAAACATACTGGGTAAAACTATTGGACGTTTTCTATTTGCTCGCGGTAGACTGGTCCTTTCTGAAGGCCACCCCTCGGATTGATGTGGATCAGACGACCTTCATCTGGGATTTGAGAAATGACCATTCTTCCCTCAGCGTTCCTTGAGACAGCTCTCTCCTACTTCATGGTTGTTGAAGTAACTCCCCCTTTCTTGCTTTTTGTGTGGAATGCTTCTCCCAAGATCACGGTCTATGAACAGCTTTTTGCTTCCTCTAGGCTGTATTGTCGATTATTCCCTCAGTGTGTGGACCTCTCCATTCCTTTCTTCGTCTCTTAGGACATTTTTCTGTCTCTTGAGATGTTTTTACTTGTCCCTCTCTTTGGGTTGCAGGCTGTTCCTTCATTACTCTTTGCTGTTGTGACAGTTCCGTACACCCTTGTGGTTATGGAAACTGGTCCTCCCTCCCTTGGGGGTTATGGGGTCTGCTCTTCCCTCACTCGGGGTTGTGTTCGCTTCATGCTTTCGTGAAGCTCGAACATCTCTCGTCACGGCAGGTACACCCCACCTTTTGACGAGCCTTTCATCTGCAGAGACGCCCTCCCCGGAGTCGGAGATGCAGTGCTGCTTCCAATGTTTACATCTTCTGAGGCTGTTGAAAAGTGGGGTACGTCAACATTTGGAAGGACGTGGCGCACATAGTTTTATCTCTCTTACCATTTTTATTTCTTGTATCTTTAGGCCTATTTGCTATGTATGAATTTCAACATGCAAGAAACCTATTCATGTTTTTTCGTTGTAAGTTGTTGCTAAGTTAATCCGTTCCCATTTAGTTCGTATAATAGCTATGATTTATGAAATATGAACGAGACTCGTGTGTTGATATACATGATACTCAGAAATAGAGGTAAAACTATCACAACTACATACAAATATACTACTTCAGGTACAGATGCTTTAACCTTAAGCATTCAGGCTTATCAGCAAACCTGAAGATTTGGGACTGATGAAGCACGATTAATGAACTTCGTTGCATAGGGTCATAAGAGAGAAATAAGAACTAGAGAGCTATTTACCTAAATATGTTTTAACAAATGACTGAAGCATCCTTTCACCAGTTGGGGGATTAATAATAATAATAATTGACAGTCAATCAAATGTCATTTTCTAACTGAGGCCCGAAGAAAAAATAGTTGATGTGAAAGTATTAACTGTTAAGTAGTAAATTGACCTTTGTGCCTCTTGGAAGAATAAAGGTACCAGTAGCTTATGAAAAACTTATGAGGTTAGACGAAATAGCTCCTTAGATAGGTAATGCTGTCATTGCACCTTGCTTGTTCACTGTAAGCTTTACTAAAAGGAGTTTGCAGCGTCCTTTCGGCCCATAACTTCCGTCCCCAACCGCCCGACTTTTAAGTCTTTTTAAGGATTTTACCCATTTTCACCTTTAGATCCTTATGCTTCATCTCCTTACTTTTTTTTTTTATCTACGTCTTTATCTTGCTGTCCAACCACTGCAATCCCTCTTTTCACTGTCTTGAGTGCTGAATGGACGAAAGTGTCCCAGTGCTTAGATTGGCAGCCGAAAATTCATAAAAATCTTAAATTATATTAGAAGTAATACATTTCTCACTGAACCCTAATTTGAAGGTATTAAAATGTTTAAAATTCCATATTCATGTATTTCTTTCAGTGGAAAAGTTGGCGCCATCGTTATAGAGCTTGGGTCCTGATTTCTCTATTATATCTTTTCAGGACTTGCTATTCGTTTCTTTCTATTTTTATGGCCGTTTAAAAAGAGTTAATAAGCATGTATGATGTTAAAAAGAATGAAAAAAAACATAATATTTTTTTCATCTTCCATTCGGAAAGAAAACGGACAAACACAAACAAATATACTTTGTCGTCGCAGTAGCTTTATTTCCTTAAATCTGAAGTAAGTATTCAAGCCTGCAATAATCTTTAAAAAGACTATTAGGCTGTCTTAAGTGGCTGTACAACGTTTTAAGATTTTGGTAGTACATAACTGAAAACTATGTCAGTTAGATTTTCTAGCACTCAATATTCTTACAAATGTAGCATGGGCGACTATTCCATATTTTCGGAGCGAAAAGGGAAACAACAAGTAAGAGAAATCTGCAGCTTAACGTCCTTGCAAAATGATAATATGAAGGCCATAGTAAGCCTTCTATCTAGACCGTGAGTCAGCCAACAGCCAAGATATGTTATGCGTGTGCGCACTTGAACTGCAATTGCAGCTTCGAAGGGCGAGTCCCAAATTCTGAAATGATCTCTTTTATACTTGCGTTGCCCTGATTGGTTTTTGGCTTCATCACGACCCATTTCTGCTTACACCAGAGTTTTGATATTTTGGTTTTATTTATTTAATGTTTCATTTTGTACTGCGACGCCGGCTTGTCATCGATGCTTCTCGTTATCCGACTTAAAGGCCCTATTTGTATGACCCAATTTGTATGACCCAATTTGTATGACCCAGTCTCACTGGAGCGATAGGCGCTATGTCAATCGCTGACTGTTTCTGTTGCCCATCAACAAGCTTTTGGTCGCTTCGATGTTGCATTATGGCATCGGGAAAAGGAAGCAAGTGCGATTTGAATTGGAGCCAATATAACAAGAAAATTGATTGCTTTGAGGGCGGGAGAGAACCAATACATTGATTTTATTACGGGCAAGGAAATGATGGTGTTTGCATTTCAATCGCGAATCACTGGTGACGAGTAATACTGACAAAATACCAATTAGCAGATAGAAAGTCTTATTATAGTCCAAGTTTCCATCGCTTTTCCTACTTATTTTCCCTCTTGATACCAAAAGCCTGAAAGAGCAATATGCAAAACTGCCATATTTTGGACGTTAAGTCAAATTGATTTTCGAAATGATGATGGACAAACTCAATAAAGGACCCTAAGCAGTGACGTAAAAGCTATTTGTCTGAAAGTGGGTTATTATGGGTTATTAACAGATCTTTTATCAAGATTAGTATGAGCATTTTCTGATAAAGGTTTACGGATTTGGCTGTACAGGAACTCGAAACCAAACATTGGAGATAAATTCCTTAGGTAGTGGGACACAGCTAAGTCAATTTAGTTATTTTGCGCATAGGTAGAAATCAACTATTAATGAGGTAGACAAATACTTTTCTCTCCTCCCACGTCCTGCCACTTCTCCCCCCCCCCTCCTCCTAACAGAAAACGCTGAAATTGCAAGGTCTCTTCATGCATAATCTCTCATTCGTTCTGTAAACAAGAATGTAAACTGCCTGAAGTTTTTAATTAGCTGACAATGGAGTTGAACTTGCAACAAACCGAGCCATTTCATTCGCGGAATATTCTTATATATATATATATATATATATATATATATTATATATATATATATATATATATATATAATATATAAATACTTTAGTGTTTTGTTCATGCATTTATATGAGCAAGTTCGCACACACACGTACAAACATTTATACACATGCATCTATATATATATATATATATATATATATATATATATATATATATATATATATATATATATATATATACATATATATTACTGGCCATCTTCTCAGTGGTAAAACGCTAGTTGTCTAACCTGAGAATACTAGGATGGAAGGCAGTCGCAAAAACTGTAAATGTCACCGGGGGTATGCGGA
>NC_061096.1:4354525-4382025 GCF_015104395.2 Macrobrachium nipponense
TAATGCTAGAAAGGGTAAAAGATACGAAACGGATTTAATATGAAGTTTATTTTTATTTTTAATTTTAAGACAATTTTGAATCTTTTCCAATACTAATTGTTGAAATATTAAAACCATTTATTTATAATCACATATTAAAAGAAATGTATCTGTCTCAAATATTGAGGCATAACAGTCTTTGCAAATCCAAAACTTGCCCTTGGGGATAGTTCTTTCTCCAGCGCACTTCAGGTGCAGCCACTGGCCACGGAATCCATCTTGTTCAAATCCTGCCTACAGAGCCCCCACACCCACTGTGCTGACAATCTTAAGGCTCTATACACATGCTCCACAGCATTCCAACCATCTGGATCAAAATATCTGCGGATCTAATGGATTGAAACATTTTCATCCAGACATGCTGTTGGTATTGAAGAAGGGTTTTGTTCAACAGTATTTTCAGAGAGAAACTCTCCACCCAAAGCACGGATGGCATCTTTACCACTTATAAGGTAGCCAAGTATCTGTAGGACAAGAACTCCAATAGTAAATGATGGTTTGATGTCATAGACTTCAGCTTCTGAAACCGAGATTCTAGCCTATTGTTGGTCCTCTCACCCAGAGATATCTGTTGGTGCTTGAGTCCGTCTACCCTGCTGTCTCTCTGGCCTTGGGATTTACTTATGTGTTTTTTACCATCATGTACGCAAGAGTACCCTAGCTCACAGTACTTGATATCTGGATTGAAATGGCGATTTGGCATTCTCTTCTGAGCTGTAGCAATTGTTCTGCTGTATCTTTTCCATATTTGCACATAGTTAGTGGATTGATAACTTTTCAGTTGAGTATATGAACTAAAAGCACCTCAACATCGAAATCCATGGGTGCTGCTATACTAAAGTTTAAATATATTTGTTCCTTTTAGATAGATTCTTTTAAAGTTTGTTTGTATGATAGAATTGCTCAACAACTGCTTTTTTTTAAATATATTTGCTCATTAACTTGTTAGAAGAATTCTTGTCAAGTACTATTTTAAGAAATTGCCCCTTAGATAAATTGTTTTAAAGTTTGTTTGTATGATTGAATTGCTAAACAACTATACTTTTTTAAAATATATTTGCTCATGAGCTTGTTTGATGAATTCTTGTCAAGTACCATTTTAAGAAATTGCCTTGTAGATAGATTGTTTTAAAGTTAAAATTAAAAAGCATATTTATCTATTTTACCAGGACCGGTAAAATAAGCTTGAATAACATATTTGTCTATTTTACCGGGACCGGCAAACTAGCCTATTCGAATAGTTATTGCCAACCAGTATGTCTTGGTTTTCCACATTTAGCAAAGATCTTTATCACACAGCTTTAATCCAGTGAGTCTTTGGAAAAGTGGCATGCTAAAAAAGCTATAATGTGTCCTTTTGTATTTATCTTTTTATTTTTTATTTATTTTTTTTTGAAAGCATCGGCAGAAGATTCATATTTTCATCCACGTTTCCTGTCTTTTGTAACTTTATTGATCTGAAAAAGTTATGCATAGACCGTATAATTGTAATTTCGGCTTTGTTTATGAACAAGGCCAAATATATTTTGTGCTTCCGAATAGTTGTACCTAATACAAATCCATAGAGCTGAACCTTAATTATGACATCCAACTGGCAATGATCAGCGCTATTTATTAGTAATAAATACTACTAATGATAATGATGTTTCAGTGTATTCTTTTACCTCCAGTTAGGTGTAATTTAAAATGGTACAAAATGCTACATAACTGTAGTTCAGTAGTGAACTGTTTCGTATCATGATATGGGATAGTGTATTTCTATTTTCTACCTTCAAAGATGAAGGTAATATAAGAGAAGGTCCAGACGGCTACTCAAATTCCATGGGGGTGATGTGCGTTTTGATACTCGACTCCAGGCACTCTCTTTCGGCATACCTTTACATGGGGACAGTACCCTGATATGACCAATGAATAACGTTAATGTCCCTTTTTAGCCAAATGATCGTTATTAACTATTAAATCTTTTCAAAAAAGGAAGTATATAATATCAAGAGCATAGGGCGTATTTGGGTAATATCCTGAAACTGAAGAACAGCATGCAGTCTCCACGTAACAAATACATGCGCAATGACATTGCGCACATTCAAAGAGCTATTATTGCCTTTGATAGTGAATTTGAGCAACGATTATGTAATGACCCGTATCTCTTTGTTTGTTAGTTCGTTTGTTCATTTGCCTGAGTGTCCAGGGCAGAGCTGAAAAGTTAATTTTTAAAATTTATTTTAGCATTGGTCTTTTGTAGATCTAGCCACTGATAGATTTTATATATATGTATTTATTTATTTATTTATTTATTTATTCAAGCTTTATATGTGCCGTCAAATATCTATTGTTTTTAGGCAAGTTTCCCGTGTACATAATTTTCCAATCCTTGAAATACCCGTACATTGGAGTGATTTTCTCTGTGTTTACATAATAAAGAAAGCCTTCATTTTTCTCCTTTCCCTCAATTTTTTAAAATTGCAATGGAGCTTAAATTTTGCCATTAGCTGCCCATTTCTTGTTTACCTCTTCCTTTCGTCTTCCATTCAGTAACTTCCAACCAGCTGCTATGCTATGGAAGCAACACCCCCATCATTGTTTTAAGTAACTCATGCACCGGAATTCTTCGTCACTCATTTTTTATCCAATTAGTTTCATGATACTCTTAACACTAGCTTACTCTGTCAACAATCCAGGATTCCCTCTGATGTTGCATTTGGGTAAGCGTTCTCTCCTCCTCATCCAGTTTACCAGTTTGGCAAAATTCGGTCGTTTTTTATGACCTAACCATTGTTATCCATTTAGTCAAACATTTATGAACAATTTATGTATTTTACTTACTCATATTATCGAATTACTAGGCCAGAAGATGTAGAACACACACACCCATACATATATACACAGAGAGAGAGAGAGAGAGAGAGAGAGAGAGAGAGAGAGTAATAAGCTTTGTTATATTTTAACCGATTTGTTTCTTTGAGAAGGCGGAACTTGTGGATTATTGACAGTTGCTGGAAAAAGGAAGGGAAAACCAGGCGCTCGTGTCATAGCTGTCGCTCAGAACGGTTCGGCAGCAAGTCAGGCACGAACGAAAACTTAAAGGAAATATATTTTATTGCATTCCGAGTTACCTTCCGTAAGACAATAATAAGCAAATTCGGTAATTTGTTCTATTGGGTGCAGTGCACACACACACACACACACACACACACACACACACACACACACACACACACATATATATATATATATATATATATATATATATATATATATAATATATATATGTGTGTGTGTGTGTGTGTGTGTGTGTGTGTGTGTGCGTGCGTGCGACAAAGCACTACACATTTGTCAAGGTCGAGGAGGGTTGATGCCGACTCCAAAACAAAGAATACATAAGCGCGACAGGGATTTGTAGGTGAGAGGCGGCGTTAACTTATATCCTCTCGTGGTAGCTGTGTGGTTAAAGGCGCTTCACTGTACTTCCTGATTTCTTAGTTCCTAGGTTCGCGCCCGGGAGCCAAAGAAATTATTAGCAACTGAAATTTTCCTTTCAGTTAACATATGAAAATATATTAATGATGAGTAGAGCTAATTAGATATTGAAGGACTTTTGTAGCTTAATGGGTGTGTATATATATATATATATATATATATATATTATATATATATATATATATATATATATATATATATATTATATAATATATATATAATGGGTGTAAGTGTCATGCGTTCTAGTATATGGAGGAAAATGAGGCTGAACTAAAATACGCATACGTTTATTATGCACAGCTTGTGTTTTATGCAGAGGCAGCATCATAAATTTCAACGCAATGAATATTGTATTTCCTGGGCCTCATTTTTTCCGTCCCTCACACACATCCACCTCATAAATGCGCTTCCGTAAAGTTGCAATAGAATTTTTATCTCGGCATATTTTATTATTTCATATTCGGTTGCTACTCCTCCCCCCCCTCCCACCAAAAAAGGTAAAGAAAGAAAAGAAAAACCTGGAGTCCTTAATTTCTAATTTCACATGTAACTGTCCCTTATGTCGTGATGCCTTTATGATATGTGGACTTTGTATCTTGAAACAGACTTGGGTTTGTTGGTGTCATCGGGTCCGATGAGGCCCGAGAGGCCACCACAGTCAACGTCTCTGTTCAGCTCCATAACTAATGACGTTGCGTTTTGTTATGGCGTATGTTTTCATCCACCATTGAAAAAAAAAAGTCTCAGGCATCGAAAACTACCGGCTTAAATGTCGAATATAAAGGAAAAATTGTTTATCCGAATTGTCTCATGGTGTTATCGCAAGACGCAAACAAAAATCTGACACAGCTACTAAGGTAAGTAGTTTTTGAAAACTTAAGCAGTCTCTCCATATCTGTCCGCGCTGCTAGTGCCTTTTCTCATTTTAATTATAATTTCAAAGCACAGTCTTTTCTCCAGTTACTCCAGTACTTTTTTCATTCTTTAAACAAAACTGCAACATTATTACTATATAATATGCATTTGTTCCAAAGCTGACAGTTGTTTCAATCATCAGTCCATGGTCTTCTTCAGGGCTGCTCTAAATACATAATTGTTGATGTTGTATCCTAGCCTCTAGTAGATGGTCGCATTAACTTTTTTTTTTTTAAGATCATCTGAAATCCCTTATAGACTAGCAACCGACTATAGAGCAAAGGGAAATCAATCTGCAAAGAGAGACAATTCAAGGGAATAGGCAAACATTAAGGAAGAGAGAATAAAACCGATGCATGTGAAATTCAGGTGACTTCAGAATCAGGAATGAATTTGCATCTCGCTTAAATATTTAGGGATCAGAAGATTCCACTACTGCACTAGGCAAACAATTCCACATTCTAGTAGTAGCCAAGTTAAAACCCCTAGCAAACTTAGTGATATGGAACCTGGTGCTATAAAACGACACACTATTTGCAGCAGCAGCCAGCCGAGCATTGTGAGAAAAAGCAGTCAGGCCAGGTGAAGAGATAAGAATTTTAAGAATAAATATGATTAATGACAGCTTTATAATAGTGTCTCCCTAAACACTCCAAAGCATATTTACCAGATAACAACTCTTTTGATAAACAGAAGAAGAAATATTACGTATAAGGTTCTCAAAAGCCATTTCTTATTGAGGGTTATATCTAAAATCATGATGCAACAGCGAAAGTGTTCTGGTACGATTAGCTATCCTTCTTGGAGTTTTAGAAGGGTTCAGCTTCATGTCCTCAAAGCCGAGTTATTCCACTCATGAATACGTTCCAGATCTTTATTCAAGGATTCTACAATCACAAACTGAACCTGTGCAGAAGAACCAAGAGGTAGAAGAATAGCACCTTCGGCATATGCAGTCATTTTGTTCTGCAGACCTTGCCAATGTCCCTAGTTATCATTAGTTAGTTAAGAAATAGGAGACTTCTGAGATTGCTTCCTTGAGTAGCACCTGAGTTTATATTAAATAAAATCATCTTTCTCTAGATGTCAGCATCTGCCATCAGCATGCAAAAACATTTTTTACTTAATTTTTTCGTCAAGGAATAATTTATTTACTTTCACGAGCATCAACAGACTACTGTAATACATATATATATATATATATATATATATATATATATATATATATATATATATATGATATATAAGATATATATATATATATGATATTATATATATATATATTGTATATATATATAGATATATATATATATATATATATATATAAATATATATATATATATATATATATATATATACTATATATATATATATATATATAATATATATATACATATATAGATATATATATATATTATATATATTGTATGTATATCTATATATATATATATATAATATATATATATATATATATATATATGTATATATATATATATATATATATATATGTATATATGATATATGTATATATATATATATATATATATATATATATATAGATATATATATATATATATATACTATCTATATATGTATATATATATATGTATATATATATATTATATATATATATTATATATATATCTATATATATATATATATATATATAGGTTGAAAGTTCAGATTGTAATTCAGTAGATGCTTTATTTTGCCACAGTTTGGCGTAAAAGCTGTTTTGACAACAGCCAATAAATGGAAGAAGGAATTCTGCGTATTTTTCACACGTGACTTGGGAACATCTCCACGTTATGAAGAGTCCTTTAATTGGAGATTTCTTGCTAACTAGAGTTAAATTTGAAATGTAACTTATACAATAAAAAATCATTAATAATTTTTTCCCGCTGCAATAGTTCTCCTTTGTTGTCGTCTACTTTAATTTGTGAAACACTAAGTGGCTCTTGAATTTTATTTTTTATCTTTAATTAAAATGAGGCTGAATACAACTATTGTCTTGAAAGTTACTGATGTGAAATGTATCTGCAGGCAGCAAGGAAAAGAAAATGTATTGGTTACAGGGCAACTTTCGACAACTAGTTGAGCTGGACTGTAAATATCAGAAGAAAATTTAGCTTTCCGAGAAATTGGCGGGTGCCTGATGGGCAGATCGTGTTTCACTGCAATTGAAAGTTAAGATTCCATTTCTGGAAAAGGCTGACATTATTTCCATGGGAAAGCCCAAGTCTTCTCTTACTTCCCCCCCCCCCCCCCATTTCCCTTGCCCTCCTCCCTTCACATGCCATTTCCTCTCATCCTGAGCCCCCTCGCCGGTTTCCTCTCCCCTTCCCCTCACCTTCCCCCGGGGGCCTTTTCGAGTTGCAATCCTCTGATCTTCCTTTAAAAGGCTCCTTCTCACTCCCTCCCTCCCAAGCTCTTCATCTTGAACGTTCCCTTTCTCCTTCCCCCTCCTCCACGTCTCTCTCTCTCTCTCTCTCTCTCTCTCTCTCTCTCTCTCTCTCTGATAACTTTTTCCCTCCTAGCTCATCCTTTTTATCTCTCTTTCCTTGCTAGTTACTGAAATGAAAGGCTTTCGCACTTGGCCTTTGTCTCCTTTTGGTACGAATGAGGAATTTATCGATGACTGTATGAAGTCGACTGAGTTCATCTGCTTTGATCTTCGTTTGGAATTCACAAACTTTGCCTTAAAATTGGATAACAGTCGAAGAGAATCAAAGGTGCCGTAAAGCCCTTATGTCGATGGTTTACAGTTCCCTGATAAAAGTGGAAAAGAATAATTGCAATCAGGAAGAGTAGGCAATTGGCCATAACACACAGAAACAGAACCGGACGTATTGGTAAAACAGTACCATGAAGTAATTGGTCTTGAGTTTCACGCAGGTTTTTCTGCGCCAATTCTTTCCACGCAAAAATCAGTTGATATATCCAGTTCGAAATTTAGACGCATAGGAAACGAAGTGTTCCCGACGCCAATGTGAATTCGAGGAAATAGACGAGGGTTATTTGTTAATGTACGATTCCTTTGCAAATGCACTCCATCAAGGACGAGAGAGAGAGAGAGAGAGAGAGAGAGAGAGAGAGAGAGAGAGAGAGAGAGAGAGAGAGAGAGAGAGAGA
Source organism: Macrobrachium nipponense (assembly GCF_015104395.2). NCBI lineage: Eukaryota > Metazoa > Arthropoda > Malacostraca > Decapoda > Palaemonidae > Macrobrachium > Macrobrachium nipponense. The sequence continues at coordinate 4,362,088 of NC_061096.1, forward strand.
GAAAGGAAGTGGCATGACTCTCGTAATGTCCTGAAACTAATGGACGAACGATTGCAAGCGTGATGGGGAGAAGGACGCAGACATTTCCTGGGAGCAGATGGGTTTTTATTCATTGGGAATTAGTGAATAAAAGCTCTCACTTCTTGTTTGCTTCCAAACTCTCTCTCTCTCTCTCTCTCTCTCTCTCTCTCTCGGAGTTTTTCAGTTAGTTGGTACCGCATTTATTCCAGCTATAAGGATGTTTGTCGATGCATCACTAATTATCTTTTTCTTAAGGTTCTTTACAACGCATATGGTTTCACTTTTCTTTCCGAAGCACAACAATTTCTTAGTGTACGAAATCTGTCCTCATGATGTTCTATACATTTTTTTCCAAAGGAATGTATATACATATCTATACACACACACACACACACACACACACACACACACACCCTTTTCTCCATACAGCTTCCTCAACGATGTTCGCGGTAGCGTAAGGAAAATATCATCATTTGTCAGTAACTGGACCGTGGACCTTTCGCCTTTAACTCTGAGGTCTCATTAAGGTTTGTAAATTGCGTTGCCTCACACCATTCTTGTCACTGTTGCTCTCTCGCAGCAACAACAGCATTGAAATTGTGATATCTTGCTGATATTATCACAGCACACTAATCTTTTCGTTTGTTTGCTCTGAAGCCCCTTGACATCGGAGCATTTTTGCTGTTCTGAATTGCACAGTGAAGGCAGTAACGATTTCCCTGCAATATTTCCAGAGGAAAACTGAAAACCCAAATGTTTTTGTCTTTTCTTTTACACTTTATTTCTAGGACAACTTTGTGGCATCAAAACAACTTTTCTTATCCTTTTTTGACTTTTGAAAAGAGTAGGAAAAGGACCATAGAATCTTCTTGAAAATAATCTTATTGTGATTCCCACACGCAAATTACGTCCTTGAACTAACCCAACTTAACCTAACCTAGGGGCATGGCAAAAAAAAAAAAATGGGGGCGGGCGGGCCGGGGGCTGGTGCAATAAAAGTATGTACATCTCGGGAAATTGGGTCTGGGATGCGACTAAATGGTGAATGAGTCGTCAATCCAAAATATGACGAACTATCGTATCTAGACGCCTGCGCCGTGGTGATGGTTCAACATGCCCTGTTTTGACTTCTTTTAAGGTTTCTTTAATATTTAACCTCGGCGTTTTATATACATCTACAGTTTCGTGTGACCATTCTTTCCTTTAAGCACATAAATGACCTTCAAGTTCTGGCTGTACTCCAATCACTGTCTGAAACCTACTAAAGCAAAAGAAGAGATCTTCTCTGAAAAATTAAACTGATAGAATAATATCAAGCTGGCATCATTAATTAGCGTACAGATAGTTTGTAAACATAATGACGGTTATTGTTTGTATGATATAGGGATATGACATTTACATTAAGAGTTCTGGAAACTTCAAGTGGGATGTAATTGAGATTCTGTTGGAAAATAGGCATTTTCTACTTTAGTGCCAATCTCCACTGCATGGTCTTGCTAGCAATAAACAACCGAGTTCCTCAAGCAAGGATGTGTTGAGCTGGGACTTCCTTTACGATATTCCTTTGTCAAGAATATGTACAGACTTCGTGTCCACAGTATGCCGAGCAACTGTGATAAGCGGGTGGGGAAACGCAGACACGGACTTTGACTGTGATGGTTCACCTGAATGTCAAAGTTCTGTGAAATTTGATGTTAATAGCTTGTAGATAAGGGTGAAAGTTGATTCACTTCACGTGGCAGTAATGCAGCAACATTAGCTAGTATTATAATCACAGTAACAACATTAAGTAGGAAACTGGGAACCAGGAACGGATATAAGTTCCGTAGCCAGATAAGCTCTTGGGCTTACTAATGTCTACGTACATGAGTTACTGTAGAGATAAAGTCCTCAGCTTTATTTATATGCATTATGTTACCCTTTTCTACCTTTTAATGTTGAATAATGGAGTATTATAAGAACCAATTCCCGTTTCATCTGATTATCAAATTAATTAGAGCTGAGTCCATGAAAGTGAACCAGTTACTTTGCTTTGCATCGATGAGGTTTAGATTGGAATTCTTAATGAACTAGCAAATAAAAAAGCCGAGTAATGGAGAAACTTTCTAAATGAAAATAGTAAGATTCATACTGATTATGAATCGGATCAAAACGTAGTTATTAGCGTTCATAATTTTTCTTGTTGGGGGCCGGCGCTTTATTATCAACCACTGTGTGGTGATTTAGTTAAAATACCGACGTCCAAGCATAATCCAATGTATTTTGAAAAGTAATTATTAATCTTGAAGTGATAACAGGCTCCTTCACCGACTAGAATGTGTGACTGATCCTATGTAATTTATTCTAGATTCGCTTTATTCTTTTAAGATTTCTTTTTTTCTTAAAACAGATTTCACGCTTTCCATTTTCGCATGCACTTCAAGTAATTACCAATACCGAATTGTAAAGAATGTTTAATCAGCACAGAATTATATTGATCTGGTATAAGGCATTCCGGTAAAATTTTGTCGATTAAAATGTTAGCCAAGAATATATACACAATTCCCTAAAATGCTTCAAGTTCCGCTTAGCGTGAATTTCCAGAGGCTCCTCACTTGCAAAATTCTTCATTGGCTGTTTCGCTTAGAGATAGTTTAGAGACCAATTCCAATACATTTTTTTTACCTTTATAGATTCAATAATGCTGGAAAGTTATCTTACGAGTTTCATAAAAAAATTAATATCTTAACAATTTATGGCAAAATATTTGGACATTAGCCACAGAACTTTCGACGCACTGAAGGCTTTAGTACATAGCAAGAAGCTCTACTGCCCATGTCAAAACATTTTACCGAATATTGTTTAGATGCTTTACATCGTAACAATTATATGTATAAATATAGATATGTATATATATATATATATATATATATATATATATATATATATATATATATATATATATATACTACTAGATAGATAGGTAGATAGGTTACTAGGCTCCTTTAACTTTGATGAATTTCAGATTTGTTTGATTATGTTTTTTACACATATTTCTCTTTATAAACGTACATCCCATCATTCATATATATATATATATATATATATATGATATATATATATATATATGTGTGTGTGTGTGTGTGTGTGTGTGTGTGTATGTATGTATGTATGTATGTATGTATATAGTATATATATAAAATACTACAGAGTACATGGAGATACTCAAGTTAGCCAAGTGAGCCGTATCACATTGGCAGTAGGGGCAACTGGCGGTTGATATAAACCCCAACAAATGGGAACACGATTTTTCATATGATTGACGAACAGCGTCATTTGTTTACATACTGTGTTCGTAAGGTATATTTTGGCTGCAGCTTCTGTAGCCAGACTGTTATTTTTGTGGATCACATTTTCAATTTACTAAAGCATATCAGTTAAAAAGGAATATTAGGCCGTATTGTTTGTAGTGCGGCCCAGCATTCATGTTGTTAAAAGAAAACCTTGGATGCTTGGTATTAAGAGAAAATCCTGGATGCAAGGTATCAAGATCAAGCCCAGCATGCAAATTGAAAATTCTTAGTACATGGTATAAGTAGAAAATCTTGAGCTCATGTTATAAAGAGAAAATCGTCACTGTATGGTTTTTACATTTGTTCTTGATGACGGCATTACATTACAACCGCTTGGTAGGCATCCTCTTATGGGAAAAAATTATATATATATATATATATATATATATATATATATATATATATGTGTGTGTGTGTGTGTGTATGTGTATTTACTAACAGGACCTCATTGAAACTGGTTGGTATCAAGCGCAGATAATTATTCTAAGGAAGTTTACAAGCTTCCCTTTGCTAACAGTTCTCATATGAGGACTTAGTCAGGAAAGATTGTAACATTTTGGAATAAATATCTCTGCTTGATAACATCCAGATTCAATGAGGTCCTGTTAGTAATTGTATTCATGCACAGAACAATTGTGTAAGTGATAAAGGTAATATACATATATATGTATATATATATATATATATATATTATATATATATATCATATATATAACATACTTACATACATACATTCATACATAGGCATTACATACATACATATATTATATATTTATATATATATATATATATATATATATGTCTATATATATATTATATACACACATATTTACATCAAGGAGAACAAAAAGGAGGTGATACATCTTTCAACTTTATTTCTAGCCAACGTTTCAAAGCATGGCTCCATCATCAGCGCAAAAGTACAAAAGTAACAGCAACTAAAATCAATACATAAAGTTCAGTAAAATTGTTAATTTCAAAATAAATATTAGAAACGTGACATAAAAATTGAAACCAACCTAACGCCTCAAACTAGAAAACTCATTGACCAAGAAAGGCACCAAAAGGAGAAAGAAACATCTTATGCTATAAACAAAGGGGCAGAAGACTGACCATTCAAAGATAGAACGCGTTTTTGATGATGATATATATATATATATATATATATAATATATATATATATATATATATATATATATATATAATATATATATATATATATATATATATATATTTATGTGTGTGTGTGTATGTGTGTGTGTGTATGTTTGTGTGTGTGTGTGTGTGTGTGCGTGCGTGCGTCGTGCGTGTGTCTTTCCTCCTTCAGCGAGCACGATATCGGAAAGGTAGTCTCTGTTTTCAACACATCTCTAGGGACGAGGTTACTAGCTCCATGTTTTTTTTTTTTTTTTTTTTTTTTTTTTTTTTTTTTTTTTTTTTTTTTTTTTTCTATCGAGCAGTAGGGCCATAGCGCCTCGGAATTTGCCAACACCAACGAAACCTTCTTAACTCATAAGATTTCCTTCCTCACTGATTCACATTGACGGGAAACTAGATGAAGCGGATTTGATTTGATTTGATTTAATCTTAATTTATTCTGGTCATGGCACAGAAAGTTATTATTAATTTTTCAATGTGTGGAGAATTTTTTTTAAAAATGAAATGGCTTACATTATTCATTACTGTCGGATGATGCACTCTGATCATTATGCTTATATACTGAAAGTACATTTTTGTAATTTGGCCCGATAAATGTGATGTTCACAGTAAAGCTCTGATATTCCTCATTAACCTTTATTTTGTCGGTTGAATCGTCAAGCGGATATTGAATATTGTAGAAAAATTTTATATTCGACAGAAATATGCAAGTATGATCTATGGGATTTCCCGATTGTGAGAGGGAAACGGATGAGTCAAAGCAGCATTCAGCAGTCTGGCGCCTATGGCTCTAGCTGAGTCATGTTAAATTTCTTTCCTACAGTTCTCCTTAGATAATGCGTCCATATCTTCGCAAGAATTACTTTGATTGCGCTGATAGCGTGGGTTGGGAACAGGATATCTATTGAGATTTCATCGGAAAAAACATTTATGGGAAAAACTGTGCCTCAGAAAGTGGTGACAGTTATATTTGTTTTAGTGTCCCATGTTCAGTATAGAGAAAACGAAGGTTAGGAAGAAAACGGTATTTGCACTTAGGAATATCTGGAGAAACTTAAGGTATTATCATTGTTATTTAGATGTAATTTGTTGATGTTCAAATAGAAATTTCATTTCCAGCTTTATATGAATAATACAACCCTAAAAAAAGCGGAAAACGTCCAAAGAATAAATCAAGTTGCAATAAGAGGTAGTACTGCTGCACTGAATGACAACAGCCCAATGTGAGACAAAAACTGAATATTGACTTCCAATACTTACATGTCATGAAACGTAATGAGTCTTCGCATACTTTATCACATGCTTAAACAGCGATGGTCTACGGCAATCAACCAGCTTCAGGTTTCTGTTTGTTTGATAATGAAGGTAGCTTAGTCTTAGGTTCTGGCTGGTAAGTAATTTTCTTGGGGACTTGTCGTCTCGACTCTTACATAGATTTATGACCGTCATTTTAGAATTATTATAATAGTACAACACAACGTTACGGGTAAGTATTAACCTTGTTATTTATAAGGCTAATTAAATAGGATCCAAATCAAGATGTTATACAGATTTATTGACTGATTTTCTTCCACCTTTTGCAAATCATATTAGCAAGCATAATCGTCAGCGTTAAACTAGGAAATTTCCTACTAATTCACACGGTCGTGGCTCTATGCATAACACGTTCAAATGAATGCATGTGCACTTTTCTCAAGAGATTGTCATTAAGCTTTTGTGAATTCAGAAGGTAAGACTGGTGATACTGCTTTACTCAAGAAACTCGTTTTTGGTGCAATTACATCATTGTCCGAGTACGTTTAGAAAATGCTTTTCGCGGCTTACTCTGATTCTGGCGGGTTTTTAAGTGAAGAGAAGAATGATCCTTCGGAATCGTAAAATATTAGAATAACCTAAGATTATTTGTCGTGTAAAGGGAAGTTTCATTTTCAGCTAAATGTAAGAGGTTTGATTTGTTTCATTCTCTATTTTTACTGGTTGAAATGGAAATCAGTTCGGGAGCTCCGGAGAGAGAATCTTTGACAGCGATAGAAATAAATGCAAGCAAATACATTTGATCAACGCTGTTCAGAGAGTTACTGAACAGATGCTGTTTTATTGCGAGTTCTCCCTCGCAGTAAAACCTTTCAGTTCATCTTCTTGATAAAAATCGCGTACCCTTCGCAAATAGGTACATTCTCTCCGTAACAACTATTTAGATTAATGCAGCCCTTACTTCCCTGTAGATAAAATTCTGAAAGGCCACATTGGGGCTGATCTAGTTTATGTCACTTTTAACTTGATGACTGTGGAGGGGAATGGATTTACTGTCGACTCCGCCATTTCAGGGGCCGTGAGTTCGTACCGACTTGGTGTGAAGCAAGCCACCCTTGCCCTGTTATTAAACGGAATATAGTCTTGTGTTGTTTCCAGATTTGGGGAACACACACACACACACACACATATATATATATATATTATATTATATATATTATATATATATATATATATATATATATATATATACATATATATATATATATATATATATATATATATATATATATGTGTGTGTGTGTATATATATATATCTATATATATATATATATATATATATATACATATATATATTATATATATATATATATATATATATATATATATATATATATATATTACACTCCTCACATAAACACAAAGGGTAGGTAGGCAGCCAGTTATCAAGTAAGCTAACATTCATTGACCGAAGCGTTTTGTAATATCAATTTACCTCTTCAGGGTTGCAAAAGAACAATGAAAAACCAGTTAAAGCACATGGAAAAAGCTATTTAAAACAATAGAATAAAACAAGAAGTATTTGCAAAAACAGGAGAGATAAAATAGCACCTGTCGACGATTGCAGTGTTGGGCAGAGCCTACCTTTATTAACTTTAAAGAATGAACCAATTGTGAGAGGATTATTTGCGATTAAAATAACCTGTAACATATTGTAATGCTTTTCAATAGTAGATTTACAAATATTCTTAAATCTATCATCCTGAATATAAAGAATGTTGGTAAATAATTTCTTACGTGGAACAATACCAACAACAGGTGAAATAATCAGTCTCTTATTTAAAATTATTTTGGTGTTTAAAGAAAATTAAGATACGGAAAGCAATTATTAGATAAGCACTTGTATAAAAATTCAATTTCTTTATGAAAAGAATCTCAGGACGAGGTCAAAGAGAATACTTTGTGAAGCAGCGTAGATACTGAGGCAAGTTTAAATCCAGGAAAACAAGCACTGTAAATAACTGGAAGTAAGGCCAGAAAAAAGTTTATTTTTTAAAGACAGGGTAATTAAAACGATCACCATACCTCGAAAGCAAAACGTCTCAAAAAGTAATTGATTATGGGCCTCTTTTTTTTTCATGTAAAATGAATATTAGGATGTAGATCGTTTATAAAGGAGAGAAAGACAAGGGGGTAGTTATCAAGCATTTTCTCCTCCAGGGAGCACACGAAAATATTCGCTAAAGTAGGGCCAAGTCATGTATAAGTCTGAGTCTTGACATAAAATAAATATGTAAATTCTTCTTGAATTCTTTAAGGAATATTGAAACATCTTATTTGTAACCATCAATATAGCCTCTTGCGGTTTTGATGGTTCACGCCCATGAGCCGATAAATCTCTTATTGGCTAAAAAATTCCCTTTCGGTTAAACATATATGAAAATATATTAATTCCGAGTTAGATATTAAATGACATTTGTAGCTCGATGTATGTATATGAATCACTGTAATGTGATGTGACTCATATATATATATATATATATATATCATATATATATATATATATATATATATATATACTTGCCTTCCCTATTCATCTCAACGATCTCGAAAACTATGGATTAAACACTAATTTCTGTCGTTTTCAATTATTTTTACATGTCCCTTCCTTTTCACCCCATCTCATCCCCACTCCCTATTTAGGGTGAACTTGGAATTCAAGAGTATCAAAGGGTCACTATTCATCCCAGCAACCTCGCAAACTATGGATGAGACACTATAGCAAAGACCAGCCAGCTTTGCAGCTAAGCCCACCCCCCCCCCCTACTGATTACGTCACGACCATTCCTTGAAGCTGATTGGTTGGAAATAGCTTTGAAAAGTTGGTTAATCTGTGCTACTTTTCATCTTCATTTATTTTGCAATGGTTGTTTTACCGAACAAAAATACGTTGTGCTGGTTATCAAAATGAAACTTGATATTATCCCCAGAAATAAAATCATAATATACTATCTCCCTATAAATGATGAAAAACAGGAAAATATGAAGGAAGTCAGAAGTGTTCTGTGTTGTTGCAATGTTGTGTTTCGTAAATAAAGTTCACCTGAATACGAGGTACGATGTGACACTAGGAATGTCTGCGTTCGAATCGGTGCACTTGAACCACTGGACAGTGGTCATTACCGTCTGATATTGTCAGGCGTGTTCGCCATTCTAAATTTGAACATAAAGACTTTCTCAGAGGTATGCAGACTGGCATTTCATATTTATTTCAGGAATATTTACGACATTTGCAAAGTCTTAAAATCGATTTTATTGGAATCATTTATACATTCCGAGGGATGACTGCATTGTATAAAACCAAAAGATACTTTTGTTTTTTAAAAAAGTTACAGTATGATAGGCCGTACAATTCATATTGGATATAAATTGCTGTGAATTTTCTTCAGGACTTTAACTCCTTTCGAAATAATAGGATCATAAAAAATCACGTAGACCTATAAGGTCTTGTCTTTTTGTCACTTCACGCAGCTTATATGACTTGGATTATAGGCCTATCTTATATTCACCCGTTTTATTTTGGTTCTTGCTGGGGTTATTCTTGTTTTTGTTGCTGCTGTTATGGTGCTTGAAGTGCCTTCGAAAATTTTTCGTGTTATCATAACACTGCAGAATAAACATAGACGTATTCATAAAATACTGGCGTAAAGAATTATATGCCTACTCTTGTTAACTGAAATTTAATAATTTGTTTTAATTAGAATTAATGGAGATCTTTAGAATATAGTCTGTGCTAGAACATTCTCCTAGAGAGAGAGAGAAGAGAGAGAGAGAGAGAGAGAGAGAGAGATTCTACAAGAATGGCCCCAAAACCAAGTGAGTGATGGGGCTACTCGCAGACTGCTTTGGATCATCTCATGCATAACTTTTCAGCTATCATATACTATATGTCTAATTTGTTAAGTATCTTATGAAGCCTTTCTACCGTATCCTGCATTTTCATGGAAATGCTACAGCAGCCTTATATTTACTCGTCAGAGTAATATAATTTGTTATCCCTTTAGTAAATATATCTTCAATATAGTTCATTGTAAACAGTTTGATAGATGTGTGTAAAGTTGAGGCAGTCCTGCGATTTGGCCATCCACGCATGTATGTGTATGTGCTCTTGCTTATACGTGTGCATTCCACTTTATGCATATACATTATATATCGTGAAGTTGCAACTACTATATTAGTTAAAAGCTACTCTATTTCCAACATATATAGGTAGAAGGCTATTTACAATTAGAAATTGACTGTAGTCTCATGCTCTGTCATTGTCTCAATATATAAGAATTTATGTGTAGACCTATGTTTTGACATTGCTTCAAAATATAAGAATTTGACGTGTAGGCCTATGCCCTGTCATTGCCTCAATACATAAGAAATTGACAAGTAGGCCTATGTCATGTCATTGCTTATTTATATATAAGAAATTGACGAGTAGGCCTATGCCTTGTCATTGCCTCAATATATATATATATATATATATATATCTATATATATATATATAAATGGATGTGTGTGTGTATATGTTCCACATACACTTTGAAACACACTGAGCAATTTCAACCAAACTTGGTATATTTACCATCAGGGAATGTACACTGTGGGTTAAGACATCACTGGCACCAAAGGGGGTCGGGCTGGGAAGGGGGAATGTCAAAATTACAGAAAACGACAGATATTAGTGTCTAATTGCATAGTTCTGAGGTCGCTGAGATGAATAGTGACACTCCTGATGCCCTTTAGTTCAAGTTCAGCTCCGATTAGGAGGGGCCGAGTAGGAGGTGACATGTAAAATAATTGAAAACGACAGATATAAATGTCAAATCCATAGGTTTCGAAGTCGCTGAGCAGAATAGTGACTTTCCCGATGCCCTTTAAGTCCAAGCTTAGCCCTGATAGGAAAGGGGGGTAACTTTGATACTAAGCCGCGCCCAATACACGCTTGTGATTGGCTAGCTCTCGAAGGGGGAATGGCGTGACACTATACTCTGTTTTTTTTCCTCTGTCCATCCGCCTATGGTGTTTTTGTATGGTAACACTGCGTCCCGGGCTTTAGCTAGTTACGCTAATTGTACGTTTTAGGTAAATAAAAGGATATCTGGGTGTACATTTGTAACTGAAAAGTGTTTTAATAATTTACTGTATGCGAATTACACCGTTAATATTCGAAAAAGGATATTATTATAATCGTTGAATGTCACTATCTAAAGCCCGGGACGCAGTGTTACCATACAAAAACACCACAGGCGGATGGACAGATGAAAAAAAACTGAGTATAGTTAACAGTCCAGATGATTACCAGTATGGATTTGACTCCGTTCGGCTATGTTGAGTTTCGTGCATGACCACGACACCATAGATTTGAGTTACCGGAGTTGTGAAATATGCAGTTGACATTTCCGATAAAAGATATGAAAAGTTATATATCATTATGAAGATCTTAGATAATTTTGTATGTCCAGCCTAAATACATAAGCATTTTGCTTTTCTTTTTTAAACTGCTGTTGGTCTGCATAAGCGGTCGACATAGACCACATTAATTGAAGTGAGGAATAGACATATGTGTATATGTGTGTAAAATTACACACTCAGCTAAACTTTTCATACCTACATGCACATTACAATGACGAGAAAGGGATGGATAAAGGTAAAGGGGGCAGAAAATATAAGTTGTTCTTGAAAACTGGTAATATTATAGTTTTTAATTTTGGTTCTTAACTTCAATATGTATATTGACCAAGCAACAGAAATACATACATATATATATATATATATATATATATATATATATATATATATATATATATTCTCATTAAGAGGAAATACAAAATTATACAATAGAACCATAGATAAAGTCAGATGAGCTGCTCCAATTCAGATGATCTTAATGAATGCAGACTCAGCCGTTGGATATTCTACAGAATTCACCATGGAAAGAATGGAAAGACCGGGACCGTTTGATTTGATTAAAAATGATTTCAAGATGTTAAGGGGATCGAGGAGCCTCATCTTACTCATATACAGACTATCGGGCCACTCATTTACATAACTGTCCTCTCACACAGACCCAAATACGCGCGCGCGCGCGCGCACACACACACACACACACACACACACACACACACACACACACACAGTAATAAAACATGTTCAAGAAGGAATTGAAAGATAGGATAAAGAGGACTACCAATAAATAGATTTCGATTTTAAATCTGTTGACCGTGCTGTAACCTTCCCACAGGGCATTGCTTCTGCATATATTTAGTTGCTGTGATCATGCCTTGGTAATAAGACGAAAGTACTTAGCATCTCCATTGTTTTAATCATCACGTTTATTTTTATTTCTTCGTGATTTATATATATATATATATATATATATATATATATATATATATATATATATATATATATATGTATATATATATAAATAAATATAAATATCTATCTATATATCTATCTATCTATATATATATATATATATATATATATATATATATATATATATATATATACACACGTCTCAAGTATAAAAGGTCCATTAAAACACTATATTTTGGTGGATTGACTCCCACCCTTATCAAGTAGTGAATGACATAAGAAGTTACATTTGCGAAATATAGTGGGAGAAATACCCTTAGGATATGCCTTGGCTCACTGCTAAGCTGACATTGGTTCTGCCAATTGTCTTAACCAGCTTCATTGTTGCCTTAAGGAAGATATTGTTCATATGGTCAGAATCCCAGTCTCCATTGGAAAGATTGATCCTATTATATTGTTGTTTTATCCATGAAGATTCTGCCATCTAACATTTGTATCAACAGCTGCTTTTGTATAAAATTTGGGATGAGTTCCAACCCATGGTATGGTTTGTGTTATTTATATCATTGAAAATTGCCAGACTATGTTGTCCAAATCTAACCGAACTATTACGTTGAGTTAATCTTTCCGAGAGAGATTTTCCTGTAAATCCAAAGTATGACTTATCACAATCCCTACTAGGGATTTCCCCAATGTATTCGAATAAGAGAAGATGAAAGGGTTAGGTTGGTCTAATATTTGTGTGATCTCTCGTAAATTATCAACATGAGGGATTATGATTTTGTTTATGAATTTTAACTTCTCTTTGTTTTCTGTGGGTTTGTAAAAAAGGCTCTTTGCTTATGTGTGGCTTTTTCTGTTATGTGCTTGGGGTATTGTAACAAGATAAGTTGATTTCTGATTTTTTCAAGTTCTTTGTTAATAAAATCTGGGGAGCATCTTCTCATGGCTCTAAGAATTAAGTTACTTGCTATTCTGAGTTCAACTGAAATGTCATGATAGCTGTAAAAATGTATGTATGAAAGTGAGAATGTCGCTTTCCTGAAAACAGAGAATTAGTAGTTGTTATTAGTTCTGATCATTAAGACATCTAAAAAGGGGATTTGGTTATTGATTTCCCATTCTACTCAAATTTTATGCTTGGTACCATTAGATTTAATTTTTGTAGAAAGACACTAGCTTTTCCATTATGTTAAGATGTCGTCTACATAACGAAGCCAACTCATATCTGTAGGTTTGATAGGTTTTACAATTACTGTTTCGAATTACTCCATAGATAAGTTTACTTATATATGGAGTAAAACCTATCACCAAAGGAAAAGACTTTATTTGTGATGCAGAGCTGTACAAGTTGCATTATTGTATTCAATTCTATGGGAAGTGGTCAGCAAATGGCTCAAGTTTACTTTTGAGGAATGTTAATACACTTTTCTGGGTACTTTTGTGAAAAGGGACTCTACGTTTAGGCTGAGAAGTTTTACATTATGTACGAGGATATTTGCCGACCTAAATTTGTTGCAATAGGCTTCTGTATGTTTTTATATGACTAAGGGAAAACGTTCCTAAAAAGTGGTATAATAATTCGGCTAACCATTTTGAAATTTTGTTGAAAGCTCAAACGCACATGAATATGGGGTGGAAGGGAATGTTATCTTTGTGAGATTTGGGAAGTAGACAGAAAAGGTCATTTTGAATTGATTGCTCTAAATTTTTCCAAAATTTCTATATTTTTCTTACTTTTACTGATGTTTCTGACTTTTTCTAAAGAAATCTATTGGGACATTATGGCTCAGGCTTTTTATGTTAATTTCTCATGGGAAGTTGTATCATTTAAAAGTTCACTGATCTTTTCTTGGTAAAAACTCTTGTCCATTAACACAATTTTACCATCTTATCTGATCTAGTGATTATAAAATCTAGTTTGCAGAGTGAGTTTATAGCTATTATAAATCTTTTAGGCAGGGGGTGTGTGTTGATGTGTCTGGTTAGGATATTTAGAAGAATTCCCATAAGACATGTTTCGTCTTTCTGGTAACTGTTGTTGGCAATGAATTTATCAGATTTTACTAGGAAGTCGAATATATGCTTTTCCATCATAGATAACATGAACATACCATCCCGAATTTTATACAAAAGCAGCTGTCGATACAAATGTCAAATGGTAAAATCTTCATTGATAAAACAACAAGATAATAGGATCAACCTTTCCAATGGAGCCTGGAACTCTGACCATATTGACAATATCTTCCTTAAGGCAACAGTGAAGCTGATTAAGACAATTGACAGAGCCAATGTCGGCTTAATGGTGACCCCAGGCATCACCTAAGGTCATATCTCCGACTATATATTTCGCAAGTGTAACTTCTTATGTCATTCACTACTTGAAAAGGGTGGGAGTCTGCCCACCGAAATACAGTCCTTAGCTTTAAACCAGAGTGTGTTAATGGCCCTTTTATACTTGTTTTATATATATATATATATATATATATATATATATCGATATATATATATATATAATATATATATATATATATATATATATATATATATATATATATATATATATATAGTATATATATGAATGTCTTACTGTAATACAACAGTATATGAAGATAAAAGGCCCATAAAACACTATTTTAACGTTGCAACCGTAGATTTCGAGCACTTCCTTCTGTGCTCCTGATCACTGGTAAAATATGAATATAGGATTTCTTACAAGAGTATATATACAAAAACATATGTAGGTGTGGCAGCAAGTCTCTATTGGTGACTCAGGAAGGGTGGAAATTAAAATATTCCCTGGTGATTTTTGGTCTCATTAACTCTCGTCTGGCGACTCGTCCGGTGGTCGGATGTTCTTGGACACTTGCTTGAGAAGCGGCCTAAGGATTAGTTCGTTGATGTCGCCCGATTTCCAATGTCCTCCTGACAGGTTCATATTGTTGGTTTGATTGATGATAGCAGATTCCAGCATTCATATATTCATATCCTAAGTTACCACGATGTATCCGTAAAGATCATGTTGGGTGCAACCTATCCCTTACTGGGCCTAGAATATGTTCAAATGGGTACATAGATAAAGAATTCAACACGATCCGCCAACACCTAATGCAACTGCTTTACCCACCATACATGATCGAGCTATAAATAAAGCGAATACAAAATACTATGGAGGTCCCACTCACAATAGATAAATAGACTTCAGCAATAAAATAAAAATTCCATTCGATGAAAACATCCAAAAAGCCACGGAATCCTTTTATTTGTCATTATCCCAAATCCATCGGGAGTGCGCTCATTAACTTAGTATACCTAAATAAAAGAGGAGAAGAAGCCGGAGTTTACAAGATACCGTGTAGCAATTGTGATGAGATTTACATTGGGGAAACCGGTAGATCCATCTCGCAGAGATTAGCAGAACACAAAAGATCAGTGCGATATGCATCAGAGAACAAGGGGATTTTCCTGCATATTATGGACAAAGGCCATACTATTAACTGGAGTTGGGAGGAGCTGATTTTCAAAAGTAGCTGTCCACACTAAAGGAGAATGCTGGAATCTGCGATCGTCAATCACACCAACAATGTGAACCTGTCAGGAGGACATCGGAAATCAGACATCGACAAACTAACCCTTAGGCCGCTTCTCAAGCAAATGTCCAAGAGCATCCGACCACCGGACGAGTCGCCAGACGGGAGTTAATGAGACCAAAAATCACCAGGGAATATTTTAATTTCCACCCTTACTGGGTCACCAACAGAGACTTACTGCCACACCTACATATGTTTTTGTATATATACTCTTGTAAGACATCCTACGTCCATAATTTACCAGTGATCAGGAGCACAGAAGGAAGTGCTCAAAATATATGGTTGCAACGTTAAAATAGTGTTTTATGGGCCTTTTATCTTCATATATATCTTAAGGCTTTATAATAGATCATCTGAAATGCCCTTGAACAGAGGCAAAAAATCTTGCACCCTGTACTTGCACTTCAGTCATGGACATATACCTGGTTTATAATTTATATCACGGCATTGTTCTAGGCTTAGAAGTTACACACACACACAGACACAGACACACACACACACATACATATATATATATATATATATAATATATATATATATATTAACTTTTCTGCAGCAGAAAATAATACTTTCTAATGTGAAGTGATTCCAAGAAAGACATTTGATCAACCATTAGCATTGGACAGATCTGGTGACATTCGATAACCTTGTTTCTTAAAGGAGAACCTATGAGGCCTCTGTTGTGCTGAGCCTGTAGAGAGGAGTTGACTTTTAGCTATGGTATGTTAAGTTTTAGACTTTCATTGAAATGTTATGAATGATATGGTATAACTATTTGCTATGCTGCTGTTCCTGTAAATTCCTGCTTACCCGTAGTCTGCCGGGTTTCCGGCCTCATTGTGATGCATTTCCGCTTCATTGCAAGTTTTACCCACTTCAGGTTGAGAAGGGCTCCCACCCACGCTGTCCACACCTTTTATTAGGAGCTGATATCAACCAGACTGTATAATGCACAGTTTCATGGCGTGTGCTATTAGAGATCATTTTTTATAATTATTGATAATCTAGTCCGTTAGATAAGCAGACCAAAGC
This sequence comes from Macrobrachium nipponense, assembly GCF_015104395.2. Classification (NCBI taxonomy): domain Eukaryota; kingdom Metazoa; phylum Arthropoda; class Malacostraca; order Decapoda; family Palaemonidae; genus Macrobrachium; species Macrobrachium nipponense. Next base: position 4,378,844 of record NC_061096.1, read on the forward strand.
GTGGTTACCGTTCTTCTGTTGTATATACCTCCATTTTCAGTCACACTTATTTTCCATTTCAAATTTCATTTAACTCTTTCATCTTTAGAATCTCATTCTTTTCGCTTCTATTTGGTCGTTTTTTCATCTCCAGTTCATCATCAGACAAAGGCTGATTTGCGTCTCTCTCTGAAGGTTAAAAGTCACAGTGGGAAGCTTCCTAATTTGAATTTTGAATGAGGCATGAAATGGCAAAAGTGTAAGATTTGTGACTATTCCGAGTGTAATTCAGATACGTTCCTAGAATTTATGAAACGTATATTTTTGAAATCATTGCACGAAGAGGACGCGGGAATAAAAATAAGAATTTACTGCGAAAAAGTGTCGCAAATCGTCATAAATATTCAGTTGCCAATATACTCAGTGATGACATTGCCGCCGACCATTGTACTTGAAGAAGAAATAGTGAAAAATATAAAAAAGAACGCAAAAAGACAAAAACACTATATGTATACACACACACACACACACATATATATATATATATTGGCATATATAATTTTTGCCACGTAGAATCAAACTCAGTAAAGGACGATCTGGACGCGTAAACGCTACCAAGTTGGCCGTTGAGCTTCCAGCAGTTATCTTATTATTTCGGTTGAACTTATTTAATATGTACCTATCAGTAAAATGCGGTTATTGTTCAACTTTATACGTAATAATAGTTTTCTATATCCATATATATATATATATATATATATATATATATATATATATATATATATATATAAAGGTTTTTTTTTGCCACGAAGGAAAAAAATGAAAAAACGAGTTGGCCGAGTACTTTCGGTCCTATTCGGACCCTCAGTAAAGGGTCCGAATAGGACCGAAAGTACTCGACCAACTCGTTTTTTCATTTTTTTCCTTCGTGGCCAAAAAAAAACCTTTATTTATACATAGCATCACGTTTTCTATACTTCGTGATCAAGTTATTCATATATATATATATATATATATAATATATATATAATATATATATATATATATATATAGGGCTTGTGTGTCTGTTTGCATTCATTTGCATTCATGATTAACTAAGAGAAATATCCCACAGCAGGATACCGAATGCTGTCGCCATATTAAGGAAGCACTTCCATAACCAGGTAAGGCATCATTCATTAACGGGGCTTCTATTTTCTCTCATAACCACGTTACTCTTGACTCAAGTAAGACGTTCATACCTGTGTGTCAAACTATCGTCATTCCGGGAAACGGTCAACTTTCAACATTCAATCACACTTCATATATATATATATATATATATATATATATATATATATATATATATATATATATATATATATATATATATATATATATATATATATATATATATATATATATATATATATATAGTGCTTGTGTCTGTTTGCATTCCTTTCTTTTATTTTTCTTTATTTCTTCTGCAAGTACAATGGTCTGTAAATTTATGACGATCTGCGACATACATAGTATATATATATATATATATATATATATATATATATATATAGAGAGAGAGAGAGAGAGAGAGAAGAGAGAGAGAGAGAGAGAGACGAGAGAGAGAGAGAGAGAGAGAGAGAGAGATAGATAGATAGATAGATAATTTGAATACTATAATTACTTGTAAAGTTGAACATTAACTGCATTTTGCTGATATGTACATATTAAATAAGTTCAACCGAAATAATATGAAAACTGCTGGTAGCACAACGGCCAACTTTGCAGCGTTTACGCATCCAGTTCGTCCTTTATTGAGTTTGATTCTATGTGGCAAAAATTATATAAAAAATATTTCATGCGAACACAATAAAGAAGAGATTCGGCTTGCGTGCAATGGAGCGAGAAATAAAATAACATAGGAAAAGGCGAAATAAACCGCTCAGAATAAGATGAGACGAAACAGAAAGAGCACAATGAGAGTTTCTTATGCCAGGAGTGGAATAATGAGAAAAGTTAAGGAAAGAGCCGGATATATATAGGCCCCAAACTTTTTAAACTTGAGACGAAGTGTGATTGAATGTTGAAAGTTGACCGTTTCCCGGAATGACGATAGTTTGACACACGGGTATGAACGTCTTACTAGAGTCAAGAGTAACGTGGTTATGAGAGAAAATAGAAGCCCCGTTAATGAATGATGCCTTACCTGGTTATGGAAGTGCTTCCTTAATATGGCGACAGCATTCGGTATCCTGCTGTGGATATTTCTCTTAGTTAATCATGAATGCAAATGAAAGGTATTATTCTGAAACCATTCTTCCAGAAGGGAACTTTGGAAAGGGAGGGGGATAATGAGCAAAACTACATTCAAGGAGAGACGAATCTTTTGGCAGGTGCAATAATGTTTGGCAGAGAAAATCGAAGTGGTTTGCTTCTATTCGTACGTTTACGATGGGCCGACGGGAAGGGTGATTCAGTGTACTGATCCCACCAAAACCACAAGAAACCAAACAAAGACAGAGGAACACTCAGAGGAGCAGAGTTATGAGTAACGTTGAAGGTTTGGATGAATAATTTACACTTCGTTTTCATAAACCATTCTACATTGGCTAGTCGTGTGGCTTTGCAACGGCCACGTCACTCTCGCAAGTTTCTTTCAGAAGAATAAGGTAATCCTGAATGATATTATATCAAAATCGGTCGAACTTATTTAATATGTACCTATCAGCAAAATACGGTAATGTTCAACTTTATAAGTAATTATAGTATTCAAATTATAGAGATTATATCACACATGTCTATCCATATATTTCGAGCACTTCCTTCCGTGCTCCTGATCACTGGTAAAATATGGACATAGGATATCTTACAAGAGTTTATATTCAAGGCATATGTAGGTGTGTCAGTAAGTCTCTATAGGTGACCCAGAAAGAATGGAATTAAAACATTCCCAGGTGACTTCTGGCCTCATTAACTCTCGTCTGGCGACTCGTCCGGTGGTCGGATGTTCTTGGACACTTGCTTGAGAAGCGGCCTGAAGATTAGTCGTCGATGTCATCCGATTTCCAATGTCCTCCTGACAGTTTCATATTGTTAGTTTAATTGATGATAGCAGATTCCAGCATCTTCCTTTTGTATGAAAAGCTACCTTTGAAAATCAGCTCTGTCCCAACAGGCAGGAAAATCCCCGAGTTCTCTGTTGAACATCGCACTGATCTTTTATG
>NC_061096.1:4387025-4429525 GCF_015104395.2 Macrobrachium nipponense
CCAAACGATGAAGCAGATCTGTGGTAAAATGGGACAATGTGATGGAATATGTAACGGGAAAGTTAACATCCTAAATAACTTGAAAGGATTTTTAAATGTAACAGGTCTTGCCTTTCCCATCGCCGCATTTAGTGCAAAGCAGTTTCCCTTAAATAGTGGTTCTCCATGTTTCTGCAAACAACCTTCCACTGGGCGGTTGAGGTAGAAAACATTTCCCAAATAATATTAAGTTTCACAGCCGCATCATAATCGTGCTCAGATTTCTCATTAGGAGCCCTTTCATTAAGTTTCCTCATTACTGAAATCTAATATTGTCTCTAAAGATTTCATTGTTTACCTTTTTTGTTATTTCCTTCTCCTTTGATACATTTTCCTCCTTTTATTTTTGACTGTTGAGGAAAAAGAAAAAAGGGTCAACCAGTGTAGTTATGCGCTCTATTCACGTTCAGTCATTTAATCTAAATTTTTACGTCTTTGGAATGAAGAAGCTTCTTGTCATTGGTTCAAGATGTTCACCCATGAGTAGTTGGGAGCCTATACATCCATACCAGTTCGAAATTATTCTGGATAAACATGCATACCGCTCTCTCTCTCTCTCTCTCTCTCTCTCTCTTTGATGAGTCTCCCTACTGAATGACAGCGCTGTATTCAATTGTACATTAAAACACAAAATGCATTCATGTTTTTCGATCTCTACCATTTCCATGGGGCTGGACTATCTTAATTCCACAGATTTAAATGCTAGAAAATAAATAAAAGAATAAACTAATAAAAAAATGGACTTCATTAAACATTCACCTACCAAACATCTTTTTGCAAGAGATATGTTTATTCTCAAATATTGAATTTGATGTGTTTTGTTCAGGCCAAGAAAAAGAATCTTATATAGTTTTAAATATGAAATGTAGAAAGGTGGACTAAGAGCTTTTAACCCTCACTACTTCCTTATCTTTTTAGTGTCCCATCTCTGGCCTGGCCACAAGAGGGCTATTTGTTTTCTGTCCATCGCCATTCAGTGTCTTGGTTTGCGCTCATACCAGTCATTTTCTTTGTGTATTTGCGTGTATGATTATGTACATGTGCATGGAGACCATTATGGATATCCATAATACCGTGGCTAATTTTATTTATCTAGTTTTTCATTTTAAAATGTCAGGTATATTAGGTGTCCACTGTTTCTCACTATTCTAATACAATTCGAAAATTTTTGCCGGCGGCTCCTTACTTGTGCTCCTATTTTTGTCATTTGAGAGGTTTCAATTTGTTTGCAACGTAGTTAACCTTCCCGCACCATGGTATTCTAATTTCACCCTGGGAAAGGAGCAATTGTCAAACTCCTCTTATTCTAAAGAGAACTTCAAAGATTGTGTCTCATTTTCACTTGAAGTATTCTTTATTGTTTAAATCTTATTTTACCAGTTCTGTGTTTTCATTTTGCGATCAACAGTACCTGGCAATTTTATATCTACGTTATTTCATTGATATGCAAGGTAAGAAAAGCTGACTGTACTAATCAAAAGTTATGGCAAAACCTAGAGCTTAAGAACATAGTAATATGATAATATAGGCCAACAGCAACATATAGAAAGTTTTTTAAATATACTAAAGCTGCGATCTTTTCGTTCTTGAGAATCGATCTGTTGAAGTAGAAACGAGTTACTTAGGAAAGAAATAAAATTTATGTTTATTTATTATAAAATGCCTAATGTTAACTTAGCATCTCTTAGCTGCGCACAATTTTGCGCTACTGAGTTCTACAGGGCCTCTTCTCTTAAGCCTAAGCAGGAGATTATAATATTATCAAATATTGGATGAATTAGACGGTCAATAGTTAGCTTGTGTTTCTGATATTGATTTTCAGACATAATTATACCTTATTTAAGTAAATTAGGGAAGTAGTTTGCTATGTAGATCCTTACTAATGCGAGTTGACATAAACAGATGCTTCAGTTTTTTTTATCAGTGAGACCTTGTCTTATTTAGCGATGTTCACTACCCAATTCTCATAATGATCTCTTGTAATCACCGATGAAGGCCAAATTACTCTCTAATTTATGAGAGAGGTAATTTCATACAACTCATTTTGACTCCTAACTTTTAGATAAAGTAAATGCTTTGTAGGCGTGGACACTACAGACTTATATATTCCATCTTATTTTAATCTTGAGTAGAGTATAAACTGCTGTTCTGTTTTAAGCAGTTTAAAAAGCCACAAAGAGTAAATGCTTATACTGAATTCTGAATGACACATAAAATTGCCAGCCGTAAGATTTCAAAGTTTTCAGAGTTTAATTCTGCTACGTTTCCAGAATTTATAAAGCGATATTGTTTGAAATCAATGATAAAGGGCGCTTGGTTTCCCAGACCACTTGAAAAAATATGGAAGTTATTACCGAATAACTGTCCAAGGGTGTCATAAATATTCAACTACCAGCATGCCCAGCGATCAGAACGTCAGAGGACATCGTACCTATTAGATAGAAGCCAAAACAGAAGCAAGCAAAAATATGCGAGTTATTTCATTGACCTGCTATTGTTCCGATTCGGGAGCGATATTGACTGTCTATCTCAAACTTTATCTTTTCCTTTTCTTTTTCTTCTTTTTTCCAATAAGAAACGTAGCTGGTGTGGTTCCTATTTTGTGAGAGTTGTCTTTTTCTCGAGATTTCGTCTACTTAAAATATTTTATGTTTGCTGCATTTTATTTTCGGTATTTTTATGCTTTTCACTAGACGCATTGATGGTTATCGGTTGAATTAAATCACAGCAGTAGACGGATTGTAAACTATCTAACATCTATGCCATGAAATGAGTTTTTATTTTTAATTATAGGGGAAAAACTTTCGGCTTCTGACTTTTTATGAAATTTACTGTGATGCTTAAAGTGAAACACACACACACACACACACACACACACACACACACACACATATATATATATATAATATATTATAAAATATATACTATTATACTATTATATATATAAATATAAAATATATATATATATATATATATATAGTGATACAGGGCACAGGGAACTACTCGAAGTAGCATAATCAGAGGAAGACAGACGAAAACCACACATCACTAGGCTGTCTTTTTATTATTTTGCCCACGTTTCGTAATTATTTACAGAATTACATCTTCTGCGCTGCACATAATAAAAGATAAAAACATAAAAAACAGTTAAGAATATAGTCTAAGAATTCATTTAAAACATAACAGAGTGAAAATGAAATAAATAGAAATAAAAAGACAACCAACCTAGAGGTGAGACAGCAAGGAACTAAATGGAAGGAAGCCACTACAGTATGAAATTAGGCTAAATACAATTGACTCGCAGATGTATGAGTGTTTAACGATGGTACAAGTTGTTTTATTAACAACGACTCAAGGATTGTTAACTCTTGAGGCTTGGCAGTATGACCGATGACACTAAAATCTTTGTTGTCAATGTAGGTTTTACATTGTTTTGAATGGTTGGTTCCTGGCGCATTGATTCACATCGGGGAGTCAGTTTCCGCACAGGTAGCCGAATCTCAAACCCAGAGCACTCCAATATCAGGAACCATTCAAAACAATGTAAAACCGACATTGACAACAAAGGTTTTAGTGTCATCGGTGTGACGAAATGCTACTTTCGCCTTAAGTTTCATTAAAATTTAATGGGCTTTTGTAAGGAATCCGTTTCCCCGTTGTTAAGGATAAGACCTTAGTAAGAACGAATTCCCTCAACACTATCTGCATGTTTGGTATGTATGATAGTAATATTCTTTTATGCGGTTATTGGTATTAACCTGATTAGTCTGTTAACCTATTGTACATTTGCAGATCTAGCGAAGGTGTTTGATGGAATACCAAGGGAAATATTATTCTTCTTATTAAGTAGGGAAATGGCCATAAAGTTGGTTAGGTTGGTTGCATTATGTAAAAAAGAACAAGGACAGCAGTAATGACAAACAGGCCGTATCAAAAGAGAAATGTTTGAAGGTAGAGTTGGTGTATTCCAAGAAACGGCACTCAGCCCATTTCTGTTTTTTGCTTGTAATGTACTTAGAGACGGGTTCAGCATGAAAATCTGTGGGAACTATTGTATATGTAGAAATGAAATGGTGATTATGGCACAGTTCATAAGTTTGGGTATTTAAAAGGAAGGAGAAAGAGAAGCTGGAGTAGATCGAAATGAGGATGCTGAGGTGGATTTTAAGGATCGCACTGTGTGAGAGGCTGGACAACTAAGACAAGAGAAGTGCCGGGGCAATAAAGGTGATTGTTAAGATGTTAAGAGTTGAGAAAGAGAAAGTATGGGCATATGGATGAGTGAGGAGGAAGGCGTAAAGAGGGCATGCATGGGGGGAACCAATGATGGGTAAGAGGTCGAGAGGGAGGCGAAGGAGTAGACGGAGAGATAGAGAAGGATTCGGAAAAAGATTTAGTGGAGGAAGATGCTTTCGATAGCAATATTTGAAGAAGGCACACAAAGGCAGCCAACTCCCTTGTCATAGTGGGGATGAAGAACTGGAAGTCATTAATCTACTGAAGAAAGTGGCGTTTCCCTTTCACTATAATTTCCAAGAAAAGATTATTTGGCATTCTCTTCAAAAGCAATGATTCTCTTCTTTTTTAGATATTATATTTTTAGCAGCAGCAGCAACAGCAGCAGCAGGTAGTAGTAGAAGTAGTAGTAGTAGTAGTAGTAGTAGTAGTAGTAGTAGTAGTATCTTAAGGAAAAACATTCTTGAGAGATCCTTAATCTGAAAATAATTGTCTGGCAACTGAATGCAACATTTAAGCTAGTGTTTTATTTGAGTAAGTATATCTTTTACGAAGTGTCATTTTCCGTTGAGGTATAAAATGATAACGAGTTTCTGTAGAAGCCGAGAAGCTACACTGAAGCATTTGAATTTAGGGACATAATTTCATGTTTATTATGAAAAGTTGTTCATTATGATGTGTAGATAATGGGAAGGTCAGCTGGGATAGATATTTGTACCTTATTTACTTTGCGATATGATGCTGGAATTCAGGAATATTCTTGATGAAGAGGCTTCCAACCTGGTAATGACTGAAAATGTCGAACGGTTTTTGCCGCCCGAGTGTAATTGTGCGCTTGCCGGGATTATACCGACAAAGCATATTTGCCCGGAAACCATTTCAGAACTGGTCTGCTTATTAGGCATAAAATATGTACAAGGGCCTGCCTAATTAAACTTTCGCCGATCCACTCTTTCGGAGTTTTAAATTCGGCAAAAAAGAAGAACGGAGAGCCCTAGGTAACGCTGAAGTCGGGGCTCTGTATTCTAGTTTTATTAAGCATACTCGGTATCATTTAATTTTTAGTACGTATTTATCGGTATTAAATCGGTTTAGCTGTCGACTTTGACAACAATATTTATCGTGTGGAAATAATTTGGTGCAAACTAAGCATTCATTAACAAAGCACAAACACATGCATGCATGTATTTACACACACACACACACACACACACACACACACACACACACACACATATATATATATATATATATATATATATATATATATACACACATACATACATACATACATACATACATACATACATATATTCATACATACATACAATGTTACTTGTTGAAGCCACAGAAAAGCTTTAATAGAAACGGTGTCGGGCACTTTCGTGTAATTAACACATCTTCAGGCCACAAAGTAATAGAAAGCGTAAAAGAAGTGAGCAAGAGAGCTCTGATACTAGCAAAAGAAAAATAAATGGAAAAAAAGATTATTAGCAATGTGCATCCAGATTACTACTTAACTCACAAACAAGGCAAATGAAGGAAAGGAATTGCCCAGTAACCCTATCATGTGCAGAAAGGACTGATAACAAGTTGACTACTTGTCGACCAGTTTATAAAACAACTAAATGCACAAATATGAACAGTGATGACAAAAAAACAATAACTATAAATAAAGACACCAATAAAAGAAATTATGGCAAGTAAAAATAAAACAGTTGAATGACAGTGATATTGATGATAAATACATAAAAAAAACGAGCAACTAGTCTAGACAAAACTAAATGATATTCTTAATATTTGCACTGTTTTATCTATATTAAGAATGTCTGTTATGTACATACAGGGATCAAATTTAAAGGTTTTCTGGAATACGTCTTTATAAAAGCAGATTCAATTATATTCCTGCTAATATAATCAGTGCACAATAAAATTTCTTCTGCCTTTGTCCAGACAATAGCATGATTCAAATTACCTACATGAATAAAAAGAGCACTCGAGTTCTGCCTGTTCTAACGCAATATTTATGTTAATTCAATTTAGTAGGCAAGTCTTTTCCAGTTTGGCCAATGTATTTCTTATCACATGGAATGGTATAGAGGCAGCAGGTAGATGGAAATAGAGTGCTTTAAAAGCAAATTACAAAGCGTATTGGAATTTGTAAAAACAATTTTTACATGAAAATATATAAGTAATTTAGGTAATTCATGAAAATTCGTATGGCAAGGTAAAGCCAACAAATTATGGCATGAAAAAGTTTCTGTAACCCAATGAGAATAAAAAATTCTCCTTGGTCATAAAGATCTTTGAACAGGAACATACATTTGTTGGATTTAAAACTCCGGCTCTGTTATTACTTTTTGGTGTATACATACATACATACTACATACATACATACATACACACAGCGCTGTTTGATCGCCTGATGAAAGCGATAGTAGTAAGGTATGCTAAGTTGCTTATCTTTATCGTAAGTCTGTCCGTTATTCTGTCAGTAACGCCACTTTTCCCAAATGTTTACAGCCATTCACAGAGGATTTAAAGAAAAAACAACTCACTCCTTCCAAAGGGGCTGACTCGACGGAACTACAGAGAGACGAGAAAGCCCGAGGTTTAAAAGGTTTACTCAAAACTAGCTTGTGGTATAAATGCGTATTCTGTAATGATAACAAACCCAAATTAGTGCTAATAATAAGGAAATTAGATATGCAAACAAAGATATGCCAAGAATCGTTTAATACCTTTTCCTTAAATTTCATCATCTGGAAAACATTAAGTATCGCAAGGTAGGTGTTCGACCTTTGGAGACACACACACACACACACACACAACACACACACACACACACACATATATATATATATATATATATATATATATATATATATATATATATATATATATATATGTGTGTGTGTGTGTGTGTGTGTGTGTGTGTGTGTATACTCATTTCACAGGTGATGGTTGTCTCACCATCGTTTATGGCGAAATCCCTCTACATGAAGGAGGGACTTAACTGGGCCTTCTGGGCTCCTGTGGTCTCGGGATATGATATCCTGATCTGGACGGCATTGATGGTATTTCTGGAAAGAGCCTCTGTGAAGTTGTTTGAAGAGCTTTTCATGTACCTGATGGTGCAGGAGAACTCAGATATTGCAGACAGGTGACACTGCTGCCATACTAATCAACAGTCTCTGTTTTTGTGAAGTTCTGGACCAAGGTTTGATGGTCAGTTTGTACCACGAACTGCTGTTCCTCAAGCATGTGTCGGAAATGCCAAATAGCATCGTGGACTGCCAGCAACTCTGTCAAATGTAGAGTAGTTTTGTTCCACTGGAAATAGCTTTAGGTTAAAGAATGCCAGTGGCCAATGACATTCGCCTGTATCTTGCTTGTTTACCGTGCCTACCACTGTGTTACTTGCATCAGTTGTCAGGGTTAGCACCTGTGAGATAGAAAAAACATTAGTGTTGCTGCAGAATTCAGGGCTTTTTTGGCTAACTGAAAAGCCATCTCTTGTTTGTCAGGCTAATATAAATATTTTGGTTTTCCCTTTAAGCTTTTATATAAAGGGGACATGATTTCAGCTAGGTTGGTTATGAATCGGTAGTAATAGTTGATCATGCCATAAAATTCTTGGATCGATTTGATAGTATTTGGCCTAAGAAAATCGGTGATGGCATGGACCTTTGTTGGGAGGGCTTTGGCTCCTTTGTGACTTATTTGATGGCTGAGAAATTGTACTGTGCTTTTTGCCTATTTACATTTATCTTCCTACACTAATAGCCCATTTTAAAGTTTCTCTAGGACTTGCCTTATGTCCTTTATGTGTTGCTTATAGTTAGGGCTGAATATCAGGATATCATCGACATAAATGATGCAGTAGGGCAGTTCTTCCAGTTTCTCATCCATGACACATTGGAAGGCCAAAACAGCTGTAATTGAGTTGTATATCCCAAACTGAGTTATGATAGCAGTTTTTTTCTATATCTTCCTTTGCTACCAGGACTTGATATTTGCAGGTTAATTTTTTTTTATACTTTGGCACATTCTAGCTGATTTGTTATGTCTGTGATGTTAGGCACTTAGTATCTGTCTGGTATTGTTTTGACATTAAGTCGTCAGTACTCGCTGCGGAGCTGCCATGTACCATCTGCTTTAGGTACCATGTGGAGTGGAGATACCCATGGGCTGAGGCTTTCTGTTACGGAATACTTGTTTGGCATAGGCTAGTTTGTTCAGGGCCAAATGTCTCTAGCATGCATGGACTGGGCCCCCTTAGTGACAATGCTGTGCTATGAGTGGTGTTATGCAGGGGTAGTTAGGTCTTGCTGGAGGGTGTCTTTGAATACTTTGGAAAATTTCTGAAGGAGATGACATCTCTTGTCCTGAAGTGGGGTTTGCTGTTGTTCTTGGAGTGTTGGGTCCTATAGGGACATCTCTGAATCAGCTACTGTCTTACTTCATCTACCAGCATGTCATGGGCTTTCAGGAAATCTACTCCTAGTAGAGTGATTATGATGTCTGCTGTGATGAATTTCCAACTGTATGGTTTTCCGTTGAATTATAATTTCATAGTTCTTTTTCCGTACATTTTAAGTGGGGCACCATAGGCTCTAGACACCAGGAGAATGCTAGGGATGGGTTGAAGCGCTCACGCAGGTTGGCTGAAACGAACAACTTATGTGCACCTGAGTTAAATAAGAACTGTGTTGGACATATAATCTGTGATATAAAAACATGTGCAGAGTTTTCGCTTGTACTTGGAAGAAAGAGAGTGCGAAAGGTAGGCTCATTCACTTTTACGAGGCAACCAGTCTGCCCATTGCTGATGGTTAGTTGCTAGGGCCACTACTGCAGTCCCTTTGCATGTTTTTTTTATACCAGGCAGCCATTCTTGCATTTTCAGGTCTCATGCCCGAATCTTCAAGGAAAGAAACATATGCCCTTCGATCATTCTTCATTTTTGTCTATGTTTATATTTGTCCTCCTTCCTGTAGTTTTGGAAGTGGTGTTTTGGAGCAGCCAGGCCCTCTGGCTCACTGTCTGGTTCTGTGTCCCTTTGATGTTGCGGTTTTGGGATGCCTGCTGCTACAGGTGGATGAGTGGCTTCTAATGACGCCTTGGTCAGATGAACCAAGTCTACCATTCAGAGGAATTCGTTGAGAGGCATGGTGGATGTGTTGGGTATCATGTCAAATGTTTTGCGTGGCAACTTCTTCAAAAGAACCTCACTCACAAGGCCTAGCATCATTTCTGGTCGACTGTCAGTTAGCCATTGTAGTTGTTTATAGACATGTGATGGCTGTTGGTCTCCTATCACTGATCCAATGTTGTCCAGGAATTTCCTAGCACTGAGGGCAGGGGGGCATGTCGAGGGACGACCTTAATTGTGCCTTCAACATCTCGTACGTGAGGATGGTATGTGGCTCGGCTAGCCACTCTGCAATTTGTTCAAAGACAACATCCAGCAGGAAGTCAAGGATGGCGTCGGTTCTGCATGGTGACGTGATCTTCTTGGATCTGAAAATAGTGTCCACTCTGAGGAACCAGGCCTCTGGGTTGTGTCATGAATGGGGGTCATGTAGACTGATATGGTTGCGGCATTGTCGCTGGTTGGACTGGTGGTGTCAGTCATCTCTGTGGTCACCAGTGTGGAGATGAGGTAAGTAAGAGGCTGTGTCTGTGTACTTTCTAATCAGAGCAAGACGCATAATTTTACGGTCAGGTGTGTTATCTCACACTAGGAAAACAATTAATTCTTTGTGCCGAATAAGGAAAGCTCTCCATTACATAGGGTTCGAAAGCTTGAAGCGTTTTACATTTACAGATGGTTTTAGTTTTACAAATAAGATACTGTAGTTCCTGCAAATACATGAAAATCACTGTTTCAGCCGCCCGTCTTTGATTTGTGTTTTCTGGGGAAGATGTTCTGCGGTAGGACAAGTTTGTTGTTTTGGACGGCATATGCCCGGAAGGGCCAAGCGGGGTCCTACAAGTAAACATGCTATTCGAAATGCCGAAGTGAAGCACTTGGATGAGTATTGAACGAGAACTTGGCTGTGTTTGTGAGCGCAAACAGTCAGTAATACTGTCAGTATTTTCTTTAGCAACAGTTATATTAATAATAATGTGAACTTTGTACTGATAAAATATCAGCATCTAAAATTATGAACTACATTGGAAATCAAAATGTGTTAAAATCCATCCATATGAATGTCAGTGTTTGCTGTACCTTTATTCCCCTTCGTTTGGTCACAGCCTCATGTAGCATTGCTTGCTGCCCGCAGAGGCAGTGAAGCTGAAGAACAAAGACAGAGAATTCTGTGTTTTGTACAAAGAAGTAAGAGTCGTGTGATGTACGTAGTGTTAGTTACTTGAGAGAAGATAAGAAAACATACATGAGGTCTAGCGATCTGCAAAAAGTTCATCAAGTCATTCGGAAATAATTATAAGACTCTTCCGTATCAATTGATTTTATTTCATTGTAGTTTTGTAAAGTCTTTCCCATAATGAATATTTCAAAATGACTGCAGGAAAAGCTTGGTCCCTATTTTCCATTACACTGATACTGAACGTGACAGACATGGCAGCCCCAAAAATGCTGTCAGGCTTGAAATTGATATTAATACCGATTGTATCACTGCAGACTGGGATTCAGTATTTGCTTTGTACATCGAGGAGCAACAGTTGACTAAAATTTTCTTTTAATGTTAAGAAATTAGTACATAACGTATATGGTTTGCAACAGGCATTATCTTTTCCTTGTTGGCTTTTCCTAGTTTTTTTCTGAAAGAGAATTTAAGTCCTCAAACCCCATCTCTCTCTCTCTCTCTCTCTCTCTCTCTCTCTCTCTCTCTCTCTCTCTCTCTCTCTCTCTCCTCACACATACACACATTGTTCCAATTTGATGATGCAATAAATTCAACATTCCTTTTCTCAGGCTGACATAAATTGAAATAATTTCGTAAGGTCGATTCATGCATTCTTCCGCTAAGTAGCGTTAGTCGGTGTAATTTGGCCATTGTATATCTTTTTCGCGAGAACTTGATGGCATTTCCATGGGCTAAATGAGCACTATATTTCTTGAGGCTCTGGGGCCTCTCACCAGATTGTTCTGCTTCCACAATAAATACTAAACAAAAGTAAAAAAAAAAAAAAGATGAAACGGACCAGGTGAAAAACACATCTGCTAAGAATGCTTATAGAGATTGTGCTGGGTGTTTAGTTTGGCGCATTTAGCACTCACAAATTAACAGTTTATGTTACTGAAAATTCATGGAATGGTTTAGTTTCAGAAGCTGGCTAGATCAGTAGAGAGAGAGAGAGAGAGAGAGAGAGAGAGAGAGAGAGAGAGAGAGAGAGAGAGAGATATTAGCATTAGAACCTTGACGGTCTTATACCTAGTAAGCTATTGTATTTGTGGCATCAATTGCTGTTGCATTTGAAGCCTTTGTTTTTTAACTCCATCAATACTGAAATACAGCACAGATCACTAGCTGTCCGTTGCTTCAGTAAGCATTTATCTAATAACCATCGTATTCTTCAGTCAAGTTTTAAAACCTCTGACCTTAGTCCTTTTCTGTTTCTTTGCTTAACATTTACCAAAGCTTCTGGATTCTCTTAACTATTTCGAGCAATAAATGCTTTATCCTGAACAATCTGTTTCACAGTTCATAAGCTGAAATGGATCTAAAGTTTCTCCTTTGCTGAATGGCGAAAAATGATTAGTCTTTCCCCATTGGTGCTTGCTTCAGTTTGCGGATATGTTGACGTTAGTTAACAGCACGGTCTAAATACAACTTTTAACAGTAAATTATTCTTCCTATTTCGATTATCCACTCGTAAAGCAAGTGATGTAGTACAGGCGCACAAAAAAGAAAAAAAACAACCGCGCGTGCACACACCTATTATATATATTTATATATATACGCTTGCCAGTGATCATTGTGCGCCTTCTCTCTCCTTTTCTGTGTGTGTCTGTCTACAAGTGTGTGTATGTGAGTGTGTGGGCTGTTGTTGTTTTTTTATATATATAGACATGAATAGCCTCAGAGAGGAGAGAGAAGGCGCACAATGAGCACTGCCAAGTTCATTAATTGCATGAAACGTAGGTGAACTTCAAATACAGAAAACTTCCAAAGTCACACCTACACAGTGGTCTCGTCTGCAGAGTGTCATCATCCTCCACCCGCCCTTCACAATACACAAACTACGCCATTGATTTCGTAAGCACTCACTTGCACCAACCTATTGCCTTCTATTCTTTCCAGATTACCGAACCATTTCAAAACATCCGATCCATACTTTTCCGTGTACTAACATCCTTACATCTTCTTTGTATGACTGCGTTTCCTCTCTTTTCAGTTGATCGTATCTCATATTCGTATTGAACATCAACAATTTGTTTCTAAATGAATGGGAGTTGGTTCAATAATCTCTTCCCCCATTTTTACCTTGACCGTGAAACACCTATACTTTAATAGACCTCCTTTCTCATCTGACCATTATCTTACATGTTTTACCTCTTCACTATCCATAATATCATTCATTGTATCTTCATCCTGGATTACATTTACCCTTATCCTGCTCACATATACTGTCATATTTTTCCTTTTGCGAACATTTCCTGTCTTTCAGTTTTCATTTTTATGTTTTTCAGTTTGTGTCCATTATCTCCAATCTTCACTACATCATCTGCATACATCAAACATCTTACACTGTTAAAAAAAACAGTCAATCTCATGTCAACATTTATAACATACGCTGTTTCCGTCATAAAAACTTTCAGTTGTTCTCAACTACCTATCATTTATGTACTATATTATATAGGTCGTACCTCTCTGTCAATTCTTTTTTGAGCTTAATATAGGCACATGTGTGCCACAAACAGTCTTTTCCCTTTACTTTTAAACTTCCTGTTTAACTATTCAATAAAAATCTTTTGATCTGCATATCTTCTTCCTAATCTAAACCTACACTTTTTTTCCCTAAACAATCTTTCTGTCATTTGTCTTGGTTTCTCTGTCAGAGTCTGTCATACCACTTCCATCTCCTCTTGCATAGTTATGCATTATCTTGTCTTTTGCTCTCCGCACTTCGGATAATGATGTTTATCCTTCACTAAAACTCTTATTTATGCGTTATATCGCACTGTCATTATGATCTCGACATATTATGACATAAGCCCCATTCCCTCATCCAGTTCCATATCTGTAGATACGTTAGCAGTTCATTCATTTTCCCCTTATATTATCTTCTAATTTCTTTATTAACACTCATGCCTGTCTTTTATTTACATTTGCAGCCAAAATTTCAGTCCTTCAACTTCTGACTTCCCTTAAATAAATATTAAGACTCCCTGATGCCATACGTATTGTCTTTATCAGTTCCATCAACGCTCCTCCCAAGAACAGTTTCATGAGGCTTCGTTCTCATGTAATCAGGGAATTCGATGCCTACCATCCATGCCAGCCCTTTATGCCACCTACCTTTGCGATCAAACCAACTAGCATTATTATCCTCTTGGAATTCCAAACGAAGCCAAATAGAGATTCACTTTCCTAAAAACACTTTCTTTTACTCACTGCCTTTTTATTCAAAACAATATGTATCTACTATTAAATCTTTTGCTCCCATTTTGCCGGGAAGCAAATATTCGAGATGTATACTAGAATTGCACCAGCCAGGAGATTTCAGTGTGGGAAACATAATGAGGTTATTTTCAAGAAGATTTTAGGTTGGCTGTTAAGATACGGTGTCCTGCTTTTATCAGGTCCCAGTACTCGGTTACAGTTCGGGAATATGCTACCGTGCATGACACATTAGTGCTCTTTCACCCATCGTCAGTCTGCTTGACGCTAAAAGTTCAATCCCGGATGCCGTCATAATTTAACTTGTTCATTCCTACACACATTACCCTTTCTCCTTTCTTCCACTATGTGCTGAAATATCCAGCTTTCTCACCATAAACAAAATTGACTATTAGCTTCTCTTCTGCAGCACATTCACCTCGATTCAAAATTCCGAGACATATATATATATATATATATATATATATATATATATATTATATATATATATATATATACACGATTATATATATGTGTGTGTTTTTTATCTATAATATATATATTATTAATATATATATATATATATTTATATATACTATATAAATATAATATATGATATATACTATATATATATTATATGTATATATATATATATTTATCATGTAAAGTTTGTACGATAATTAGCTCGCATAGTATGCCTGGAGATGTTTAGGATATGGGTTTGATGATGGAGTTACACAAATACCAAGGAAGGGCTGCAATGGTTAGGAATGAGACTGCAAGTCAGTTTTTACCTGTGTGTGTATCGGTTTATATGTTGGCTAGCATAATATTTTGAGAAAGAATAAGCGGATCTCAATGAAAATTGGTCGATATAGTTATGGCGATGCTTTTTATACTCGCAACCTTAGTAAATAGCGAGGAAATTAAAATATATTTCAGTTTTATTCTCATACTTTTGATTATCAACCCAATACAATAATTGAGAGGGTAGCCTACCTGTAGGTATTTAACTACGGGGAGAAATGATAAAAGTTTGAAGGCCTTAAGCCATGTTCGTAGGGTCTGGCAATTGAAAGCTTCATAGTCGGCTACTAATTTGAAGCATCATTTTCAAGTTCAAGACTGAGAGCAGTAATGGCCTAATAACTGATTTTACCAATTTGAAAACTTTTAGATCAGTGGACATGGTCACAGAGCAGGTTTTGTCGTGGTCTTCATGGGAAACGACATCAATATTCGACAAGACCAAAGTGTGATCTTGTCCTGTTTAATATTTATACGGATAGATTGATAGAACAATCTGGAGGTGTATGGCATGTTTTTTGGGTTGCTGGATTTGATGAGAGGTGCCACCTGGAAGCTGGGTCAGCACGTTGAATATTATGAAGGTTAATGGTAGCTAGAAGAATGACACGATTGATGCGACTGAAAGTAGTGGAACAATAATGGAACGATAGTTCCTGCAAGTAAGTCCGTCATGGAACATTCCATTCCCAGTGTGATGATTATTGACTGTCTTCAAAATTCAATGATTTTCCAGCCCCATCTCGTAATTTAAAGTGACGCTTTCTCAGCACTGACTTATCTCCCAAAAGGGATCCTGATTTTTTTTTTATTGAGGCTGTTTTCTTAATTTCCTCTTGATTAAAAGTGTCACTATTCCAGGATCATTACCTCTGTCTTTCCCTCACAGTATAATTACATTCCTCCGGGGTGATTTCTGGTTGGGAATGCCTTCGCCGACTTTTTCTCCTTTCCAGCAGAGCTTCTGGGCCTGGATTCGTCTCTCCTCGGAATGCTGCTAATTCTTGCTTCTCTTTCCCTCAGACGCCCTTTGCGTTATTAGAGAGAGAGAGAGAGAGAGAGAGAGAGAGAGAAGATCGAATTTCTGCATTCCATTTATTACGTCTTTTCTTCATATTTGAGGTGGTGGTAATGATGAGAGACTGGAGACTGGTGGCAGGGTTCATTTCCATATTTTGTTCTCATTTCCCTAATTCGTCTTTTCTGCATTTTTATACATCTTGAGAATAAGGAACTAGGGAGAGGTAAAGTAATTCTATATTGCACCCATACCATTACAGCTTCGTTTACGAAAGAAGAAGAAGAAGAAGAAGAAGAAGAAGAAGAAGAAGAAGGAAATATATACCTGCTTTCCTCCCGGCTAGCATTTCTCGCTGTATCATATCGCAATAAAAGACGTTGGTAAAGTAGTGGAAATCCCTCTGGTATTATCCTTCCATTCTCGGCATTTGTCTGCCGAGGCATAAACAGTCAGATGAGGTCGTTCTCGATGCCTCGTGCACCTTTGATGTGCCGAATAAATGAGAAATTCTCGGCGAGGAAGTGGAGGCGGTAACTTTCATAAAGGAACAATTAGGATTTTTTGCCACTGCTTGACAGCCGCCTTTGTTCTGTACTTTGGCACAGATATTGCGCCATGCAAATCTTAATTGACCTTTCCACCAGTTCATTTATTTTATTCATGTTACCTAAGGCTTGAATTTCATCAGCTTCAAAAGCAGATGTATTCCTCATGTCAAAAGCTCGACATCAGATTGTAGTGTATATAATTACTCACACAGATTCTGCGTCCTGGTGTCACTCGTAGTTATTTCAGTGGGTTTAACACGGAAGCTGAATAACATCAACATGTCTCGGAAAATCTATGAATAATATGCAGATACTCGAGCTTCCACTTTCATTACATTCCTTGATACGATTTTCTTCTGAAAATTCGGATATTCATTAAGAATTTTATATACGAAGCCGAGTTGAGGAAATGGTTTTTGATATCGAACGTCCAATTACTGTCAAAGCATTTTGACCTTAATCATTTCCTACGATAATTTCAATTCTCTCTCTCTCTCTCTCTCTCTCTCTCTCTCTCTCTCACTCCTCAATCTCTCTCTCTCTCTCTCTCTCTCTCTCTCTCTCTCTCTCTCTCTCTCTCTCTCTCTCTCTCGTTAGATGTACTCTATTGACTTGATGAGATGTTCTAAGAAGTAACAGTTTGTCAGTAATTGAATCATTTTGCATTTCTCATCAGTGTATGTTGAAAAAATTATTTTTAATCATGCTTATCACTTGTAATAATACTAGCATATAAGAAATTTAGGGTGAATTTAGTATGACTCAGATGTTGCTGGCAAGATGGTTTTGCTAGTCTAGCAATATGAACTATTTTTTTTATTAATTAAAAAGTCAAATTCCCGATCATCATCTAAACAACTAATTGTGCATTGTATACTAGCGCTGTATCAACACGCCTGACGCTCGCATCTTCACCACCATGCTTTAAGCATTTCACGTAGGAAATACGTCATTTTACGGTTTTAATAAGTCTTGTTAATTTATTATTTTAAAATGGTTTCTCATTTTTAAATTTTAAAACAGCTTTTTAAATCATTATTTTAATTACATATATTAGTTGAAACAAAACGCGGTCATGTGCGTATGACTTTCATCTAAGATATTTGAATCTGGCATCCTAAAGTAAGTGGATGTTGTATATATTTTCTAAATATGGCATGTAGAATAACCATTGTATAAAATGGAAACATAGTTTTGATTACTCTCTCTCTCTGTGTGTCTAGGTCTGCATTCACAGATGGGTATGATATGGTTGTTGTTAAGTAATAATTTCATCAAGTTTTATTAATGATATTGGTAACAAATAATTTTTTCATTATTGTTTAATATATAATCCTTCAACCTTGCTGCCCATTGAGTAAAGCATTGTTAATATTCGACTGTTATAAGATGGAAATTCATTAGTCTTATTTGCCATCCAAATACTAAAATTCTACTGATATTTAATGAGCCGCGTGACTAAACGCTCCTTTATTTAATATTACTGATTTCCAACTGGATGAGCAGCAAGTTTCATTTACTTGAATTTTCATAGTGTCATTAATATCATTTTGGAAAGAATTTTGATATTATAGCAAACCTCAAGTTTTCAGTAATTTTGTCCTGACGGAATAAAAGAACTGGCGTTAAATTATCAGATGACTTTTGTAGGGCCTGAGCAACTACTGGCAGCCTGCAATCATTTTTTTTATATTATAATACAAATATGCATGCAATCAGTTTTGATTCTTTCTTGAATGATGAAGAGGTGGCTTTAGTTTTGAGATAATATTATGGGACAATAGATAAGCAGCGATGAATAAAATTATGAGTCAGTAACTGTTGCTTACATCAGATCCGCTAAGGATTTTTGCAAACTCACTAAGAAACGAAGATTTCACACTTAACTGTTTCGTTTCTTAAAACCGATAACATCCAAAGTATTGTAAGGAAGGAATGTACTTGAGAAATATTTGTATATATCTATGTAGGCGTTCTCTGCAAAACTCAGCAGAGCTAATAAAAACATCATACTTATGGCATGATAGATGTAAGTTTCAGATGTGAAGTGATGCCTTCGGTTCATATGTCTGCCAAAAAGGTTATGTTATTGCATATTGTAAACGGTTGTTTGTCGATAGAATTACGTGAAAAAATATTGATAGATTTACACAAGATCAGGTAAAAAATAATCAATACTTTTTAAGAAAATCACTCATTGGATTTTGTGCATATTTCAGTCTGTTTACGAATCCAGGATTGCCTTTTTTCCGGCATATTTATTTTCTATGGACTCTTATATAAACCGTCAGTCAGCTTCTTTCTATTTGAGGTAGAAATATAAATAATGCTAAGTATCTAAACTGTAACTAAGAAAATTGCTTCACAGTGTTGGTGAACAATGTGACAGTACGCTAAGGTGTTGGTTGCCTGATGCACCTTTCCTTACAACAGCAGGCTTGGTTTATTATTTGGCAAAGGGGTTTTTTTTACGACCGCATTCCCTTAGTGTCATCACCCACAGTTATTAGCGGTGGGCCCCGCCTTTGACTGAAAAGTCCACTTGCCAAGCAGCAGTTTCCACAGTCATTGGCGGTGGGCCTCGCCTTCGACTAAAAAGTCCACCTGCAAGGTAGCAGTTTCCACATTTATTGGCGGTGGGCCTCGCCTTTAATTAAAAAGTCCACCTGCATGGAAGCAGTTTCCACAGTTACTGGCGGTGGGCCTTCTACTAAAAAAGTAAGACTACAAGGCAGCAGCTGTCCTATTAGTCGCCTTTTACGACACACAGGACCTACGGTGGTAGTATTCTTACACCCCTACCACAGGGTGTTGATTTGGTACGGATGGTACTGTGTATAGGTCTGCAGTCTTTGATTGCTTATTCTTGTATCCATTATGTTTCTTTCTGATCACAGTGAATAATTGCAAAATCTCATCATCGTCCGTTCCTCTGATGTTCATTTTTATGAAACTCCTGTGTTCGACCTTCATTTTATCACTCGGGCGAACCTTCATGACTACATCTCTAGTTATTTCGCTGAATAATTGTGCAGTCAGCGGAAATATTATGAGGAGAGATAATTGGATTATCCTCATCACTTGTGTGGCCAGTGTTTCTTCATTAAGCTGACGAATCTGTGGGGTAACGCCTAAGCGTACTGCTTTCACGCTTCGTCAGGTCGATCGGTGCTCCATTCGGGAACGAAAATTATTGACGTTCTGCCATTCACGTGCTCCTGGTTGTCTGTTGTCGCTCATGTTTTATTCTATTTTGTGAATAGTATATGTTTTTGCCGTTTGTGTTGTCTCATCATCTGTTGTTGAGGAACTTTAACTGATATTCGTAAAATATATTGGATTTGAGGTGGCTGTGTAGTTCTGATTATCTGTTCCTGAAAACACACACACGCACACACACACATATATATATGTATATATATTTGTGTGTTTGTATGTTATCGTTATTTTTGTGTTTCTTGCAGTCTGTCGTATTAAGAACCTCATTGTTTGTAAGATTTACTAAATTCAGGTTTTCAATTTGACAAACTATATTGACATTTCAATTGTGTGTGTGTTTCTGTTGGTTTGTTGCCGAGAGAATGAATTTAATATCTAAAAAAAAATCTTACTCTTCCATATTATTATTAAAAGCTCTGAAGCAGTTATTTTACGATAGATGTGTATCCCGGTATTTGTATGTGATATTTGCATTTGATGAAGGAAGTCGCTGTTTTTGAACGAAATATTTTGACAAGAATTATTAGGATGGGTCATATACACTGCAGTTTGGCTGCTTGGAAAAGAAACTTGGAAAAGAAACTTGCAAGAGATTGGTGATTTATGAAACCGATTTTAGATAAGAGGTTAGCAAGGTTTCCTTTTTTCTTTTTTCTTTTTCATTTCATCTCGGGCTATTATCAAGAAGTCTGGATATTGAGGCAAAGTCTGAAAATTAGACTGATGTCATAAATATGCGAGCGGCCGGGCAGGGTGTTATTGATTGATTTATATTACAGACTGATGTCGCAACTGCCAGAAAATTATTCCCTAACGAAATATCTGAGAAAATGCACTTAAAAATTTTCCATAAATGTCTTTTATAAAAGTAAGAACATTGATAAGTGTTCGATGTTCCATAGCATTTTCTGAAAAAAAAGGTACTTATACAACTGTGGAATAAGAATGTTTTACCACCAAATCAACTAAGTCTTGAAACGATGGCGAGTTAGAGGATGGTAGCTATGTTCGAGACTTATCATTATTCTGGTACGGTTGATCATGGCTTTGATTATTGTGTGTTTGTACGTAAGTGTGTATTGCGCGCAGGTACTGTCAAGGGGGAAGGGTACAAACGTATTACGTATGTATTCACTCTGTTGGAGACCGTCACCAAGGAGGCTCTGATTTCGGTCCAGTTAGTATGTTTGTAAGGTTATGCTTAGAGGTACTGTTAGAACTAAGCGAACATTTCACCAAAGGCCAGATTATGAATTGGCGAAAAGTGATAAGATTTCAGGAGAAATTCGGATTTGGATAAGGGACCCGTGGTGGTGGTGGTGGTGGTGGAAGGCGGGGAGGAGGGTTAGGGAATGTTTGCTGAGCCTCAGTGGAGGTCTGTGGCTTCCTATCCATGTTGTAAATGCCATCATTGCTCTACTTTTCATTCCGTTATCTGGAACTTTATCTATTCCTTCGTATCCCCGATCGTTTTATAATCAATATTAGACTAAATCGAATCAGTTTTTCTTAAGTAAAGATGCAAGAATATGGCTGCTTCACTTTCTGTTCTTTATCTTCGTTTAGCTGGAAGATAATAACGAAACAACAACAACAAAAAAGAGTATGTTAAGAATTTTTTTACCTAGTTGCTTTCGAAGTGATTTTTACTATTTAATTTTTTTCATTTTTATACTTATTACGATGCCAAGAAAATCTTTAATTTCTTTGACCTCAAGTTAATTTGCGTTGCTTATCTGAATTTTATTCACTTGCTTTTTCCTATGTAAGTCCTGTGCATGAAATGTGAATGGAGTATTTTCATTAATCTATTACATAACAGTCAAACAATGGGGTTTTATTAATATATTTGAATAGGTTTTCTTTTTCTCTTTTCGATGTACTCATCACCTCAGTATTGAAATCATTCTCTCTCTCTCTCTCTCTCTCTCTCTCTCTCTCTCTCTCTCTCCTTCTACTCTCTCTCTCTCTCTCTCTCTCAATAATTTCTACACTAGGGAACCAAGTTTGAAATTAGTTAGCAGGTATTTTAACGTGATAAGTTCCAAACAACCTGTCTCAGGATATTAAGTGTCACGGCTGTGAGCGAGGAGAGAGGAGCCTTCCCTGTGATTTAAAAAAGATTTATTTCTTTATTTTTTGCTTGGTTTTTCCTCATCTAAGCGGCTTCTTCAGGTATCGTGCTACATCAACAACATCAACAATGATAATAATAATAATAATAATAATAATAATAATAATAATATTAATAATAATATATAAAGATCTAATAATAATAATTATAATAACGTGGCAGATGACATGATGATGTGCAGATTTTCATAAGAGCACAAATCATTGGATGTGTTGGACTTTCAGTTGTGGAGTCTGATTCAGTAATGAATTTGCAGGAATTTATTTGCACATCAGACTTTCATCTCGTTTGATTTTGGGATGATTTTATATTCATAGGATAACGATAAACATGGTACCCATGTTGATGATAATAATAATAGTAACATTAGAGATTAAATTAGGTTCTATAAGGCATAGTCAATCGTATTTCATACCCATACACACCCAAACACGCTCCCAAACACTAAAGAAGTTTATGGAATTAAGAGGTTAGGTGCAGTAGCTCTATGGCCGAGTCGCTGACCGCAGTTTTGTGAGATACATCGCGTATCATTATTTGTTGATGTAAATGTTCTTCAACTTAGGCAGTGAATGTTCATGACATTGGCAACTGTGGGGCTATTTTTTACACACAAAATCACACATTTCCCTCTCTATCCATATCCCACTGTAGCGACTTCCAAAATTTGTAGCTTGAGAAATATGAATGAATTAACTGGCAATATATCACTAAAATCTATAATTGAGTCTTAAAAGTATTTTCTGATTGTTGTAAATAATAATGCACCGGTATGAATAAAAAAAAATGTTTATGGACGCTTGTGCATTTAATATTGCAATAATCCTGGTCGCAATGATTGTGCACAGGTGGTTTGCTCTTCGGTGGATTATATCTCCCTGAGAGGGTTGCATACGTTCTTATTCCCCAAGGAAGAAAGGGTGGTGGGAGCTTTTTGGGTGTTTAAGTTCTTCATAGTGAATGTATCCTAAGGTGCTAACTAGAAGATCAGTATGTGTATTTTCTTTTGAAGAAGACTCGCATTGCCAAAGCTTGAAAACAAGAATGAAAACCATATCTGAATTATATATTGATATAATCCTCATTGCAAATGATTTGCAATTTTAAAATCACTGACTTGTTTTATGAGATAAATGAAAAACATAAGAAGAAAATCTCACTTATCACTAACTTCGGTTCCTCCCTGTAGCTTTAACCCCTTAACAATTCAAATGAATTATGGTCAAAATAATTTCTCAATGGAGTTTTATACTCTCGGTGTCAAGGTTCCTCATGAAAGAATTTTGGACCTATGCTCTTGTCTTCTGGAGGTCTCGCTGGCAGCTTTACTAACCTCAGCATTGGGAAGTAATTCGGGTACTGGAGCTTCGTCCTCATCGTCAATCTTGCATGCTGCAATCCGTTCTGTTTCCGTTGTAACATACAGAATTCTTACAATTATGATGGGGAAGTCTCATATGTTGGTGATTTTTTTTTTCTTTTGACCTGGCATCTACCAGGTCAGAATTCTCAATAAACTTTAGTTTAAGAGAACCACAATCTACTGACTTTATTTCCATTGCTCCAAGTATTAATGAAAGATGCACTAACTGCCCTTGGTATTTTTTCATTCACTCAATGGGGATAAGTCTCCAACACTGGGAATTTTGTTCATTTACATATTCTCTGTAGTTTTATCTGTCATTCATCTGGAGTTCAGGGGCTTCTGATTCTGGCCTTTTATGAGCTCCTAAACAGTTGTCTGAATTGTGACAGTTATTAATTCAAGTTTCTTAACCAAGGTATTGGTGTGTGATTACTTGTGGACTGGCAGTCCCACTGTTACTTCTTATTTCCAATGTGTCTGCAGTAACAATGTCTCTCATTTCCTGTCTAAGGCATTATTATCCTGCAAGGTGATTTGGATCTTTACTGTAATTACTATGAGTATCCTTCCTGCAATTCACACCCTCACTTAGTATCACCACGACATTCACACTCACACTTATGGCTCACCTGTAACTTTCTGAGGACATGTTTAAATACGGAATGTGTGTGTGTGTGTGTGTGTGTGAGTGTGTGTGTGTGTGTGTGTGTGTGTGTGTGCGCGCGCGCAGTTGGGAAAGTGTCAGGTAATGTCTTAATTACCATCGTTTATTTTAATCACCAACATTTAAGGCTCCGAAAATTTTTAATGGCTTATCTTTGAAATATTTCCGTGATTCTCTTGGACAATCTATAATTCTGTTGCATAATAGGTCTTATGATTGCCAAAGTAAGTTTATGGAAGGTAGTTTTTGTTTCGTATCTACATATCCATAATCATATTACACGAGGCATATTTTATTTTTGAAGAGCCAATGATGATGAAGAATTTGAATTGACTTTTCCCAAATGAGTTACTCAAATAGGAAAAACGATATAAGAAAGAGGAAAGTCTAAATATCAAGAAAAACTGCACAAGTGTCCCTCATCAGTGGTCGTACACTTTGGTTTATGATAACAAGGTAACTGATACAAGTAAGCATGATCCAAAGCAGATAACCAACACCGTTGGCCTTTTCAAAGGCAGTAATTGTTTCTTGACTTAAGCAATTTCACACCCCCGTATTTAGAACAGTGATTTGTATAAGTAGGTTAAAAACGCACTGTAACATATTGGTCTTCGGGAAAGTGTCATATAAAATATGCATATATATATATATATATATATATATATATATATATATATATATATATTTATATATATATATATATATATATATATATATATTATATATATATATATATATATATATATATATAATATATTAATGTAAGTGTTTACATAATAAAATATGGAATGTTAGTCCATATATATAAAAGTCTAAAACTAAAGAGGTCAACCAGATTGCTTGCAGGAATGTGATCAGACTAGAGACGCTAAAGATGACGTATACAATAAGTATGTAAGCTAAGATAACATGCCGTCACCTGTAGTCATTCAATTGTTTATAAACATTAGTCCAAGCTCCCTGCTTGAGACAACTACCGCCTACGTGATCTGTAGCGTGTCTCATTTGATTGTGTGTTCTTATGAAACTATGTCATTTGGATTGTATGTTCATATGTTCGAACTACTGTCTGTTCCTTCATAACTTGTAACAGAGATGGTAGACAGGCAGAACAGAGTTAGCTATCGTCATTAGAAGACCTGTACCTCTTTACCTAAGCTTTATCATGTAGAGGAATAGGATTAGCCATCATCATTGGCAGAAGCGATCAAGCTATCGTCATAGAAGACTTGTACGATCATACCTGATCTTCATCATGTAAAACTTCAGAAGAATATACTATTTTTATACCTTGTGTTTTCTACAAGAACCTCACCGAACCATGAGTTTAACACTCGTCGTAAAGATAATACCGACTTCGTAAGTGATCTACAAAACCCCAGACACTCCATTGAAGATGGAAGTGCAATACCAACCGACTTAGCGTAAGTTTATCGCTAGTCTAACATTACATCATAGGGCGCCTTATCATATAGGCACAAGCCCTAATATATATATATATATATATATATATATATATATATATATATATATATATAGCGAGCGAGGAGTTATTTTGTTTGCGCAGTTGCTTCATTTATTTTTTTCTTTGCAATAAATTCACTTTCTATTGGGTTATTATTATTTTTCCATTCGTAGATTTATGTAAAATTTTGCTGTTGCTTTAAGTAAAATGGCACAGTTGTATGTGGAAGTTTTGTTACCGTTTCACAGTTACATTACAAATCGTTACCGTATAATTACCCAAAAGGCTGCAATTTATTAAATAAAAAAAAGTTTCCACTTAGCTCCTTAATAGAGAGAAAACCTGTGGCAATATATTTTTTGCAAGGCAATAGTAGTTGCAAATAACATTTCTTTTTAAAAGTTTCTGATATCTGAAAACTTGTAAACAAGATAAGTGCTATGTAAGCATCAATATATGTATTTGATTTTTTATTTATTCTCTAAATACAAGTTTTACCCCAGTTTTCATTTCTTGGCTCCTTCTTTTTCCACAGATACAATGAAAAGTAACTCTTCAAGTTAATAGTTTCTATGATTTTCAGTTTCTCAATTTATTTGCAGTGTGGAATATTTTTTCTTCAACGATTTATTTCTGTTGTTGCTCAAAAGAGAAACACTCATTTGAAAAAACACGATATATGAAGTTTTTGAAAGAATAAATTTATGCCAAGTTCTTTCTTGTTGAATAATTAGCGTAAATTTATTTTTCGGTAACTTGCTTATTAAGGTCGTAATAAATGTTTTTGTTCTGGGCAAAGCAAAGGCAAGGACGCAAAGGAAGCAGTTCCCTCTAAAGTAATAACATGTCATATGCATTCTTGTGCAGGTACATTTCCTCCTTGAAATTTTGCGGAAGACTCGAGAAAGATATTAAAACATATTTTCTTAGCGCTCGGGAAGAGTTAAGAGAAGAAACCGGAAATCGTAAAATTTTATGTAAAATATTGCAGCATCAAGAAGTAGCATTGGTAGTAGTGATGGTATTAGTAGAAGAATGGCATAACTTGATTTTAAAAACAGTTCTATTGATATGGAATCTGGGGTCACGCATTTTTCCTCTAAGTCTAAGCACATGAATTTGAGACCTGGTTTATCATGAGCTTAGACGTTATTATTTGCTAGAAGTCTCGTCTTAAATAGATTTTTTTTTATCATTTTCAACATAACAACCTTTCCATCCCTTCCCATGCAAGGAGTAATACACTTTATTTCGCTGAGATTTCCTAAGAGGAGAAAAAATAAATAAATAATTTTTATTAACCTTTAAATATCAGGTGATAAATTCAAGAATGTTTGAGTTTCAGATTTTATTTATATTTGATGTGCACACAATGAAACTATTTTCCGAGTTTTAATGATTAAAAGAATAAGAGAAAAAAAATTTCCGTGGAAATATGCACTTACAATATACCTTTACACTGTGACAATTGCTGTGGAAACATTCTACTCACACATAAGCTAAATAATATACACGCAAGCATGCGTAATTTTGTAGCATATAAAAGTCTATGATTTTAGAACTTGAGTATTCATTTCGTAATTTTCCTGTTCATTATATATCGTATTGTCTGACATTAATTTTTTGAAATCAATGCTGAATATTCGAGACGGACTTTCTCGCGCTAATTTCTGTTTATCTCTCACGAATATCCCTACTTTGACCAACACCAAGAGTAAATTGACTGGATTTAGAGAAAGCTCACCTGTCATTAGTATTTGATTAAGTTCTTAATCACTTTAAACCGATCAAATATTGGTAGTCCGTGGCTAAGATTACATTACCTTGGGCCTGTAGCTCTTCAAAGAAAATAATATTTCATTAACGTATGGTTATATCAAAGATGTGTAGTTTTTGCCAACATTTGCATATCGTCTACATACTGCTGTACTTGTCTAATATATGTTTTGCGTTTCTCTTATAATCAACACGCTGGGTCATAGTGATTCCCGTATTTATAGAATGGGTAGGCAACCTCATCTCAAGATAATTGCTTAGAACAGGAAAGCTAAAACCTGCGGTCGCGATGAGTCGATAATATATATATATAGATATATATATATATATATATATTATATATATATATATATACATATATATAATATATATATGTGTGTGTGTGTGTGTGTGTGTGTGTGTGTGTGTGTGTGTGTGTGTGTGTGTGTGTGTGTGTAATTTGCTCCCCAAATTTCCTGGAAAAGGAATTCGAACTAATTCGTAAGAAGCATTTGCCTTTAAGGTATTCTGGCCATATAATTGAGAAAGCTATTCATAAAGCAAACTTTATTTTCTACCGAACCCCTCCAGACAAGACCAGAGAGACACCCAGAAATAAAATAAAAATTCCACACCATGGTAACCCAGACTCTTGGAAAATCTAACTCTTTTGCCTTTACCTACCCAAATACCATAGCCAAATCCCTAATTAACGTCCAACAAAAGACAACTCCCCAAAGACATAGGAGTATACAGAATCCCATGCTTGGACTGTGACTAATCCTACATCGGTTTTACAGTAAAATCGCTTCCCCAGAGATTAAAACAACATAAATGGAATAAACTGGAATTTGTTACGCATGATTCATAGCAGCAACTGTCTGTACAAAAGCCAAATGATAGAGTCGGCCTTGATTAAACAAGGACAGGTAATGAACATCTCAAAGGGCGCCTAGGATTCAGATATCCTTTGATAAAATCTTTCTTTAACCACCGCTTAAGAAGATTAAAGAGGAATTATCAGCAGGGGTGACCTAAACATGGCTACCTGTGGATGGATTTCTTAGTATAGATACCTCTTTTACTGTAACTTTTCTTATTCACTACCTATATTTTGGCATTATTATGGGCTCCTTTTATTATGTATATATATATATATATATATATATATATATATATATAATATATATATATATATGTATATATTCATGCTCCACTTCAAGATTTTCTAGTAATTTTACCTTTTTTTATCGCATTATTATTATTTTATTATTATTAATTATTATTATTATTATTATATTATTGTTGTTGTTGTTGTTAACAGCAGTGGAGTAGCATTGATATTATTAATAATTTGAATAAAGATTACGTCTGCCTTGCTGAATCTCATTAAAGAGATCTAGGTTAGCCATCAAAGCATATTGGAATTAATAACAAAGTTGAAAGGGCGAAATAGGAGGGAAACGGAAACGGAAAAGGAAGAGGAAGATGTTGAGGAGGGAAAAGAGTAATTTAAGATGAGGATCGAGAAGAAAGAGAATCAAGAGGAGGAGGAGTGGGGGAAGAAGGAGGAGGAGGAGGAGGAGGAGGTGGTGGTGGTGGTGGTGGTGAGGTAATTAACCTTGGCTTCGAATCCAGTGGACTGTATCTCTGGTCTCCATCCTATTAGAGGAGATTAGGCGGACAGACCTGAAGATTCCTCGAGGTCCAGAGGTGGTGGGGTGATGGGGATGGAGGGCTTTCATAGACCTTCCAGAAATTTAAGATGTTATATTAAATAAGAGAAATATTTGTTGAATGACAGATTTTAATTTCCAATCAAAATGTGGGCAATGCTTTACTGCAGAACTAGGCTTAAAAGCAGGCAAGTAGATGAAGGAACTTCGCAGAAGTCAGCCCATATGAGGAATAATAAGCGGGGAACACAATTCGACATATTCAGTACTTCCGCCAACTGAGTTATGTGAGAGTTTTTAGACACATTTTAGCAGACGTTGAACTTACTGACTGGCAACCAGGGATTACATGTTCGGAGAAATCGGGATGTTGATCTGGGCCCGGGAGTCAAATTGTTTGTAAATGATGATAATAATAATAATAATAATAATAATAATAATAATAATAATAATAATTCAACAAAATTAACATTTTAGTGCGCTTCCCTTCATGCAGATTCTGTAGCCCGTAGGCCTGGCGGAAGTACTGCGGTCTCCGAAATTTCTTATTATTGTATTAAAAATTACAAAAATACATCCGAAACATGATTAAAATGCCATCAAGTTACTAATGAGAAATAACCTCATAGAAGACCTCCAGTTTTCTTAACAATACAATACGCCTGCAGTCTCTCTCTCTCTCTCTCTCTCTCTCTCTCTCTCTCTCTCTCTCTCTCTCTCTCTCGTCTCTCTCTCTCTCTCTCTTCTCTCTCTCTCTCCTTGTTTTTTCTCCTCTGATTCAAGAACCTTCCAGTGTAATCTAAATGCGCTAACAGTACGCCGCGTTAGCATGTGATTACGTTTTGAGAGAGAGGAAGAGAGAGCAAACGCAGATGGAAATAGAAGAAATGAATGAACGCAGTTTGGCATTTGGTGAAGGTATATTTATTCAAGTTCCTGTCAGCCACGACAGTTCTTTTTAGAGATGCCTGCAAACTGTTCACGTAGGAGTGGGTATCCTTTTGGCTGTCGTTGCGCTGCTGCGTATGGATCTCGTGTCCTTACGCAATGAAAAGAGGACGTCGCCCGACAATGTGGGGTGACCTTTAAACTTTAAAGGCCCAAATGTATTCAATCGTCAAGATACATCTAGGCGGATGAAATGTTGGAATGAAATGCCGTCAAGTCTCACCCCCCAATGCATTCTGAAATTGTCGTTTGAATTCCCATTCGGGAATCCATTGGCGTGATCGTCGTCTCTTCCCATTTGGGAGGCTCTCCACTTCTCGGCCTAAGTGGTGATGAAGCGCCGCTCCCGCTTCTTGCTCTCACCCCCCCCCCCCCCCCCCCCCCCCCCCCCCTTCTCGGAGAGGCTGGTGCAGAGTCCACAAAATGACCAGGACAGATTTTCTTCGATTCTCTTCACTGGTGTCATTCTTTCCCTCTGTTGTTCTTTTTCTTCCTTATTGCAGTTTTGTTCTGTCGGATCACTTTCCATTTGTCAATTCTGATTGTTAATACTCTTCATCGGGGTAACCCATTCACCATAGTAATGTCATTATTTTTTTTTTTTAAGTTTTACTTGAGCATCAACATTTATTATGACACCTGTAAAAGTTCTGTTTAAGGGGAACGAGCGTCAGGATTAATTTTATGCCGTGTATTGGAAATAGCTTTGTGGTCAGAGTAGCCATTTTGCAGATTAGCAATGATTCATACATAGCATATTGGAGAGTTAAGCAAGGCTTGATTATATTAGCGAAAATTTACCCTACTATTATATTCTTATGAAGTGTGAAAGCGGGATCTGTACTCATTTAATTCAACTTTTTCGAATTGTTCTCTTATCACCATCTGAAACTTAATAAAAAAAAATTCTCCAGATATCACCTGTATTCTAAACTGTTTCCGTAAGCGCCAAATCTTATGTTAAGCCGATAAGTTTTCATTTAGTTTCTGAGCGGGCTTTGTTTATGGATTAAATCTGTTTTGTTTTTCAGTCATCCGCAGGATTTACAAGTCGCGTTACATTCCTCTGAAAGGTTCGCATCACTACTGAGCCTGAAAAGAAAAGCGGAGATGAATATTTGCTTCGCATCACAGAATGTAAAGGGAGTGTAGAGATATGTAAATGAAAACTGTCTTTTATTCGATATGATTCCATTCATGTACCTTTCAGAACGAAGTCAATTTGTATGGTAGGTATAGATAATTATCATTATGCACAATAATTACCTTTTAAGATAAATAAAAAGATGTGTACTTGAGGTATTTGCTATAAAAATGTTATGTAGGAAATTTGAAAGTATATGGTCTTTTGGAACACTCCTTTTCTGTTCCCCAGCCAAAAAAAGAAAAAATAAATAGATAAATAAATAAAGAACTGAATGACAAATAAACTGACAGAAATGTAATATAAAGGATGTAGATTCTTAGTGAAGGAGGTAATTTGCAGAGAGGAATTGGGCGTTCATTTATGATCGCAGATAATATGATGTTGATTGACAACAATAAAGAGGCGCTGAAAAGAATAGTGAAAGACGTTGAACATGTTGGAGGAAAAGCTGAAAGATAATGGGAAATAAACTGAGATATAAGTCAATGGGAAATAAGAAAATGGACCAATGAATGCTAGCTTTAAAGATGGAAGAATGTAAGCCGCTAATTCACGTAGGTAACGTATTGGAAGGTGGTAGGATGAAAAGAGAAGATAGTAAGTAAAAGGATGAAGCCAAAAAATAGCTGAAGTGAATTAGCAGGGGTTTCTATGAGAGCAAATCTTTGAATGTATGAAGCCAGCTTTCCTTTATGATAGTTCAGCATGGATGCTCTAAGGAATCCAGCATGACAGTTGAATGCAAATGGCGGAAAAAGAGGAGGAAACAGTTGAGATCAATATTTAGGGCCGTCTATGTAAAGCAAGGAATAAAATAAAATTTTGGCATAGGTGAGATGTTGGAACAAAATTTTTCTTAAAGTGTATTGTTCATGTGGAGAGAAAAAAAAACAACTCTCCTAGGGCTGGCCCGAAGGATTAGATCATATTACGTACCTAGAAACCAATCAGTTACCTAGCAACGGGACCTACAGCTTATTGTGGGATCCGAACCACATTATATCGAGAAATGAATTTCTACCAGAAACACATTCCCCTGGTTCCGCGTTGGCCGGCTGATGTAATATATATATATATATATATATATATATATATATATATATATATATATATATATATATATATATATATATATATATATATGAGATGGGTGGTTTGGTTGAACGGGAAATACAGGAGATTTGTGCTGTGTGTGCCAAGAGCCGCATTGTTTGGGGTTCCCAGTCACAATTTGAAAACAATTTTTGTTGGAGATTTTAATCTCCACAAATGCAGAGCGACTTTTCTACTGAGTGAACCTGAAAATGGAAATTCAGAATAAAACTAAAATAAAAAAGAATTTAATGAAAAACTGCTTTCAAGGGTTAAAGATGCATAAAGCGTGAGATGTTTCATTATGAATATACAATGGGGAATTTCATATTTGTGCTTTGTAGTACAGGGTCTGGATTTACCACGAGCTTAACACGACATTACCAAAAAAGAAAAAAATACATGACTGAAAAACATTAGATTTGGGGCTTATTTTGGCATTAAAGCATTTTGATCTCGCGTCTCAATTCACACAAGAGGGAAGATATTTAGTTCCATCAGAAGATATTAACGGATGGTTAAAAAAAAAAAATTGAAAATGAAACGGTATAAACTGCACGTTACTGAAGACTATTCACAAACAGCCTTGCTTCGTCACTAATTCACAAGTGACTTTCACACTTTAAAAATAATTAACTTTAAAAATAATTTACGTAATCTTGGGAATGACGTACACCCAATAAATATTATTGCACAGAAATGCCAGTGACTCATCCATTTTGCTATCATAGTAGGAATTAGTTAATTTCGACTTTGTTGTCAAATTCAGGTCTGTACTTAGAAAAGAAAATCGTCATACTTCCTTCATGATAGCTGTGTGCAGCAAAGGCGATTTCAATTTATCAACTTGATAGCCGAATAGTTAAAAATAATTCCCTTTGGATGTAAGTTATTCGCCAAGATGAATGCAACTCAATATTGGTGGTTTGATTGTGTGTGTATATATATAGAGAGAGTATATAATTATATATATTTTATATATATATATATATATATATATATTTTTATTTATAATAATATATCTATCTAGTATATATATAATATATATATATATAGCTATATACTCATAATATATAATAAAAGGAAGCCCATAAACACAAATATAGAGAGAAAAGTACTATATTTCAGACTGAAATATATATATATATATATATATATATATATATATATATATATATATATATATATATATAGGGTGTAACACAAGTTTATGCAAATATTTCGGGTAATGAAAGAAAAAGTAATTCTGAGCAGAAAATGTACTATAAACATTTGGATTTTGAGGCGTCATTTGTCAGCGAGGTGAATTTTTAAAATAACCGTTATCATTAAATGGCGGAGTAAGATGGCATTTACGGGATGTTAGAGTAGTCATGGATATGGATATGGAGAGTGGGATGGAGCTGATCAATTCAGTTATTACTCTAAACAGCCTCGTTATTCCGCCATGAACATGTCTGGGATGCAAGTGCCTTACTGTTCCAGTAATGTGGGATATGCTGATATGAGGTTTATTTATGGCTTTTGCAATAGTGAACTCCACTGTTATAAAGGAAAAGGAAATTGGCGGTTAGGGTGATGTGAATAAAATACTTCCAAATTAAAAGTAATCTGTAGATACTGAACAAAGGGGAAATATGAATGTATCATAGAACTTTTCTCCCTCTCCGTCAATGGTATTCACTAGACTTCGATACAGAAAAGAAAAGCAAGCTGATTGGAGTCTCCCCTCCATCAAAGATAGTCCTATTCATTAGACACCGATCAAAGATTTAAAAGCTGTTATCAAAAACCTCTCCTTCTCCATCAAATGTATTCATCACACACCTGTCGAAGAAAAAAAAAATCACACCTAAAAAATGCTTTCGTCTTTGTCTGTCAGTTGAAAAACTTTCTTGACAAGTAAAGATAATCATTAAAATTAGATTACGGTGAAGTCAGTTCACAGGTGATTTACTAATTGAAGGGACTGCAGTGTTACATTTTTCAAAAACCTGCAAAAAAAAAAAAAAAAAAAATAGTAATCAAAAGACTATCAATCCAGTTGCCTTCCCCCATATCCCTGACTACTCAGACATCGCATACGCCATCTTGGCAAAGAGCAGCATTAAGGAAAAATGGTTATTTGAAAAATTCACCTCAACAAACAGTCTTAAAATGTTTATGTTAATAGAGCATTTTCTGGTTAGAATGACTTTTCTTTCATTTCCCAAAATATTTGCATAAACTCGTGTTACAGTATGTAATATATATATATATATATATATATGTATGTATATATATATATATATATGTATATATATATATATATATATATATATATATATATATATATATATATGTATATATATATATATATATATATATAGTATAATATGATATATATATATACATATATATATATATATATATATGATATATGTATATATATATATATATATATTATATATATATATATATATATATATATATATATATTTCTTTTGATATAGCTGGCTTGTATCTGTACCTGGTTGCAGCTACAAAATAAAACTAAAAATCTCAGCATATGTTGGTGTGTAATCTTTTTCATGTATAAAAATTCAGGCCAATATAAATGATTTTGTATTCACGTAAAATAGATCTCAAAGAATTGTGAGCTTTATTCACACTAGGTATGAAAAGTGATATTTGTATTTAATACAGCTATTAAGCATCACCCTTTTTATTTATTAAGCGAAATTATGCTGCAGAACCTTCATTCAAAATTAGAAGACAATGGATAGGTTGTCAACTACAGTTCAGCGCGCTTTCTGGATGATAGCAGTCATGTTGCTTTATGGTTAATGATTAAAAGCCTAAAACATGAATAATTACTTCAATGAACTGTTTGGACGTTTTGATGCTGAAACATGCGTTTATAGCTTTGCTGATCAGATGTGAATAGTACACTTGGATGTGGCGTTACCGCTGGATTCAAAGTTTGTATTTTTGCTAAGAAATAATTTCTGTTATTGTTAATTTTCTTTAAGTTTGTGATAAAGTCTATTTAATGTTGACCGAATGTTCTTGCCTTTCTCACTTATCTTTGTTGAATGATTGGTAATATATATTCAGTTTCTTTCTCTGATGGATAATGAATGAATATGAGGCTAATTCATGTGTACCACTCGGTTGGATGATGGAAGGCAAGAATATAAATTATCTCTTTATATTTCTCAGATGGATGATAAAAGACAAAAGGCCAAATTATCTCTTATTTCTCAGATGTATGATGGCTGACGTGAGATAGAATTTTCTGTATCTCAGATAGATGATGAATGATATTAGGCTAAATCACATCTCTCTTTTCCAGATGGATGGTGAATAACAAAAGGTTGAATTATCTTTCCCAAATTATTTCTATCTCTATGATGGATGGGGAATGTGTAATGTTATTCTCTCTCTCTCTCTCTCTCTCTCTCTCTCTCTCTCTCTCTCTCTCTCTCTCTCTCTCTACGAGTAGCTACAGATATATTTGATTCCACAAAATAACATTAATATATCACTTTGTCTGTCTCTGTTTGTGACATAGTGAATGATACGAGGATTAAATTCTATAAAGAAGCTCTTTCTCGGAGTTAAGGTTCCATATCTCATGTTTGTGTTTATCGTTCAGTGTTGGTGAAGGTTTCTGCAAGAGCCAAAAGTGAAAAAAATATTTTATCTCATAATTTCCAGACATGATCCTGTTGGAATAAAGTTAAGACGATGATGGTTAAAATGAAAGAAACACACAAATATCTTGTCCGATTAGAAAAAGTGTAGGTGATGAGGAAATGGAATTCCGATTTTATTTTCTCATTACTGGAATTACTAATGCAGGACTTGATCGGCCTAGTGGCTGGTTATTATGTGTTGCCTCACCAGCTCCGTCGGATCTTCGGGTATATTGTATCTTCCATTAGTGTTTTGCGTGATTGAAGTTGTCACGGGGATCTCAATTACCAAGACCCGTAGACTCTCCAATAATTTAATTTTTTTTCTATTTCTGGTCATGCATCTAACAAGTAAGTGTTAACGGCCCAGGAATTGTGTTTATAAGAAACTTTTCATATTTTCTTGAAGACGAAGATTAAAATGTAATGAAATTGGTTACCATGGTGATCGTAACAGAATGAAAAACCGGATATTGCTTACCACTTCTAGTGTAGATTGAAAGATTCCGGAAAATATAATCATGAAAATTTCATTTAGACATTTGCTTACTTACTTTCAGAGTAAGCGTCCTTGTGTAAAGTGTAGTTGTATTTTAGGAGATTTCATAGTATGTGTCCTTTTGTAAAGTGACGTTGTATTTTAGGAGATTTCATAGTACGCTTCCTTATGTAAAGTGTAGCTGTATTTTTGCAGATTTCATATCAAGCTTCCTGTGAAACGTGTTGTTGTATTTTATGAGATTTCATATCACGCATCCTTATGTAAAGTATA
This sequence comes from Macrobrachium nipponense, assembly GCF_015104395.2. Taxonomy (NCBI): domain Eukaryota; kingdom Metazoa; phylum Arthropoda; class Malacostraca; order Decapoda; family Palaemonidae; genus Macrobrachium; species Macrobrachium nipponense. The sequence continues at coordinate 4,423,167 of NC_061096.1, forward strand.
GTTGTATTTTATGAGATTTCACAGTAAACGTTCTTTTGGAGAGTGTAGCTATATTTTAGGATATTTCATAGTAGGCGTCCTTGTGTAAGAGCGGTTGTATTTTAGTAGAGATTTTGACAATATTTATGTTTCACATCGGTAAGGCTATAAAATTTAATTGGCATATCCTGTTATATTTATCTGTTTAAGCCAGTAGCTTCTTGAACATCTCAAGCATTCAAACTCTTTTTATAAATACCTCTCTGATTATATAATAATAATAATAATAATATTAATAACCGCGAACTTTACTGCCATTATTATACATTTATCATCGGCTTTCCGTAAGTAGAATTATTGCAATGAAATGACGATATTCAATGTTTTCCTCCATTTATGGCGGTTAGGGAAGTATTTCCTTTCGCTAGTGTTTCAGAAAGACATCATTGCTCTAATTGATTTTGCGGGCTTGGTTTGTATTTTCTCACCTGGTTAAAAATATAGTAATCATATTTTCTCATGTATCCGTATCATTTTGCTGTTGAGCGAGACACAGGTGTTGCGCAGGTAACGCGAACATTTATCTATACGAGTCACACTAGTATCGGTTCTCAGATATTTTTCACTATTCATAATGCCCCTGCAATCCAGTAATGCCCATATTCTGCGCTTTCCCAAAAAAACAAAAATCCCTTGTTTTCGGAATATGCTCACTATTTATCAAGTGAATATAGCTTATTTTATTACAAATAACACCACTTGCTGCAGTCAAATAAATAAACGATCCGGGACTAAAAGCAGTTTAAAAGCAGCGTTGATATTTCTTATACTGGGTGCCGTTATATTTAGTATTGTGTTAAGGGAGGCAGGCTATTGAGAATTACTGTCAAACGCTTGTTGAGTTGGAATCCCCTGGTCATGGGAGAGACAAAACACTGACGTCACCTGGGACGTTGAATATATGGCTCCGTGGAATTCGATGCCTGTTGGTTTTTCTAGTTGCTTCAGTTTCGAGCCCTTAATTAAAGCTCGTGTTCAGCTTAAATATGATAGTGTTATGTAATGTCGAGAAGAATAAAAATGGCGAGGAGTCTTTCGACGGGCTGATTTGACTGGCGCAAAGAACTTCCTTCGATGATCAACGTAAAATGTACCTTCCAAAACCTAATTTAGAAGTTTTGTAAGATATTTATGAATTTATTGCAGTTTAATATTTGAAAAATGCCAAAGAAAAAAATACACATTTTATTCTGGTTTTTGCGCAAAATCATGCATTCTAGTTAACTACATTCAAGACAGTAATCTTAACAGAATATACTTGATTGCATCTTCTTCCTCCCATGGCCATGTCAGATTAATTTGTTAGCCACTTTTGGTGTTTAATGCGTATCACTTGTCCCTCTTGCAACCTGTCAATGGACTTAATTTTTTTTTCTAATATGAGATCGACATATTAAAACAGTAAAAATTGAGATCAAACTCTGCGAGAAATGAAAAACAAGAGCACCAAGTAGCCAACATTAATGACAAACGGGAAGTGTGCTTGATCGTGTTTGTGTGCTCCGTCTTTGAGGAATGTAGATGTATTTTTTATTATGCATCAGCATAGGAAACCTATTGGTATTCAGTAAAAAATTTGGTGGGAAGGTGCTTCAAATTATTAGAACCTGTGCTCCAGTGACACCGTTTCATTTTGCAGTAATTATGGAGAGACTGAACAGAGGGAAATTTGAGTGCATTAAAACCAAAGTTTAAAAGAAAAATCAAATGTTAAAACTTTACAGAGATTACGAACTGTATTACGGCTGTTAGTATTCTCATGACCAAGACTGCACAAGAGAAAAAGTAGTTACCGTTTTATTATGACTAAGAAAATTAAAAAGAAAACCAACGAGCTTAAAAATATGCTACTGCGATATGCTAATGCACCTGACAAAATTTTGCCTAAAACCGAGAAAAAATATAGGAAAAAGAAAATGAAAGAAGAAATGAAGAATTTCTTTTATGAAGTAATCTTGCCACGGAAGTATACTTCATTACCCAGTTCCTAAATGGACAATTCCAGGAATTTTTCATCCGTGAAAAGGTACTGGCGTCCTTCCCCGAACTCCGCCGTCAAGTTTAAAGTGATTGTACTGATAAGATCATTCTGGCCTTTGCACCACTGGCGTGAGATTTCTGTGGGTTAGAAAAAGGGAATGGGGGGGGTTAAGAAAGTTTTTTATTAGGCCGTTGGGTTTAAATCGTTTTATCACGATTTCGATATAGAAGACGTAGATGCATAGGTTTGTGAATCTGCCTTTTTGTTTTTTTATTATATTTTTTTCTTTCTTGTTTTTCTTTCTTTTTCATTATGGTTCACTGATAAGACCCGGTAACGCGATAGCACATTTTATCAGCGATGCCTCAATCAAAGGCGTCTTCACATGATCAAAACTACTTATAGATAAGTCTCGCTCTCCGGTTGTCTCCACTAGCAGATGTGATAATGAAAGCACAACGTCATTTCTCTTGGCCTTCTGTTCTTAATGGTATCAGTCAATCACACGTACCGCGCGAGATTGTTCTGCACACACATATGAAATATCCTTACACACAAACTCACAAACCCTTGTGAGGCAAGCCCAGAGAGCACGCACTCAGCAAGTTGTGACTGACGGCTTACCGTACATAACCGACAGAATGATTTAGTGACCAATTACTTCAGGGGCCTTTGCCTTTGATGAATATACCATTGCTGCCTGCATCCTGGTAGACAAGTCCATTTGAATTTGTATGTAATGTTGGTTGTATAAATATAACAGGGTTAATGATTATCACAAGACTAGAGTTTATGAGAGTCACTCACTCACTTAGTTGCTTTGGTGCCTCACAAAGAGCATTGCCGCTTCCTACAGACTCCCAGAGTTTGTTGGAAATTTCATTAAGAATTATGGAAATATCCGGACGAAAGGTAGCTTGCGTAATTGCTAATTAAATGGAAGAGTTGGAGTTATAAGGAATAAGTAATTAGTTTCCTATATCCTCACTATCTTCGAAATTTTTACAGGCAGCTAATTAACTGGGTGTGAAAGCAAGGGAGTTATGGAAAAGTAAATTATTTCATAACGACCAAATTAGATATGTGAATTCTATAGTACGAGTAGTAGCTGGGGCCGAAAATTATATACGGAAATAAATTAACGGAGCTCAAAAGAAAATATGAGATGAGTCGTACATCGCTGTTTCATAGAGGCAGATTTTATCAGTAGTTTTGCGCGCGTGTGTGTGTACATTTTTTATTCAGTCTTCTTCATATCCCATCCATTCAGATGAGAGCACTCTCCCACTTGACCGGCGAGTGCCTCAATTCTGTCCCAATAAAAATAAATAAATAGACAGAAAAACAAAAATGTACGCTCATATATATATACTCTTAAGTATGGATGCCGTGGCCAGCCCACAACCATCCCCAGCTGATCTGGACAACCAGTGGCGTCTGCTTTTCCTCGTGGTCATCCACAAAACTACTGATGATATATATATATATATATATATATATATATATATATATATATATATTATATATATATATATATCCCGAGTATGATTGTTTAAGGATGGCATATACTCGACCTCTATAATATTAATTTTCAACTGCGCTCTCAAATAAGAAATTTAAGTAAAATTTCAGTTCCCCTACACCATAAGGGTGAGATCTATAAAGCTTTCCCATAGCAGCTAATCCTCAGAAGTATTTCCCTACTGTGGTAGGTCATAAGTCCTCTTGAGAGTATTTTGAATTTCGAGTCATTTACGTAAAATCGGTGAGCGGTCCCCTTTTAATCCTCAATGACAAATGCCCTGTCAAACACCTTTTCCAAAGGAACCGACCCCTTAGAGCAAAGTGCGACCCACACCTGCAAATTGCTTTTCAGTTACGCCCCACTAAACATCTTCAAGGGTTAACAATACTAGTCGGGCAGTAGGTATTGTAGCATAAGAATTCATACCTCTCCCTGACCCAGGTTAACGTTTTACAGCCCCAGCCACCGGTCAGTTCCTTAATCGACCTTTGAGCCATTTACCAAGCCCTCAGGCACAGTCCTGTCAGCTTTGACAATGACTACCTCACTACGTGCACTTTGTCCCCCCCTCCCCCTCTAAAATCTTTATACTGGCCCAATAGTTGTTTTCAGGATCCAGATCTCTGAGATAGAGGAACAAAAGGCCATGGGAAATCAGAACCATGACAGGAAGCTGCTGGCTGAAACACTGCCACTGATGCGAACTCTAGTGTTTTTTTTTGTTGGGGGGGGGGGGGGGGCGGAGAGTTAAAACCCAAACTCAAATACCCTCCTTTAATGTATAAATACCCTCTGCAGAGTTCATACTCTCACAGTGCCATTCTGTATCGGTCAAGACAAGTAAAAGTAACCGTGACAGCTGATCTTCAGTTCAAGTCCAGATACCTTGGTATCTACTACCCGCCAACACTGACTAGAAGTTCGCACTTCCACAGTGCCACTCGAGTACGCTCCAGACCTCCATCTGCCCTAGCCTCGCCCTTGAGAACCTCACTTTGTCCCAGGACTTGACAGGGGCTGTTTACAGTCTCTTGGGTTACTACCAAGTTAGTAGCACACCACTGCCATCACGAGTCGAGCTCCTGCTGAGCTCCTATTGCTTAGCACCCAGTGGAAAAATCCTGTTCACCCATACCCTATGGAGAAGCCCTGCAGCCAAATGACATCCCTCAGGCCACAACAGTCACTCCAAGGAGATAAGGTAAGAAAACTGCATTTGGTTGCCAGTATTCACCTCTTTTTCTTGCACTTAAATTTTCCTCGCTATTATATTCCCAGTGTCCCAACTCCCAGGATTCCTTGAAAGCCATTTGAGTATTGTTTCCCGGTAATGGTGTCATATTTTGTCTCAGTGACCCCGAAAGCTATGGATTAGACACTACATAATATCTATTATTTTTGTTTTATTTTTACATGACACGGCCTTCCTCACCCCTTCTCACCCCTTTCCTATCGGGGCTGAACTTTGACTTAATGGGCAATGGGAGTGTCACTTTTCATCTCAGTAACCTCGAAAGCAATGGATTAGACACTGAAATCTGTCAGCCCCTCCCATTTGGGGCTACAGCTTGATAACTATTTTGAAGTAATGCAATTAGCACAAATAGCCTATTTATCAACTATGAACCAAATGAGAACAAAAATGAGACATTTACATTCTGGATGGGTAGAGGTGATAAGTTTTTAAGGGGTTATATATGTTTTTAAGAAAACCTAAATAGCCTATGTTCGAATCCTGTTACTTTAACCTCTATGCCAAATTTCATAATGGTCATTTCATTGGTGTAGAAGTTAACTTGGAACAAACAGACTGACACATTTCCCCATATAGATAATATTTATATATATATATATATATATATATATATATATATATATATATATATATATATATATATATATCTATCTATATATATATATATATATATATCTATATATATATATAGATATATATATATATATATATATATATATATATATATAATATATATAGATATATATAGATAGATAATAACGAGACAATGTCGTCTCGTTATTCATTTTGGTAGCGATAGGCCAGAGCGGCAGACGGCTGGTAGTTGGCAATACTTTCTCTCTCTCTCTCTCTCTCTCTCTCTCTCTCTCTCTCTCTCTCTCTCTCTCTCTCTCTCCCCATAATCTAGGTCATTTGATAATCAGAGTCGTGAATTACAATAATGTGCATTTATTTAAATATTTAAAAGCAAAGTATTAACTGAATAACTCAGATAACCATCGGTAATTAACAGTCTACACAGTAATTAGTCAACACCATTTCTCCAATGAATAATCCCACTCTTCTCCAGAAAATAGTTCCCCCATTCTAGAATCGCCTGTTAGGAGACAGAAAACTCTGATAAGCCCAAGAACATAATCAAAAGATCACATAAACAGGTTATCTCTGAAATAAATATTCAAATACAATCTCGCTACACTTTGGCTAAAACAGATATAATAACTTACCCATTTCAGCATAATTTCACTTTCACCAAACAGAAACACGTTGGCAGAGCCATCCCGGCTCTGCCTTCTCTCCCCGTTACACTCTCTTCATGATAAGTCTACATTTCCTTAATATGTAGGAAAGAGGCTCACACATACACACAAACTCACACCCATCGTTCACGCCCAGAAACCACTTATATCCAGTTCCAAAGGCACATTTAACAAACGCCCATAACAACAGACGAGCGTTGACCTGCCTAGGTAAGGATTTTAATATCACACCACCCAAAAGACCTATCAGCATTTTCTAAGCTGAGGAGTTCTCTGTCTCCATGGGAAGCTAAAAACGAT
>NC_061096.1:4434525-4444525 GCF_015104395.2 Macrobrachium nipponense
TGTGGAGATGGGTTGAAATCAATTTTGAATACAGAACCTGAATTAAGTAGGACTATCTACAACAAAGTCCATATGAACTTATTGATATCTCTCTTGATAGCCTAGTGGTGAAAATCGACTGTTTGTCGTTGTTTCTTAACAAACAAACAAAAAAAAAACAGTTTCGAATCCTGACCAGGACAGAAGCAATAAGCAGTTATAATTTCTTTTAGGATATAAGTGAATCACAAGATACAATCAATGAGATATGGATATTAAATGATATTTATACACACACGCCCAATTATCATATATATATATATATATTATATATATATATATATATATATATATAAATATATATATATATTTATATAAATATATATATATTATATATATATAGATATATATAAATATAGATAGATTACTATATATATATATATATATATATATATATCTATCTATATATATATATCTATATATATATATATATATATATATATATATATATATATATATATATATAAAACAAAAAACAAAAATCTGCGTGACGCACCGAGTACTCTCAAGAAACGCAGATCCAGCGCTCCTAATTCAAACGATCTTTTACACCTTTTTTCAGAGGCTACTTGATTACAGTATTAGGACTTCAAGTACGAAAGCATGTCATGCTTTCTAACAATATGTATTGAACTCTCTTTCCAATTTGTATACATAATTGTTAACCATTTTTCCAGATGTGAGAAAACACATCCGGCAATATATAGACATCTCTGTTTTTCCTGAATGTCAAATGCTCCTTTTACGCTCGCAAGAGTTCTTGATCTGTTCGAGATTTTGTTAAAAAATTAGAATACACTTTGACTCTGCCTCTTACTCACCACCTCGTTATACTGGAAGATGACCAACACTATTAGCACCAGCCTATCCAACGATAATGCTGCAACAGCAGCAAGCATACGCCTGCCACCCTTCACAACCCACAACCCAGAGGCCTGAATCTTCAGTGTGGAGACCATTGTTAGGTCTGAGGAGATCTCCTCCACATCCCGGAAAGCTGACGCCATCATTGACTTCCTGCCAAACGATGTCTTTCAACAAATCGCAGAATGGCTCCCCGACCAAAAGACCACCATCACCTATGAAGCACTGAAGGACCAACTAAGGTTGTCCTTCAGCATGCCGCCTGCCCTCAAAGCAAAGATGTTCTTAAACAATATGGGGGTAGCAACAAGAGACCAATGACCACCACACAGGTACAAGCAACTGCAGTGGCTAATTACGATCCCTGCCAAGGCTGCCCAGAAACTAAATTGGACCTTGTGAGAGAGGTCCTACTTACAAAATTACCCTGCCAAACAGTTGCGGCTGTCCCTAAGGCATCAACCATGGACCTTGACAAGTTCCTGAAGATGGTCAACGCTGTCCATCTGGCATGCAAGTCGACTGAGCCTACAAAACCACCGTAGCAACAGCCGCTCCACAGCTGCAACAGCCAACCGACGCAGTGACAGACAGCAACCCAGGGGGCCTCGCTGCTCCCATACACCTCTTCCGGAGCTTCAGGTGTAAAAATAAACCCAAAACAGAACATCCCAAGGGTATTTCTTTCTACCCGTGGATCTTCAGGAATGTAGCGCGAAAATGTGAAAGCAACTGCTGCATTTCAAAAAACATGCAAATGGGTTGCAGCAGCAACCCAACCAACTAAACATCAGCAGTGGGTAGACTAGTAAGAGAACTGTGCCCGCTTTCCACTGTCTTTCTTCCAGGTACAGGCAAAAGCACTCCATATATTTCTTGATATCAGACAAAAGATCAAATACGAAGTTCCTGGTTGACACCAATGCATACAAGTAGTTCATACCAGCCAACTTGCATGGACATCTCAATCCAATCCCCAGCATTCTACAGTTGTCTATATCCAGTGGAGCCCTGCTGAAAATATATGGGAAACGGATTATAATCTGTTGTTCGGCAAGAAGCAGTACAACTGGATGTTCATGACAGCAGATGTAACAATCTTGCTTTTAGGAGCAAACTTCCTGAAAGCCCACAAAATGATGGTGGATATAGCAAAACAACAGCTGATCATGCAAACCTCCCACATAGCCCCACTCACTCTAACTCCAGTACCAGAGATAAGTTGCTTCCTACATGAGTTCCGAGATTTAATTGAGGACAACCTGCAGCACAACCTGACCAACCTACAAAGCACCGCATCCAGCACCACACAGTCACTGAAGATCCCCCAGTGCATGCCCGTTTCAAACAATTGGCCCCAGAAAAACTTACTCATGTTAAACAAGCTTACCAGGACATATGCCAAAAAGCCTTCAGCACCCGGGCATCTCCCTTTCACAAAGTACGAACACCTGATGACACATGGTGATCCTGTGGTGACTACTGGAGACAGTACCGGACAGGTGCCCACTGCCAAACATTGCTGACATAGCAAAACAGATGGGGGGTGCCCAAATATTTACACAGATTGCCTGCTGAAGGGATACTTCCAAGTCCCAGTTGCAAGGGAAGGCATGGAAAAAACGCCCATTATCACCCCATTCGGCATGTACACCTTCAATTACAGCTGTTTCGGCCTTTGGGACTCAAGTGCAACCTTCCAACATCTGATGAATGAAATCCTGGGTAACTGGCCCCTCTGCTTCATCTATGTCAATGGCATTCTTATATTTAGCCCCAAAAGCAAACATCACATGAGAGATGTTAGGTGGGTTTCTGCAAATACTCAAAGAAAATAGTGGAATTCCTGGGACACCAAATAAGCCCCAAAGGCATCAAGCCCCTCTTGACAGAGGTCTAAGCAATCACCGACTTCCCAAAGCCAATAACAATCAAAGCAGTCTAAGAATTCATGGGAATGATTAACTATTGCCATCGTTTCATACCCAACCTTGCTGAAATAATGGGTCTAATATTTGAGTGCTTAAAGGGAAAATCTAAAAAGTTATGTTGGTATAAAAAAAAATAAAGCCTTCATCACAGCCAAAAAAGCTATCACCTCTGCTGCCACAGTAATCTTCCCTTTACTTCATAAGTCCCTCACCCTAACAATGGACGTGAGTAGTACAGCTATGGGCACATTATTCAAACAAGATACAGACGATGGTCATCGCCTGTTGGCATTAGCCAGCAAAAAGTTATTGCCAGCAGAACAAAAGTACTCCACATTTAAATGAGAGTTATTGGCAGTCCACAGAGCCATCCACCACTTCCGACACATGCTAGAAAACTGCCAGTTCATGGTGCAGACAGATCACTAACTGTTGGTACTCACCTCCACCAAATTGGAGACATTTGGTCAGCAAGATAGCAACATTACCTATTGTCGATAGCTGAACACTCCTGTACCATCAGATACTGATAGGCTTTTCCAACGAAATGACAGATGCCTTTTCCTGAAACTCCATCAACACCATCCAGATCAAAATTTCATTTCCCAATGGATGCTATGGACCTACAGCAAATGGAGTGACCTAACCATCAATGATGGCGAGATGACCATCACCTGAAAGACAAGCACTGGATGCCCTCACTCATACCTACTGTTACGGTTAAGAAACAAAGCCTCCCACCCATCAGGCAAATTAATCACCTGAACCCCGTCGGAGCGGTATTGGGTTAGAAAGTGAAGATGGACATAAAAAATATTGAGCACACAGAAACAAGGATAGGAAAGTTCCAGACAACACAGTGATGACTAGCCCACATCTATTCGACATTGTCAACCCCTGCCCTCTTATGAGGGGTACAGGTATCTCTTCCCGATCATTGACTGGAATACAAGTTGGCCAGAGCCAATACCAATAAGGCAGCAGGATCAGAAAGCATGAAGTACTGCAGTACACACCAAGTGACAGAGGAGCCAACTTCAGCTCTACCTTATGGAGCTCCCTCGCCATCAGCCTCAGGACAAAACTCATTCGCACAAAAGTATACAACCCAAAAGCGAATGGCTTGGTGGAGCGGCTGCACCACTCCCTCTAATCATCATTCACCACCAGATGTCAAGGCAGGAGTTGAAAAAAGGAATTACCGTGGGTTTTGCTGTGACTAAGAAGAGCCTTGCAGACAGCATTCAATGCATCGCAGGCAAAAGCACGCTACGGACAAACATTGGCAATATCCAGTGGATGTCCATTGTGCATTGGAAAACATCATCCCAGCAAAGACAGCATACGATGTAGCAAGAAAAGGATACGTCCCCAAAGACCTCAAATGAGCAAAGTATGAGTTCATAAGATAGTTGCATATAAGCTGCCCCATCTCTCCGCCCTACTCTGAACCACACCACATACTGCAACGTAGAGAAAAAACATATCAGCTGATGGTGGACGGGAAGATCACCTGGGTCTCCAGATTGCAATCCTCAGGGCATCCTCACTTGAAAAAATAAAAATCTACTTGACGCACCAGTACTCTCAGGAAACACAGATCTAGGACTCGTGATTGAAACAATCTTCTAAGCATTTTTCAGAAACTAAGTTATCACATTGTTAGAACTGTAAATGAGCGCATGTCAGACATTGTTAGCTTTCCAATTTGTATATAGAATTGTTAACTATTTTTCCAGGTGTGAGAAAACACAACTGTTTTACCCTAATGTCACATTCTACTTTTACAGTAACAAGATTTTGTGTCAATAAATTAGAATGCACCTTTACTCTGCTATTTCTTTGCCGCCTCATTATAGTTATATATGTCAAAGAGGGGTGGGAACACTTTTTGATGAAAAAAATAAACTGATTTAGAAAAAAATGCATGCATTATTTTTCCGGAACAATAAGTCAGCGATTGACGTTCTGGCTGTCGTGTTTTACTTGGTTTCGTAATGTCATTTCCTATATACTCCATTGTTATCTGAGAAGCCCGCAACATATTTTTCGCATATCTACTCACAGAAATATTAGATTAATTGGTTTGGATATTATGGAAACAGTATTATTCTGAACTGTAGGAGACTGTGTTTTCAATCGAGTTTGCTGAGACTAAACTTAATTAATTGCTGGACGCCAAGAATTAATTCTTTGACAAGACACATACTTTTTTCTTTATCCTACGAGGAATTTAGTAATCTTTTCTATACTGATATGATTCTCTGCAGTTAATTGCGCAATGGATTGATAAATAAATGTAACATCTGACAAAAGCCTTACCTGTAGCAAAAATCATATACCAAAATTATGGCTGAAGGCCTACTTCAAATTGGGTAAAGTTTAAATAAACAAATGAGATTTGGTTTAGTTAACTGTATTTACACTAATATTTATGTCAGAAAAGAGTTAAAGCAAGTCTTGACATCTCTGGCTGAAGGCACAAAAATTGCATTGATATTATATTAACACAGGCTTTGCTCTAGAAACGGAAAAGAAGATAAGTCGAAGATATGAGACGTCTGACTGCTTATAACTTGAAGTTGCACGTTACCTGTCTGCAGGAGATTCTAAGTGTCTACCTCAGATAGGCTCTGGTAGGGGAGGGACGTCCACATAAGGCAGACAAAGTTCACGTCGGCTACCAGCAGCCGCTTTCTCAAAGGAGTAGCTCAGAGGGAGCAGGGAGCGGGATCCAGTGCTCTAAAGTATCTAAATTGTCTGTTGTTCTTGTTTAAGATTAAGTCAGCCTTGTGCTGGCACGGGGTTTTGCTGCTGGAGCAGCCCGTAACTAGATCATCTGTATAAAAAAAAGAATAAAAAAAAAAAACAGTACTTTTTGCGGTTAGTTGGTGAAGTGAAAGAGGGTGGGCCGTCTGCCATGTGTCGACTCCTATTATCTCCTCGGGGAAAATTCTCCCATATCCTGGTAGACGGCATTACCCTGCCATTATTTGACCCATCCAACACTTGACCAGTTCACCATGTGGTGATTCTATCGCTGGTTCAATATGATGCCTGCTAATCCTTTCCCAGAAGGGTCCCAGATAGACTTTCCCCCTTTCGGTAGCTACTTTCAACAAGGATACCAACAGTCGGACGTCTAGGGGATATTGTAGGATTAATTCCTTGGAGAGAGAGAGAGAGAGAGAGAGAGAGAGAGAAGGAGTTGGGGGCGAATTGCCTCTATTTTTATGATGTATGGTTAATTAGAATATTAACTGGGAGCTGAGAAGGCGGACCCTTCTTACAATACGTAAAATGCTTGTATCTTTGGCATTGTAGCACTAAATGGCATATATCTAAGGAAAGGCCATTTTCCTTCAGTCTTCTACTAAACAATGTATTCTTAACAAAATAAAGATAATTTTTCGTCTGAAACCCAGTACACTTTCATATGCACAGATAATACCCTCTTCCCTTCAGCCAAGTGAGTTACTGTTGCTTTTCCTTTGAATTGTAGTGGCTTTCAATGGCGTTATGGTGGATTGTTATAGCATTCAGTTTTCACGTTCTTTACCACAATTAAAGACTTCTAAATATTATTTTTCTCGTGTAGAACCCAATGCATATCTTGTGCAAGGTCCAATACCAACTGTCAAAAATAAAAACTTGCTATCTGCCAAAATAATATTACAAGGACTGCTTTTGTACAGAAATTATTACATCGTACAACTTTATATTTTTTGTAGAGCACACTTTTAAATAAGAAACAATGACGTGCTAAAAGCAACTCTTGAGTCGAATCTGCATCATCTGTCGCAAAAGATCGTATACCTTTTATTTTTACATTGCTGATTTTTACATTGCTGAAATCAAGGCTTTTCCTAGAGGGACAATCCTTTTGCAATGAACTGACAGTCGCAATTAGGTACTCTTTGCATATGTCAGTGATTCTGTTGGTTGAAAAAATTAACTCTTGTGTAACCACAAAACTGACTCTGAAACTTGCCCGAAAATTTTATACTAGTGATAAAGCATCAGCTACATAGCCATCTTGCTAGCATGAGGAATTGTGTATCTTGATGTTTTAGCTGATTGGTGACGATGCTCATTTGGAACAAATTTTCTTAGTATTTATCATGTTTTTGGCCGTTTGTCTACTCTGGCACTTAAAAAGCAGTATCCATATTGTAATGTTAATGACGTCCGTGGTAGCAATTCTTAGTTCATTGAATGATCAGATATATACATATCATATATATATATATATATAATATATTATATATATATATATATATATATATATATATATATATATATATATATATATATTATATATATATATGTGTGTGTGTGTGTGTGTGTGTATATGTATGTATGTATAATGTGTGTATAAATGTAACAGAACTGGACGGGTGGTACCTAATAGAAACAAATTGCTTGAAAAGTACTTATGTAACCTTAACATCACTTAGGTGAAGGATATAAAATATTCCACATGAAATAGTAGCAGGCAGCTGGATCGGGATCTTAGACTTTTAGTAAGAATTCATCATTAGTTTACTGGATAGTTTGAAGCGTACAGCTGTTATATTAAAACAATATGACGTCATACGATATATATGACAGTAAAAACAAGTTAACAAAATATAAATATGCCTAGACTGTTAAAGACAAATCTTTCTTGGGGGTGAAATATTAGTTACAAATTTCAGGAGTTTGTAACATTTGTAAAAACTAGTTTTGCTATCGAATCCTTAGAAATAGAATATTCCGATAATTCGTTCAATAAAGACCATGGCTCTTTTTCTAAAAATCTACAATGTACTAAAGAACCGTCAGCAGAACGACTAACATTTCTTGCTAAACAAAAACTGGAACTTGAATTGCTCACAACACATACATTGTATGCGCCCCTGATCCCCTCTCATTCATTCATTTTTCCCAGATTGTAAAGAATACAGCATACTACCTGTTTAAATTTTTTTTTATTTACTTTCAAACATTTTAGGCTATTTATAATACTTGAAGATCCGTGACTACTTTGCAGAACTAAAACATTTTGAAGGTCAAATGTGCTTGATCGTCTGTCACAATCCATTGTCTGCCTAACTCTATGGAAGCAACCTTTTCTAAAACCTAGTTGATGCCATAATTTCTCTGTCGATACAAATTGTTTTGCCTTTTATTTTCCAAAACCTTAGGATTATTTTTCAGAAAGCTGACAAATTAGACTTACGAAAACTGATCTTATTACGTTAGGGTAATGGCTAGGAAAATTGGCGGCAAAAGCATTCCCTACCGTAGGTTTATGATACACTTAATTTTTAAAACAGCTGTTGGATATCCTAACCGCTGTCCAGAAAGGGTGGGGATTAATTTTTTTCACTATTTCATTTTATTCTTAATGATTCAAAAGCAAATCGAAGTTAAACATTTTACATATCGCTGAATTTTATATTACAATTTGGTAACTATGTTTTCCACCAAGTATGCTTTTAAGAACAGTTTACGCATACTTCACGAGTTTGTAAACTTTATTTGACTTATCAGTGACTACATGTTGCTTTCTTGTAACAGCTACATTCTTACAGATGGTGAGAACCCTGTAGATATGTGTAGTGTATATATATATATATATATATATATATATATATATATATTATAATTGTGTGTGTGTATGTATATATATATATATATATATATATATATATATAATATATTTGCAGGCATGATAATTGTAAGAATATCCTGGTGTGTATCAAAAATTATTTTTTTTACTTTAAGTGCATTTTAATAAAACTGTTTAAAAAATATATATTTTTCTTATTACATACCCTTTAGTCTTGAAAGAATATGTAACTGATTTGTGATTTTAGCTAACGAAATTGAACGAGATATTCTATGATATGGTGTCGAGCCAAAGAAGGTTTGAAAAATCTGTAGTAATTAACTTATTCTACAGAGTCAAAGATGGCATGGGAAATCTAAAGAGTCATTCACTTCATGCAAATGCTGAGATGCTGGGAGAGATTACTATAGGGTCACTAAAGGTCACTGCTGACCTACTGATCATCTAATGTTATATTGTCACCAGGATTGAGTAACAATGCAAAATTTTAAGTCCATCAGACAAAGGAAACACAGCGATAATTGAGTTACAAGGTTTGACCAAGACAACCAAACAGACAAAGAAGCAAGCTAAATAAAAACGTATAAAAAGAATCCATTTCTTAAACTCTCACAGGGAAGTAACGATATATATATATATATATATATATATCTATATATATATATATATATATTTAATATATAAATCAATATGAAAACACCGTATCTTGCTTCTAAGAAATCAGTAGAAGAATCCACAGTAGTATTCTCGTTTATCCAGACGAAATATGTTTGTGGAAATATTTACACAAATATATTACACAAATATATTACACAAATATATTTCGTTTATATATATATATATATATATATATATATATATATATAATTTATGTACATACATACATACATATATATATAATCTACAATGTATCCATGCTTATTGTAAAAGGAAGAAAATGAGTAGCAGCGTCTTTGTGATGTTGGCTTGTGTTTTGGGAGTTGCATAGTGTAACTTCATAACAGCAGTCTCGCTAACTATACGCTCCAAGAATTCCTGAGTGTGCGTTACGTGAACCTTTGCCAAACAGGTAGCGCATGTGAATTGCGCCATATATTTCGTGAAAGTATAGCATTTCAGACGTAGTGTGTTGCAGTATTATTTCGCTTTTTTCCCCAAGCTCTTGTTAAAAAGGATATATTTTGAAGGAACGGGAAAACTGTACTCTTTGTGAAAACCAAATTCTCGTCTTTCCATTGTCTTTATTGATAAAGCTTTTCTTTACAAGTTCGTAAAATCTGTAATCCAGCTCTGGCATTCAGCTAGTGGGAGTTCAATATCTTTATTCATAAGCACGCAGAGCCCGTTGTAGAAAATTATGGCCAGCCGCAATGCTTGCTTGTGGCAGGCAATTTGGGCGGATGGCCTGCCTGTGAAAGGGCTAAACTATATTTAAATTGTCGTTAGCTTGAGTCCAGTTTTTGATGTAAGATAGCGATGTCTTTCCTTTCTTCCTTCTTTACCTTTAAAAATCATTGAATTCTTTTTTATGGATTAATTTAATTGGGCCGAG
>NC_061096.1:4449525-4452025 GCF_015104395.2 Macrobrachium nipponense
GTGTTTGGGTAAGTAAATGCAAAAGGGTTAGATTTTCCGAGAGTCTGGGTCACCGTCTTAATCCAGTCCAGGCTTGGAATTTTTATTTTATTGTTGGGTGTCTTTCTGGTCTTGTCTTAAGGGGGTCGTCGAAAATTACGTCTGCTTTGTGAATATATATATATATATATATATATATATATATATATAATATATATATATAGATATATATATATATATATATATATATAACCAACGCTTAAGGGGATTAAAGGAAGATTATCAGTGGGAGTAACCTAAATTGGCTTACCTGTGGATGAATCTCTTGGTATAAATACCACTCAACTACCTGAAGAGGGAGACAGCAGTCTCTGAAATATAGTATTTTCTCTCTATAGTTTGGCATTTTTATGGGCTCCTTTTATTATTATTATTGTGATTATTAGTATTATTATTATATGTATATATATATATATATATATATATATATATATATATATATATATATATATATATATAATATGTGTGTGTGAAATTGTAATAGTCACGATGGCCTCTTACCTTCTCAATTTTTTTTAATTTCTTTGGATACGCATGTGACTACAAAGCCTTGAACTCAAACTTCAAAGAAATTTGAAGAAATCATGATGCCCAGTAGCGGGAAACGAACCCACGATTCCATAATTACGACGAGGTGACCTTGCCGACCTGACCACGAGAAGGATATATCTATGTCCTCTCGTCCTGTCGTTTTCAAATATATACTGTATTTATTAGAGCTGGAATAGACCCATTCTCACCATCGTAGTCAAGTGGGCAATCGTTTTTATTGCTTTTTAGGCTGAAATATATATGTAGAATCTGCTGGTTATTTTTACCAGATACATATGAAATTGTAACAGCCACAATGCCCTCTTAACTTAGTGGGTTCGTTTCCCTCTACCGGACATCATGATTTCTTCAAATTTCTTTGAAGTTGGAGCTCAAGGCTTTGTAGTGCCTAGTGTATCCAAAAAATAGCAAAGAATTTTAGAAGTTAAGAGGTCATTGTGGCTATTATGATTTAATATATATGTTTCTGGTAAAAATGACCAGTAGATTCTATATATATATATATATATATATACTATATATATATATATATATTATATATATAGTATATATATATATATGTGTGTGTGTGTGTATGCAAGCATATGTATAGGGGTTAATTTGAAGAAAATATTATTTGTTTTGCAAAATTGTCAGTGGAAATTATTTTCTGTTCTACTTATTAGAAGGAATTTTGAATTTTTAATTGACATATTAAACCTAAGCACAATCGTTTTTGATGTGCCTAAAAAGAACTGCATGTGTCTTAGCCTTAGTGCTCAATTGTTAAACACGTGATTAACTTTTAAACACGTAAAACGGAAATATGTATCAATATGTCAAATTTTATTTAATTTTAAAGAACCCCCTGAGAAGTAAAGTTTCTTCAAATTCAAATCTTCATGAACGTATTTGTTGAGTTATCTCAAATTACTAACCTGTGTGGTTAAAAACAAGGGAGCCTGGAAAGTTCGCATTCATTGTCATCGAGGTGACGGTCATAGTAATTCATTTTCATCGCAGAGAGAATTATTTTCCGCCATAGCAACCATGCAGAAGGATGCAGACACTATTCAGAACAGCCTCTCTTCATTAAACTGTTATTAAAAACCTTCAATAGACCATAAGTATAAAATTGATTGCCACTGGTGTTGAGTGTGAGTGTATGATTCTTTCTATCTGTCTGCCCGTCTCTTTACAGCTGTATTAATCTTTGTATGCAATGTGTATATCTGAAAAATTGAAAATGATTACTCAGAAAAGAATAGTGAAATGCACAGGAGATTCAATGGTATTCACGAACGAATAGGATTTACCGTAGTATCCCGTCAATATCTTACAGAGCAAATAAGATTTATGCAATTTGCATAAATGTTTTGAACGATTAGGAGATGCAGGCAGCTTCATAATTCAATCATTTTTTAACAGCTCCCGTTTAACATACTAGCATCGTGAAATTCCTGCGCATAAGTACAGGAATATGATTTAGTTGGTCAAGGGGTTTTAAATTGCGAAAGTTCTAAGGCCTTCCAGAGGCTCGAATAGTGAAATCTCATTAGACTGTATAATAGAGTAATTAGAAATTCATGAATGCAGCTGAATTTTCGAGATCTTGCTTTAGGACTCCAATCTCCATATATAATTTAAAGGTAGTATAAACAGTTGAGGTCTTGCATGGTCACAAGGGCACCTCAGTTGCTTTTCTGTCTTTTGGTAAGCAAAAGTACAAAAGCTGTGCTGGTGTATCTCTGTCATAAGTTTTGAAATGACAGCCAAGAGAAAGTAAGAAAAAAAAAAAACTTTTACACCTGAGTTAGACGGTACATCTCCAATTCCAAGATGGTTCTGGAATGCAAAAGACGGTCGAGTGAACTTGAGCAAGTGGTCGGAAAGTTGGCCCTCACAAACTGAGAGAGAGAGAGAGAGAGAG
>NC_061096.1:4459525-4479525 GCF_015104395.2 Macrobrachium nipponense
GCATATCCAAAGTCAGGCCCTTTTCCCAACGCATTTACACAAGGCACTCTCCACTTTCGTTTATCTTAAAAACTCTACTCCTGCCAACAACACCATCTTTTTCTTCTGTCTCTCTTTTTTTATTATTAATTTTTAATCACCCAGGACTGGAAACCTTTCATATTTTAGTATTTTGCTACACGGTATTAGAATGCAATACCACGAACCCTTCTTTTTAGTTTTTTAGTAACTTTCACACCACCCAAATCTTTTAGTTAGACCCTAGCGTTGGGATATATATTTTTTTATTTATTCTAAACCAGTTCGTCGTCATAGGGTTGCAGTGCCCATGTTGCACTGCCGTAATATGATTCGATAGTAAATAGAGGGATTTGTCATATGTGGTTTCCAAAGACTTTCAGAAGTAGAAAGTTTTTTCTTAATTTATTTTAGAGTCACATCCTTCCCAAAGGGATCAACAACCTTTAAAAAGGCACTTTTGTTCTTTTGCATAAGACTCACTCGTTACTGACCCTTCCTAGGCACCTGTGTCCAGGTGGTATTTTATACCCTGTAGGAGGTAATGGAAAAAGAGTGACATCCTGTTTAATCGAGAGAGGAGCACACACACACATTAAAGAAGAGTAACATTCATCATAATTTTAGTGAAGTGTATCGACGAAAAAAAGATAACATGAAAGAAAAAACTGCAAGAATAAGTAAAGAAGACGAAACAAGCGAACAACTAAATCCTACGTCTCCGAAAGCAAAAAACTTCAAATCAAAAGGCATGAGTAAGAAAAGGATTTCTGTTTACACATACATAGTATACACACAAAGTCCTTAGAAAGTCATGTTAAAAAAATAATTTAGATATTGTAGCAAAAAAGGTAGTTTAAACTTATAACGTTATCAAAAGATTTAGAAAAGATGGATAAAGAAATAATTGAAATATATCCAAAAGAAGTCATACGCATTACGCAAAAAACATAAGAGAGCGTGGACAAACATGAATACACACACACACACACACACACACACACACACACATATATATATATATATATATATATGTGTGTGTGTGTGTGTGTGTGTGTGTGTGCGCGCGCGTGCGCGTGTCTCTGTGTCTGTTTCTCCACGCTCTCTTATGTTTTTTGCGTAGCGTGTATGATTTCTTTTGGATATATTTCAATTATTTCTTTATCCATCTTTTCTAAATCTCTTGATAACAACATACGTCAAAACTACCTTGATTGCTGCAATAATTTTTCGCCGTATAAACCCACCGATCTGACATACGAAATCCGTCTTATCCTTCGTTTCCGATTGTATAGCGAGTAGCAATTTCGTCTGCGCTATTATCGAAGCAACTTAATTTGGGTTCGTTTTGTTTGGAAGGAGACATAATTAGTGGAGCTGATTGAGGCAGTATATCCTTTTATGTTTTAAATGAGGCATCAGGTACTCTTCCCACTCAAGTATTATTACCCCTTTAACAGTAGTGGGGCAAAGTTGTGTGAGCAAACACCCAAAAACAAACATTAATTATCCTGGTGGAAGTGCCATGCCACGAGACACTTCATTTTCTCAACTTGTTTTCCTTTTAATTTACAGAATATCCACTCTCATAAAAAATAAACTCTTATTACTCCCAACTAAGGGGCAACTCTGTACATTTCAAGTCTTCTAAAGGGTTGTAGTTAACACATATTTGTGCAAACATAAATTTTCATGTTACATTTATTTCCACTAGAGATGAAATCACCAGTGTTGACCTTCTCATTTCTGAAAATGTTTTTAGTGAAGTGGCAGGCCCTAAGGCTTGCTTAACTTTGTTGCCACCTACCATTGTTGACTAACAACCAGATACCTAGCTCACTGTGGGCCAACTGATCTAAAAGTGGACACCTATCTTCCCCTCCAACTCGCTGTCGGAAGGGTCTACTCACCAGTTGCAAATGGAGACACGTGCGTGCACACACACACATATATCTATATATATATAAATGGATGTATGTATATGTATGTGGTCATGTATGTTCCACTCACATAATTTCAACCAAAATTGATATATATACTACTTACCATCTGGGAATGAACACCGTGGCGTTATGACATCACTGGCACCAAAGGGGCATGTGTGGAAGGGGGTGAGATGTAAAAATTACTGAAAACAACAAATATTATTAGCATCTAATCCATAGTTTTTGAGGTCACTGAGATTCATCCCCAATTTGGAAGGGGAACTGGGTTGAGGAGAGGGTGAGAATGGGTGAAATGTAAAAATAACCAAAACAACATATATTACTATGAGATTCAGGGTCTCTGTAACACGGTTTTTTGGACTTTGCTCCTTGTCAAAGCATCGGATGTAGCTGAAAGTTGACATATGCATATTTTACAACCACACAAATTTTGTCAGCATTATCAATAACCTAAACCCGATAGTTTTAATTTTTATAGAGTAAAAATTATCTAGCCGACGCCATGGCCAATGATTACGAGCCAAGAGTCGAAAAACATTCATTACGTAAGCAAGGTAAACAAACACCTTTTGACTAAATGTTGCCCCGCCCATCCACCAGACAGAAATGCCATCGGCTCTGAAACCCAAAGACTTTATGAATGGCGGAACGATACATAAGATGTGGGTGGGGTATCAGTGCTAGCGTAGTAATGCATTTGTAGCAGTAGTGCCGCAACAGTATAGCAGTAATATGCTTGAATTAAACGTTTAGACCAACTGCTGGGATCCTTGAGGATCATTTAGCACTTCTTACAACTACTCGAGAAATTAGTTTTTATAGCCAAAGTTAAATTTTCTAATCCAACAATGCCCATGGTAGCCTTCAGTGTTATCCTGAATTATAACGAGGCGAAAGTGGGTGGAGCCTCATGAAGTCACCATTCTGACGATAATTATTGGTGAAGGTTTAAAGCCAATATACGGTACTGGCTATTTTTTTTCAGTAAATAGGTAGATAGCCAATAAATAAAAATTGCTTGACATTGGATATAGCAGTTATCAAATCAAGCTTGTCTACTATGTTTTTGGTAATTACCAACTATTCTCTACATCTTGTCAATCTGATTGTGACCTATAAAGTAGACTGTAATTTCTTTGGAAACTTATTTTGGGAGTTAGACTAATAATCGAAGTGTTTTTGTATTTATTAACATATTTTGTTGGTTTGTTCATTATGACAATTATTAGTGGGGAGGTTCCAGAGTTCATAAAGGTGTACTGCTTTTCTTGCATTTAAATTTGTGTGGCATTGTTGCCAGAGGTTTAGCCTTCGTTAGCCAATCATCCATCAAGAAAGAGGGAAGAAATGATGTCATATGTTACGTAACGAGTGCGTTCGAAACCTTTTCTCTGAGTAAGTTGGCCCGTCTTCAAAAAAGGTCACTTTAACATTATAAGTACCAAATTTATTCAACCTACGTAGTGCAGAATACACTCAAAATTTATGTGTTGATATAATATGTATTCTGAATAAGCGTTATATTTATGAAATGCATAGATAAAAAGTTATTGCGAAAAAACCGTGTTACAGAGGCCCTGAATCTCATAGTAGTGTTAAATCCGTAGTTTTCGAGGATGCTGAGAAGAATAGTGACACTCACGATGCCCTTTAAGTCCAAGTTCAAGCCCGATTTGGAGGGGGTGACAAGTGGGTGGGAAAAGGGTAAAATGTAAAAATAACCAAAACAACTTATATTGGTGTCTAATCCATAGTTTTCTAGGTTTCCCTAAGTCCAACTTCAGCCCAGGGAGGAAGCCGGGTTGAGAAGGGGTGGAAAGGGGGTCGACAGGTAAAAATAACCGAAAATGACAAATATTACTGTCTACTCCATAGTTTTCGTGGTTGGTGAGATGAATAGTGATGCTCCTGATGCCCTTCAAGTCGAAGTGCAGCCCTGATAGGAAGGGGAGGGGGTTGAGAAGGGGTAGGAAGGGAAAACATGTAAAAATAACTGAAAACAGCAGCTGTTAGAGTCTCATCCATAGACTTCAAGGTTTCTGAGATGAATAGTGACATTCCTGAAGGCCTTTAAGTCCATGTCCAACCTCAATAGGAATGTGGGGCTGAGAAACAACTATCTTAACAGGAATGAGAGAGAGAGAGAGAGAGAGAGAGAGAGAGAGAGAGAGAGAGAGAGTTTACCGGTTGTAAGCAGAGATTTCCCGAGTTGGTCAGCAAGTATATTTATATATATATATATATATATATATATATATATATATATATATAGTATATATATATATATATGTATATATATATATATATATATATATATATATATGGAATGTAATAGCCATAATGCTCTCTTAACTTCTCAAGTTCTTCGATCTTTTTTTTGGGGTATGCTTGTCACTACAAAGCCTTAACCCGAAAACTCTTACAAGCCTCTTGAGGGAACTGCTATAAGCCTCTTCACAAATTCACCTTATAGCATCACTTAATTTGCATTATTTTTTCATGATAAAACTATTCGTCTGGTAAAAGTTTTAATGTTTTGAACTTTATTTTACACATATATATTTTTGTATAATAAAAAAAAAGTTTCCCATAGGCCAAATTTAACTTTTACGCAAAGGAAAATCGTGAAATGTAGTTCTTTTCAGTTAAAACTTATTTTATATTAATATATCAGAAACATGCACAATAAAAAAAACATATATACTAGCACACGTACACACACACATACACAATATTATAACATAATATCCTGCTCAGTAAGGGAAACAAAAGACGCGGCAACTCCCAAACCCTATGTCATCACGCGTTTGCCTAGTGTAAATTTTGGCAACACTCCCGATTTTTTTTTTTTTTTTTTTTTTTGTGAGTACCTGGTGAATGTTTGTCTAAAATAAAGGTTATAAGCATAACAAGCAGTTTGAGCTACCATGATAGTAAGCGTTTATTTTGTGTTGGGTATGTGTATAGCTCTATTTTGATAACAATGAAAGCGATTTACGTATGGTTTTCTGTCCGACCCGCTACTCTTTGGTACTACCACACCACCTATTCATCGGTCAAAATGCCAGGTCGCGCAATAAAAGAAACTTTGATGGTTAATAACAAAATAACAAAGAGAAGGAGGGAGAAAATATTTTGACGCATACACGAAGTAATTACAAAGCCGTTGGTAGAATTATGTATTAGATTCTGAAGAGTAGCATTTTTGTCAAGATAGCCGCAACACCGGACGGTCGTAGAGTGACATTGACGCATTTCTCGGGTTAAGATCCAAGTAAAAGAAATATGAAGAAATTATGATGACCAGTAGCAGGAACCGAAAAAGGGTTACCATCATCAAGACGAGGTCACGTGTTCAGGTCGGCAACATGACCTCAAAATTTCTTCGTATTTCTTGCACTTGGGTCTCAGGGCTTTGAAGTGACTAGTGTATCCAAAAAACCCGAAGAATTCTAGAAGATAAAAGGGCATTAGGGTTATTACAATTCCATATGTATCTGGTTAAAAGTGACCAGTAGATTCTGCATACACACACACACACACACACACACATATATATATATATATATACATATATATATATATATATATATATATATATATACCTAGCCACCTGGGGGGGTTGGGGCAACCAAGTCCTTATGGGTGCCGGTCCCAAAGCCCGGATAAATAGGGAGGGTTGGTGTCAGGAAGGGCATCCGGCTGTAAAAATCTGTGCCAAAACCAAAAATGGAATGAGCCGAAATATGGAAAGAGGTAATGCTAGGGCGTACACCGTAAACGACGCACAGAGACATCGCCCTAACTCTGTGGTAAGGCGAGGGCTATGCAATCAGGAGCGGGCTGCAGCTAAAGAAGCGAGCTCACATTGGGTTCAGAGTTATGTCAGCTAAATGTTGGGTCCATGACTGGGAGAGGTAGAGAATTGGCTGACTTGATGAGAGAAGAAAGTAGATGTTGTGTGTGTGCAAGAAACGCGGTGGAAAGGAAATAAAGCTAAAGAGTTGGGAGATGGATATAAGCTATATTATAGTGGAGCAAATAAACAAGGTAGAAATGGAGTTGGCATAGTACTGTTCTAGCGAACTAAAGAACTCTGTAATAGAAGTGCATAGAAAGAATGACCGTATCATCAGATTGAAGATATGTTATGGAGGAGAGATTCTGAATATTATAAGCGCATATGCACCACAAGTTGGTTGCACAGAAGAAGAGAAGGGAAATTCTGGGAGAGACATGGATGGAATAATGCAAGAACTGGAAAGGGCGATGAGAGGGTGATAGTTGGGGCAGATTTGAATGCCATGTCGGAAGTGAAAATGAGGCGATTGGCGGGTGCATGGGGGCCATGGAATTGGGGTAGAGAAACCCAGAAGGAGAGAGTGTAGTGGACTTTGCTGTGTCATTCGACATGGCAATAGTAAACACATTCTTTGGAGAAGAAGGGAACACCTAATAACATATAGGAGTTGGGGGAAGATTCTCCCAGATAGACTATTTCTTGTATAAAAGGATAAATCTGGTGGAGGTCAAGAACTGCAAAGTTATTCCAGGCGACCATGTAGCCCCCCAACACAGGCTGCTATGTATGGACTTGAAGTTGAAAAGGGGAAGAAAAACCAAAGCTAAAGGGATAAGGAAAATTAAATGGTACGAATTACAGAAAGGAGGGGATAAGAAAGAGAGAGTTTCTTTAAGAGGAGGGTTTTGGAGGATATTGATATAGGGATTGAAGATGTTCAAGAATGGTGGGCACGAAAATGCAGCAGTAATAAGAAGGCATGGAAAGGAGCTGCTAGGAGAGACATCTGGTATCATATGGGAAGAAAAGGAGAGTTGGTGGTGGGATGAAGACATTGAGAAAGTAGTAAAAGATAAGAAGAGGCAAAGAAAAGATGGGAAGAGTCACAGTCAGTGGAAGACAGACAAATAGGTACAGAGAGAAAAACAAGGTGGTGAAAAAGGTGGGTAGCCCAAGCTAAAGCAAAGTCGTATGATGATGTGTATAATGAGCTGGGGACAAAGGAAGGATAAAGAAGATGATCAAGCTATCAAAGGCTAGAAATAAGAGCACCAAAGATATAACACATATCAAACAAAATAAAGGATCAAGAGGGTGTAGTGCTTAGAAAGGAGGAAGACATTGTGAAGAGAGGAAAGAATATTTCGAACAGTTGTTAAATGAAGAAAATAATAGACTAATAAGAGAGGATGGGCAAGTGAACATTGGCATGGTAATGAGGTTTTTCTAGGCAGAGGTACTAAATGCACTGAAGAAGATGAAGAATGGTAAGGCAACCGGACCAGACATGATCCCGGTGGAGGCATGGAAAGCATTAGGAGATGAAGGAGTTGGATATACTGTACGATCTTATGATAAAGATCCTTGAACAGGAAAAGATACCAAATGAGTGGCGTGGGAGTATATTGATCCCAATTTTTTAAAGGGAAAGGCGATGTCCAAGAGTGTGGGAATTATAGGGGCATTAAATTGATGTCCCACTTTGAAGATACTGGAAAGGATGATAGATGCTAGACTGAGAGAAGAAGTACAAATAGGTAAAGAGCAGATGGGATTTATGAAGGGAAGGGGAACAACAGATGGTATATTTTGTCTGAGGCAAATATGGAGAAATTCGGGGAAAGACAAAGGGACCTACATATGGTATTCATTGACCTTGAAAAGGCTTATGACCGAGTCCCGAGACAAGAGGTATGGAGGAGCCTGAGGGAGAAGATGGTGCCAGAGAAGTATGTGCGATTGATACAAGAGATGTACCCGGAATGTATTTACCAGAGTGAGGAGCAGTGTTGGGGAGACAGTAAGGTTTTGAGGTGAGAGTAGGATTACACCAGGGGTCGGCTCTGAGCCCATTATCTTTAACATAGTGATGGATGTTATAATAGAGGAAGTAAGGGAGACAGTACCATGGAACATATTGTATGCGGATGATATTGTTTCTGTGTGCAGAGAGCAGGGAAGATCTGGAAGTGAAATTGGAAAGATGGAGACAAGTACTGGAGGACAGAGGAAGAGAATAAGTAGATCCAAGACAAAATATATGTGTTACCACCCACTGAGGGGGATGATAGAGAAAGTATTCAGCTTGGTGGAGAGCAAATAAGGAGAGTTGATAAGTTTAAGTATTTGGGATCTTTTGTTAACGCTGGAGGAAGGAAGTATGGAAGAAGAAGTAAAACATCGGGTACAGGCAGGCTGGAACAACTGGAGAGCGGCCTCGGGAGTTCTTTGTGACAAAAGAGTGCCGCTTAGGTTAAAAGGAAAAATTCACAAGACGGTGGTAAGAACAGCAATGTTGTATGGTACGGAAACAGCAAGCATGAGAAAAGCAGAGCAGAAGAAGATGGATGTGGCAGAAATGAGAATGCTTAGGTGGATGTCTGGGGTGACAAGAGTGGATAGGATCAGAAATGACTACATAAGGGGGGTCAACTAAGGTGGTGGAAGTATCAAAGAAAGTGCAGGAGGGGAGGCTGAGATGGTATGGACACCTGTTAAGGAGAGATGAGGACCACGCTGGGAGACATACTATGGGGGTGGAGGGGTGCAAGGAAGAAGAAAAAATAAAAAGAGGGAGACCAAGAAAGAGATGGAAGGACTGTGTGAGAGGAGACTTAAATGAGAAGGGGAATTGATGAGGCAGAAGCACAAGATAGAAATAGATGGAAACGGCTCATCCGAAACGGCGACCCATATAAAAAATGGGAACAAGCTGGAAGAAGAAGAAGAAGGAAGATATATATATATATATATATATATATATATATATATAGATAGATAGATAGATAGATAGATAGATAGACAAACAGATAGATAGATAGATAGATAATTTATCTGTAAATACCAAGGTGCTTAACCCTGAGATGAAAAGTATTATATTTCATCATTCGTTTGCCTGAGATGTGAAAAAAAAATGTGGTGCATGTTGTACCAATGAAAAATTATATTTAATTGAATGTTCCAAAGAGAACGGTTCGGTACTGGAATATGAATGAGGACGACTGACATAGTCAAATACCTGAGACATATTTGGCATCCTTAAAGAAATATTGAAGTTGCATTATCTTATGATGCGTAGGAGGAAAGTCGTGCATTCATTGTTACCAGAAGTTTCCAAACTACACATCATACTTCAATTCAAGTAAACCGTTTGCCTACCGGGAATGATCAATGTTTATTATTTTGAAATTAATATCCAAGTCCAGAAAGTAGTTTGGATGCTGTTGAGAAATTTTATGAAGATGGGATCAGCAGACACATAGGTCTTTTGCATATAAGGGATGGTCGTCCCTTAATCCCAAGTCTCGCAGCCTCTCTACCTAGAACGGATTTAAGCGACTATACTTGCTGCAAAAAATTCCAGAACTTGAATGTTAAGACGGCTTGTCAGTGCATTTTGATCAGCACGGGCAACTTAAAATTTGTGCTTCTGCTAACAAGACCTTGCTACTTCAATCAGAAAATGAGGTATGCATCATTGTCGTAAAGCTCTCTTGGTATGGGTACTTTTACCTACATAAGAAAATAAGCCTAACCCTTTTGTAGCATAGACATGTGCATGGTATATATTAAAAGCTTTGTTAACTTGCTGAACTTAATTTTTGGCTATAAGCATGTCACTACGCTTCTGGAGGGAGAGAATTCATTCTCGCGGGTATTCATTGCTGAAGAAATGCGAATATTGAGGCTGATGTTCCTAAAGTACTGCTTGTAGTAACAAGCACGAACATATTAAAAATAATTTTTCTATAGTTGCCTTTCGAGCAAAAAGTGCTCAAAATTTGCATTTCAAGAAGAGTATGAATGCCTGTTCCTATGCTGGCATTGCGAAATATTGGGTGTCTCCTGTGTTACCTCCTTATCAGCATGTGCTTACTAGGTGCTCGGCGGCAACGCCTTTAAACTGAAGATCATTTATGAATTCCAACAACAACCAAAAGCTTGTGGTCTCTACAACCTCTTGGTAGTCAAGGAAAATTAGAACTTTGTGTACACTTACTACCCGTTCATCAAAAAAAGAAAACATGAGAAAAGGCCCTCCACCTTCAAATATCGCGAAAGTTTATTGCCCCTTGAAATGCTTTTACATATCATTTTGATGCCCAGTAACGTATATCTTAGTTTCATATTGATTTACTGCATAGTTAATTATCTATGATTTCCGTTTTGAAGTTGAAATAAGCTAAAGTGAGTTGAGAAAAATCCCATTTTGTACGGCGTGCACAATTCACAATGTATTTTAGTAAGGTAGAAAATCATGATCATTCTTGTACATAAATAACGGCAGGTGTTTGCTAAAAATTAAACCAACTTTTCATTCATTGTTTCATTTGTTGGACATTTAATTAAATTCCTGTTAAAACTAATTCATTACCATGTAAGGAAGAGTCTAGTTGAGTGAATGGGATTTATTTGAGTAGAACAAAGGGTTCCGAAACAAATTAGTTCAAATTGTCGTACGTTTTCACGTAATAATTTTCGTTATGGTAAAGCTGGAGGATTTACTAATATAACATACATTTCACACGCACACAATCACTCTCTTACATATGTAGCTTGTACAGTTACATCGCAGTATGATTCACCATGCCTCAAAACTACTTACATAAAAAGATGTTGTTGAGCATTACCTAACAGCTTACGGATTTTTCAACCTTACGTTCATAACAAAATTCGAAAGAATTCATCGTATCCCACTACTATCTTGAGTTTTTTTTTTGCAGGCAATGTTACTTCCAGCATTTAGCGTTAAACGAAACATCGTAAATAGGAAACAAATTCCCAGTACCGATTGATATACGATCGTGCTTTGTAAGTCCAAAAATTACGGACTGTATTCTTTAGGAATATTTTTTTTTAACTAAAAGATGTCATTAAACGCGCACGAACCGCACGCGAGCACACCCTTTATATATATATATATATATATATATATATATATATATATATATATATATATATATATATATATATGTGTGTGTGTGTGTGTGTGTGTGTGTGTGTGTGTATGTATGTATATATAAATAAATGTGTGTGTGAGTGTGTGTGTGTACCTGTAATATTTCGTTCAATTTGTAATTCAAAAGTTCAGTGTACTTTGAAAAAGGAAATGGAAAAGTCAGTTTAAGCGTATGAAAACAACTTGAAACAAACAATTGGGGAAACAACACTGATATTACCCAGACCCTTCTTTGGTGTGCTTAGTTTTATTTTCCCCGTGTTTAGGAAAAGATTTTTTTTCTCTCTTCAGCGTTCCTTCGTGAGGAGTATCACTAAACCAACATCTCTCTCTCTCTCTCTCTCTCTCTCTCTCTCTCTCTCTCTCTCTCTCTCTCTCTCTCTCTCTCATCCCAGTGGAAATCCAGTGAAAACGTTGGATATTCCAGAGCCTTTCAGAGCTTTTCCTTAAAACGTCGGCACTTCCTGTTTCGGAGAGTGCTTTTAGAATACTGCCGCCTGTTGTGGCATACGGATTCCGAATCCTGCTCTGGAAGGATGCTGATCCAGGCGTGTTTATTCATGTTTATTATCATCATAGCTTTCCTTCTCTGTCTTTCTCCCAATATATATATATATATATATATATATATATATATATATATATATATATATATATATATATACATACATACATACATACAAACACACACACACTCACATATATATATATATATATATATATATATATATATATATATATATATATAAAATTTACAGACACGTGTGTGTGGGGAGGGCCATGGTGGGAGGGGGGTGGCGCAAAAATATAAATCATTCTAAGGTCGTCTTTCATTAAAGTTTCACGTTTGTGCTTGTCCATAAATAATTGCCTTGTATTCACATACTGAAATGCTGACGTCACTGTATTTGCACGCATAGCAATGTTTACATGCATACAAACAAATCAACATGTACTGGTGTTCGTACTTTTGTTTTTAAGTATCCAATTTTAATGAATCGCCTCTCCTCTTCTAGATAGGATTACGAACCGTTCTAAGTTCTTCTTAGGCCTCCACGGACTTCAATGATAACCCATCTAGTACTTTTTTTTTCTCTCCCGACGTTTCCCATTTTCAGTCCTTTCAGAGACAGGCTTATCGCCTTCTTCAAGGTTAATCTTCTCTCTTTATCCTTTTCCCCCTACCATTCTTTGCTTTTCCGATTGACATGACACCACGTAACTGACAACCGATCTACCAGTAAATCCGTCTGGTCTTAGGTAGATAGGGCCTGAGGATGCCCGTTTTATCGACCATTTCATTGGAAAATCTGTTCGTTTATATTATCTCATGAACGTTTCCATTACTTCTAAATTTTTTCCTGTCATCAGAGGCAATTGCTGGCATTCATTCTCGCACAGGAATTTTGTCGTTGGCCTAAGTTTTTGTGTGCAATTTTCCTTTTTATTCTCTTGTTTTGTAGGCCTTTTAATGACCTGAAAATTTCAACATTTGTTTTCCTTTTTGTACAGTTCTTAATGATGGGAACTTTTGTATCCAGACAACCATGAACAATTTGCCAACTTTTGTTTTCCGCTTCATATAATAACAGTTTCGGACTTTTACTTCTCTTGTCAGTTACAACGACTGGCGTAGTGGTATGATGAGTTCCTTTGGCACTTGCTATACTGTCAACCCACATGTGGGGACCATGGCTATTCCGTCAAGCGTTATTTCTTCCAAAATGAAACAACTACCTCTAGCTCCTGGCTTCCCTGTTCGTTCCAGTGACTGACGTGGTAGAAATGAGCGTCGTCCTTTTTTGACACTTCCTTCCTGCCCTTTCGACCCACATCCCGCGCCATGACCAAGTCGCCAGCCATTTTTCCCCCTTTTTATTAAATAAACATGTCGAGCTTTGACCATCCACGTTGGCTACTGTGACTGGCGTAGTGGCACTACGGCGCTTCTGCCTTCCCTCGTGTTAATTGTATTTGTTCCTCAGCTTCTAGCCTCGTTCATTTTCAGAAGTGCGTGGGAAGGCTCGCTTCTCCTGACTCTTCGTTCTTCAGCTTGGCGAATATGCTTTAGATTGCTTCTCTTGCCTGTTCAGTAGAAAGAATGGATGATATTTATCAAGCGTTTGGTAATCATCATCAATGCAAATATTACTGAACTAAATTTTCTCTGCAAAGATCGTTCAACTGCAATTTATAAGAAGCGTTAAGAAATATTAATGGTAGTAATAACAGCTGTACTAATATTCACAAAATACTGAGGCAAGTTATTATTATTACCCGGCCTGATATTGACCTCGCTTATGAAATGATACCAACACTGACGACGACTCCTGCTTGACCTGGACCTGAGCAACGCCTTTCCATACACCAGTATTCTGTTAATACTACTGTCCATTTCAGAGTCGTGTCTAATTGGTTTTCGTTGATAAAATCTTACCAAAGCATCGGATATGGTTCTTATTTTGGAAATAACTATTTGAAGCCACGGCCTAATTGGCAAAAATATGCATTGATGTCTGATATTGATAATTAAGGCACTTATTGGAGTAAATCACAGAAATTTCAAGGGAAACTTAGCTAAATTTAGTAAGCTCCCAGAGAGAGGCTATTTGTGACGTAAAGTATGATATCAGGCTTAATAGCAGTGTTCCCAGTAGTGTGGTAATGATCGTAGAAACACAAATATTTGACCCTATTGTTGAGAATCACGATAATATTACGGTTTCCATTGGTGATACCACGGGTAATGAATAAGAATTTGGTATACTGTATAAATATAACAGCATTATAACAAAGGAATTTGGTAAATATACATATGGCAATATTACTATTTTCATTGTAGTAGTACAGTTTTACGTTGACTATATGAATGCATAGCAATTATAACCCAATTTCTATTCACATTTTCTCGATCAGTTGTATAAAACTTTTGGAACTGGTGAAACACAATCATACTGAAATGAAAATACAATAATTTAAAGGTGTTTGAAAAGATATTTTGACCCGATATACCTTGTAACTTGCATAATAGTAAACATCGCCGAGTCGCCGACGACAGGGCAAAGCCAGGTTATACATGACTGCTGCTTCACCTATGGCAAGCCAAGCAAATTGTCCTCGTGGCTGCAGCGAAAGATGTATCTTGCAAAAGAATCCCTTAACGTGGTTTGCCGTCGGATCGGCGCTCTGAGGCGCCACCGAGAAGGGTGGCAGATAGTATATATCGATGAGACGTGGTTCACCACAAGAATGAGCCACAGCAGGGAGTGGGTGGACACCACACAGCCTGCTACCAGTGCCATGCATAGCCGACAGGTACCATTTGGCTAAGGAGAGCGCTTCGTGGTGGTTGCCGCTGGCACAGCCAATGGATTTATTGAAGGCTCTTTCCTTTGTTACCCTGCAAAGAGTACCAGTGGCGATTGCCACGGGGAAATGACAGGCGAACTGTTCATAAGCTGATTGACAACTCAGCTTCTACCATTAGTGCCCGAACCATCGGTGCTGGTACGGACAACGCACCTTATCACAGCCAGCTAATAGACGCGTGTCGGTGTCCTACAACGGCAACCAAGAAAGCAGACCTTATTATTTGGCTGGAGAGGTGCAGAATCCCTGTCCCAGACGGTTTCACACGACCAGAGCTGCTGCTCAGATGCCAATAATACCAGCCAAAACCACAGTAAACCGTGGACAACATCATCCGGGAGTGGGGCCATGAGGTGGTCCTGCCTGCCACCTGCCCAGTGCCCACCCAGAGTTCGATGCCATTGAGCAGGTATGGACGTGCATGAAACGTCATGTCTGTTCGGCCTTACATTGATTAACCCGGGCAGACCTGCAGGCAAGACTGGAAGAAGCCAAGCTTTTGGTCACTTATAGGGTTTGGGCGTCTGGAGTGAAACGACGTGATTTTGAGGATGGATATTGGTTATCAGACAACATTCAGGAGCCTGTGGGGTCGACCTATCATGAGGATGATGAAAATGAATAAAAGTTACTTTGGGAGTGTGCTCTTTTGTTTCCACTTTGACCTTTTTGCTCATATAGAAATTTTACTTTCTCTATTTCCATTGAAAGTTCTTCACTTCTGGTCTGCTCAAAGCGTAAGACCCTGATTCACAAAAAGCTGTCTTAATCTTAACTTAAACCAACAACAGCATATCCTTTTACATAATTTTATATAACAAGATCTATTTTATTTCATATTTCCTTCAATTTCAATAAAGTTCAGTACAATCAATTGATTAGTGGATTATAAAAATTAGGGCATAGCCCAAGCTCTTGGACTGTGTGGACTATGAGTTACGGGTATCATTCAGCACTACAGTGTGATTAGGATTAAATGAAAATTTATCTATATAGTAAACGATGTAAATGAAATAATCAAAATAATTGAAAGTTGAAAGAATGAGTAACTTCAAATTTAAAGAAAATAAATAAACAGATAGATAAAACAGGGAATATATAGGCTCACTGATAACCACTAAACAGCCCTACAATAACATCAATGTCAGTTTCAAGTAAATGAATCAAGTCTTTAGAAACAACGAAACTGACACAGAGACACACAAGCACACATAATAATAAATGGGGATTGGGTGATATACTAAATACTTTAGATTTATTATGGGATTGATCATGCATTAAGGAAGTTAAGGTTAGATTACTTGCGTTATATTAAATTCATTTAGCACGACTAAGCAGGTACACGTGAACCGGAACTTTTGAGACAATATGAAGCAACAGAAACTCCAGGGTAACAATGGTTTCCACAGAGTGTGCGTAAGATTTGGTGCATATTTCAAGTTAAAGGAAACGTGAATTGCACCAAGGAACTGTATAAAAGAATTAATATTCTCATTTGATGCCCATTGCTTAATTGTACTACTACTATATTACTACTACTACCAACATCTGAGTCTTCATTCATTAAATATATAGGCGGAGTGTCTGGTAAAGTACGTCATACTACAGTATCAATGGGTGGGAGGGCCTT
This sequence comes from Macrobrachium nipponense, assembly GCF_015104395.2. NCBI lineage: Eukaryota > Metazoa > Arthropoda > Malacostraca > Decapoda > Palaemonidae > Macrobrachium > Macrobrachium nipponense. The sequence goes on from NC_061096.1 coordinate 4,475,470, forward strand.
CAGTTATGACGTTTCACTAGCCTCCCTCTGGGTGCTTACTAAATTTAGCTAAGTTTCCCTTGAAATCTGTATGATTTACTCCGATAAGTGCCTTAATTATCGACATTAGACATCAGATCATATTTTTGCCAATTAGGCCGTGGATTCAAATAGTTATTTCCAAAATATGATCCATACCCGATGCTTTGGAAAGATTTTATTGACGAAAACCAATTAGACACAGCCCTGAAATGCACAGTAGTATACTGATATATAATACCAGTTTTTGACTAATAGATCCTGTTCTAGATAAAATACAACTTTCAGCTTTATTCCTAATATGAATATTGGCCAATTATTGCGAAGTATCGCTGAGCCAGAAAAGCGAGTAATAAAAAAAATAGAAAAGATAATCTATAAGATTAATTCGTTGAATTCTGCCATTTTATTCAACAGAATTTGTTTAAAAGAGGGTCTTCTTCCAAAATATTATTATTATTATTATTATTATTATTATTATTATTATTATTATTATTATTATTAAACTATAGAATGGCATAAAAAATAATCTGAAACAATAAGAAAAATATACTGATTGACAATTCTCAAACTGACTAGGTTTTGAGAATTTTTCGCTTGAACAGATTTCTTCAGTTAAGCTGTTTAATTTGGCACTAGGAATAAAGAGGTCTGTTGCTTAATGAGACGAAAGCTTCTATTATTAAAAAATGACGAGTCACAATAGCTAATTAGGTAGTTTTCTTTACGTTGATTTCAGCTTTAAATATTTAAAGCCAACTAAATTTTCTATAAATTTTTCATAAATCTCTCATTATTACCCAATTAACACCTCGTTGAGGACCATTTATAAAATTTCGATACTAAGAAAATCATTCCAATGGGACAGTAAATAAGAATGAATACCCCATTGGAGTGGAAATTGTTTTTATATTCAACTGTATAACTTCAACAGCGTTTGAAAAATTTGCCAATTGAAGGGTATCTAATACTTCATCCTCTTCTTGCAGTCGCATAAAAGAAGCACTGCAACACTAATTATCTTTCTCACTTTCTAAATATGAAATATAAGCCTTACTGGTACATCGCATGGCCTCTTGTATCGGGTTAAATGGAGTATTTGCCAAGACTCGTTTGTATGATTGCCTCCAGCTTCTAATAGTTGCCCAAGCGTTTTCTTTCAAAATCTTATATCTGCAGTCGGATTCCTTCAGCAGTCTGTACCAGCTCGAAAGGTTGATGGCAATTTTTACGAACACTGCCCGTTAATGTATTAGTGGAAAAGTTTAGTCCATAAAGTGTGATATTCCAATCGAGTGATGCACTCATACTGTCTCGCAACTCTTAAAATAATAGGTTATTTTGCGATAACCATCTGCTTTTATAAAAGATGAATAGATTCATAGAATTATTTAATGTCTTACTGCCCGTAAAAGATGTCATGATCGTTATCAATTCTGGCTGGCAACGAAAGCTGCAATGAAGCTACTTCAGTTCTAGGTTAAGAGGCCTTTTCAATGTCACTGTCGATTAGTACTTCAAAGGGAACACAGAGCTCTAAACGACAAGCCGCCTTGATGAAACCAATTTCGAATTTTGTAGCCAATGGCTTGAAAAGGACTTCCAGCCAGACCTTGCCGATATCGAAGAGTTAAAAGGTGTTTATTCGGGGGTTCTCGTTGATAGAAAAGTGGAAGGGCGCTCACAGAAGGGACGTAGGGACTGAAAGGACGAATGAATTCAAAGAAATTCACGTCAAGAGTATAAAGCAGGACGCACCCGTGACTTGCAAATAAAGGAAGAGAGGCGCTAACAGACGGCTTCCGGTGATGATTCTGTGCAGCGACCAGGCAGATTTTCAGGCAAATGGAAGCTTTAATTGATAATCGATTGGATATTGCAGTCAATGAAAAGTTTAATTATCAATGAGAAATTTAATCAGCTAGATATATCAGCTAATGAAAAGTTAATGAACTCGATTCAATATTGTAGCCAATAAAACGGTTTAATGGACTCTGATACTGTTACTGCGCTTATAGAATTGAAAATGGTTTATCTAAATGGCGTAGTAAGCACTATGACAAACAAAATAACTTGACAGTCTTATACCTAAACAGATGTCTTTCATGATGACTGCGTCTTTTGTAGATAACTATCAGGGGAACTTGTGCGAAGGTAATCGGATGGAGAAAAGCGTAAATTCTATTTCTTTTTCGTATGTTTGAGAAAAATCGATGGATAACATTTAATTGGGCTGTTAAACAACTGAATTACCAAAGACATCCTTTGCAGACCTGAAAAACTGAATAATTTTTCGTTAATTAGGCATTCTAATAGTCCGCAGGCACTTGTCGCCTTATTTTTATTTTATTTATTATTTTTTTTCATTACGTTTGTTATACGATGTGCGTATGTTAAGAGGAGGTTCAGGAGTGAATTCGCATTCATTCAGACCTTTTTTGCCAGTTCATTCTCAAGCCTACTTTGGTGATTCACTATTTGAGAAATAAACCTTCGACTGAAAAACGATGAGCAATTCCATTTCCTCGCACAATTTACTTTCCTCCTAAAAAGATGAATTGCAGATATAGGCTTCCCCCCAAAACCCCGACTCACCTATGACCTCCCTCCCTCCCTCCCTGCTCCTCTTCCGTTTACGCTGCCTCCTTCCATCTCTCATCACTGGAGCTACAATTTCCAAACGTAGCCGTTCAGCTCGATAGCTTGTCCGCGGTGCCCCACACACACATAGCAGCCTGTAACTGGTCCTAGAGCGTTATATTTTCTTGCCTCACTGGAGTGAAATAAATGTTAAATAAGGCAGAGGCAGCGGCAACGTCAGGAACCACCACGTTTATATTATATGCAGCCTCTCTCCTTCCGCATTTTTATTATTTTTCGAGACCACTAATGGACCACTCGCCAAGAAGCTCCACTAAATTTATATGCTAATGTCCGCCACCGGCCCTGTGTAGGTATTTGCATCAAACGTTGATTAGCTCTCTGACAGGTCGGGTATGTTGCTGGCTTTATTACGTGCTGTCCGGAGGACTGCCGATGTCAGCCACGGATGCTGATTTTGCTGTAAATGCTTCGACTTCTTATGAAATGTTTTTATTTATTTATTTTTCGACTAAGTCCTTGTTAGTTCTTCGGATGGATCGATACGAATTGCTTTTCAATGAGGAACCTAGATAATCTTTCCGAGATTTGATATTGGTAAATTTATTCTCTTTTTGTGAAATCGGTAGTATTCTGAACAGTAAAGCTCACGTTAATTGCAAGTTTTCCCTTTTAAGACAAAAGAGAGAGAGAGAGAGAGAGAGAGAGAGAGAGAGAGAGAGAGAGATTTTAACATAAATAAAACATCTAGAATTTACATTGTTAGCGTCTATTTCTTGCTAGAACAATTTTTGTAGACGTGTTGGTTCTTTAAATGAGACCTGGCGTTTACCATCAACAGGTTATTCCTCTCAGGATACATTTTATTGGGAAAATATTACATCGTTAGGGCAGCTCAGTTTCGGATACTAATGTGAAGATGATGCAGGGAAATTCTCCTTTTATTTATTTAGTTTATTTAATTGACATTTTTATTATCAAATATATTAAAAACGCAATGATGCTCAAATGGTCAAAAAAAAAACAAAAAATAAAAAAAAAAAACTAGGTAAACAAGAAAAGGTTTAAGGAATGAAGAAATTTTCGATTGTTTTGATATCGGATTTTTCTTTTTTCTTTCAGGAATGCTATGTAACAGTAGAAATTTACGAATTACACAAATATCAAAGAATGCTAGTGTGAAAACATGCATTTCTATGTCGCATGATAACATTCGATTAAGAAGCTGAGAAGAATTGGGAAAAAATGGAAATATTTTGAGGTACATATGTACAAAACTATATATATATATATATATATATATATATATATATATATATATATATATATATATATATATATGTTTATATATATATAGTATATATGTATGGGGGTGCTGTAACTCAGTACGTAGTTCTTTTTTGGCCTGGTGCCCCCATTAGTGAACCCAGCCGTAAA
>NC_061096.1:4484525-4497025 GCF_015104395.2 Macrobrachium nipponense
TTTCCTTTCATTCTTTCCTCCTTAGTATCATCGTCATCGATAGGCCATGACTGGAGCTCAAAGACAATGCTGAGTCAACGCCTCCGGCCTTAGTCCTCAGTCAGTCTGTTGGTTGTTTAACCATTATTGAATGTAGTACGTATAGTACTGGCAGCGCTGGGAGAGATTAGACATTGTGTAGTACTTTCAGTCTGGTACGGTAATTGCTTTAGAAAATTGAAATAAAAGATAAAATATCATTGATTTTTTTTCACTGAGTGAAAAGAGTATGAGACATTAATTATCAAAGCTAGATTGAAACTAAGTTTTTGTGCAGAACACACATTAATTTTGTAATATTTAGGAGTAAAACCTCCCTTATTCATTTTACGCTGTATGTTAAAACTATTATTAAAACTGTAGTCAAATACAGTCATATGTAAGTTCGTGTTAAAAAAATATTAGTAAAATTTATTATTAGAAATAACTGTATTCATGTTCAGGTTGTATATAATTTTGATGTGTAAACCCCTAATTGATTGTTCATCATAAAGTTCCATCGAACTTGAACTGATCAAAGGTTCCCACGGCTGAGATTTAGGTTCTGCTTCGCCCTCCCGTTCATTTTTATATTTTTCAGGGGGAGCAAGGAGTGGTCTGACCTCCAGCTTACTTGGTACGCATTCAAGATTTTCCACTGACGCATAAGTCGCATTTTATTCCTAACTTCATGTGAAGTGGTCTTCGTAATTAATACTCATAATTAGTACTACTCAGACTAACAGGCTCAAATAAAAAGGACACAAATTAAGCACGTTCATATATTCTCAGTTATAAGTGGAAGCAAAATAATTTAAAAGAAATATAGCCTCTATCTTCAGTATATTTCCTAAATTAAAAGGTGCTAAAATCTACGGACAGGTAGTCCGTTGTTTCGCCAACGAAAATAAAAAAGTACGATACATTTTATTAGAGACAATTTTTCTGTACTGTTTAATAAGCACATTATTCGTTTTTGACATTATCATTCTAATAAATAAATCAAAAATATACTATCCTAAAATTCCTGTATCTTTAACTGAATGTGAAACACCTTTTCAGACCTTTTTAGACCATTCCTACCCCCAACAACAACAACAACAAAGTAGTTTTGTGGGCTAACTCCCGGAATAAATGGTTTGATTTTAGATAGAATTCTCGCGTTTTGCCTGCTATTATTCACTTTGTGCAGTGGTTATTTATCTCCATCACCTTTCATTACTCTTTTTTTTAACTCTCTCTCTCTCTCTCTCTCTCTCTCTCTCTCTCTCTCTCTCTCTCTCTCTCTCTCTCTCTCTTTCTAAACATGGGCCTAGAATTTTCTCCGGATTTAGCAAAGGCAATTTCATTTTTGCCGTTTCCAATTGTTTTCATTTTAGTCGCAACTCTCCGATGTTACCATTCCTGAAAATAGGCTTCCAGGCGGAAGAAAATAGAAATAGAATTTCCTACACCTTTCTGTACTCCCAGAGTCGAATGAACTGTTTGTTTCGAGCCTCGTCTTTTATTGAATAACAGAGACCTAGACAATCGTTCCTCTTGTCTCTTAGGTGGTCGAGGCACAAATTTTTCTTTTACTTGAATGTAGAAGGTAAAAAGTTAAAACAAAGTATTTCTCATCGTAGGAACCTTCATAGTGTAACATTCTAAAATTATTTTGAACTATTTCGTTTAATGAAATATAAAGCTAGCACCGTACAATTGAAATCCTAATGTAGTTCACGTTTATTTTTCCATTTTCCATGCTAGTTTTCTTTCCATCCAAAAGTCCGCGATTTTGTGTTATTTCTCCGAAATTCTGGTGCCCTTAATCTTTAGATAATGATATCACTTATGCTGCCTCCCGCTGTGTTTTGACATTTGATGACATAGCCTCAATATGCCTTTAAGCCTCAAGAACAAGCTTAGAGTTGATGACAAATTTCATTGCCTCATTCTCAGTTGTTGCCCAAAACCTTCTTAACAGCATTCAGTCATCTAGCCTGTTCCAAACTACTGTACTGTTGATTATTCTAATAGTGCTGCTAAAGTTTTTAAGCTCATTTCTGTGACACTTCGAATCCAACTCCTGAGTTGTAAGCATGATTCCCACAAGTCAGGATGTATATCCTATCTTGGTATGTTTGGTTATCTTTTTTACAATGCGTTGATTAATCTTGTTTTGTTGCTCTTGATAAAAGCAAGTTGAGAAGTAAGACTGTTATCCAAACATCCAGCTCACAACTTTACTCCCTCCTTCTATAACTTAAACTGACTGTTTATCTGGTCTATTGTAAGCGGTGCAACATAACATCCGCTCTCTTTCCCGCTTTTAGCGCTAATCCGCAGATTCTGTTTTCTTGCATACTCCTTTTCCTTTTGTTATCAGTGGCCATCGCCTTTCCCCTTTCCACCACTGAATACTTTTGGTAGAAATTCTACACATCCAGATTTGGCGTTTTTATTCTTTTTGTATTCCACTGTATAGCGATTGGCTATTGCTTCATATATAAGCCTGACATGAAAACATAGTTTAACTGTGAAAAGATATGAGTAGGATGTATCAAGATGCTTCTTTTGTTTGATTATAACCTATTGTAGTCAACTAGGTAACAAAGGAAGAGAAGCAGTAATGTTTATAATGAGGAAACATAAAGGTAATTTATGACTTTTATTTAAATGCCTTTTTGCTTTCAAGTATTTAGAGGCATATCCACGTACTTGATTATTGTTACTGAAAAGTAATCAAAGAAATAAGAGTTGGATTCCAGTTTACATAGTGTTTTTACTTAGTGACGTCGGCGACCCTGGATGAGCGAAACCATTGACCTGCCACGACACCTTTTGTCCCGAACAACAAAGCGCTTTAATGTATCTCTTGCCATTTTATCATATTATCCGTGAAATTGGCTATCCGTCACCATTGTAGCTCGTAACGAAATAAACAAATGAACAAGAAGACGACCAGACACATGACTGCTCCAAATTCAGCCTTTGGAGATTCTACTGAAAATTGGGATGTGATGAGTCTGAATTAATCTGCAATCACTACGCTCCCCGAAGCTCGCATTCCCTCCGTAATATTATTATAATATATAATATTAAGGTTATTGTTAGATTCGCAGGTAGTGAGATGGCATAATTATGAAGTCACATTTGCCAGTAGCATTAGAACCTATTAAGGTTATTGTTACATTTGCCAGTAGTATTAAACAGCATAATTATGAACTGCTAAATGAACTAGAACCTATTATGATAATAAGGGAATTGTTGCAATTTCCAGCAATATTCGATCATCATTTCTTCCATTGGCGTGTAATGCGAAGGGTCTCTGCGAACGTCAGCCACTCATGTCTCCTGTGCTTTACCTTCCACAAATCTCCACTCATCTCCAGCCTCCTTTCATATAGTTGTCATCCAGTTATTAACTATCCCGCATCATTCTCCCAGGGGTTGTGAGAAGGACAGGTCTAATCCATGTCCCTCTCCCTTTCATCATGTGAAATTCCGTAATATCCGCTACGATACCATTTCTAACTTTTGTCAGTAATTTAACTCTTAGTATTCTTCTAAAAGCTATTCTCAAATGAACGACATATTTTGGATAAAGATTCAATGTCATGTCAAGATCCATGTCGTGCTAGACTTATGCAATTATTAATTCTATTAGTTTCCAAATAGCTGTTACATGAGGTATCATTCGAGTTTTATTCTAAGCAATCTTTACTGTGGTTTCATCATAACATGATATTTTTTATCTCTGAAATTTCTTTTTCATTGATTCCACTTCAGGAACTGTAAATTTATTCATAAGCACGTTTCGTTCTTCGTTAGCTTCTGGTATATCTATCAAATGACCTCATTCAGATCTCTTATAACCTCATTCAGATCTCTTATTCATGACCTCTCAAAAGTGTTCCACTATCATTCTCTTCTTACTTCTTGTGACGGATTATTGGCCCTTCCTTTCTTTTGACAGGTATTTTCTCCATTTTCTTTTAAGTCGTGAATATTTCATTAATAATAATAATGCTAACACGTTGACACTCCTGCATCAGCCTGCTTGCCCAGATATTTTCTCTTGACTCATCTAGATATTTCTTGAACTTCACACTCTACAATGGAGTACTCAGCACACTCTATTTTGAATTCTTCAATTCCCCCCGAAATATGTCTGTATGTGCATTTCCTTTTGTCTATTCTTCATTCCGTCTTGTACCCGGTATCCCAGCAATTCTTTTCCAGTAGATTGATTTGAATTCTTGAAGTTCAACCAGTTATCAGTCCAGGGCCGGATTCAGCTAGTGGGGCCCCCTTTCCAACTCCTATTGCATACACTACAAACTATAGTCTAATTAATCTAGTAGCCAAAATACAGTAATACTAATATATTAGTAGGACAGTTTTATTTAGGAAATACTACAATGGGGCTATTCTTCTGATGTTATTAATATGCATACACATGATAAAATAAGCATAAGTTGTGCTTACCATATTTTTTTTACACATATACAGTTACAATTATTTATATAAAAATAATATTGTTACTAACACATATAATTGTAATAGCTCATTCTTTCTTATGGAGTTATATGTATAGCCAGGATTACTTTCTCGACACTTTTCTTGATCTTTTTTATTGCAAATTCACTGATGATTTCGTTGAAGTCCAGTTCATGCAATATATCTGACTCGAGGCTCATTATAGTCAGATTTACCAGACATTTCTGTTTCATGGATGTCCGTAATCTGTTTTTTCAATTGATTTGAGCTTTGAGAAAGAGAGCTCCCCACAGCAGTTTGAAACCATCAAAACAAGGTATAATCGTAGATCTATCTCTATGTTTGGGAAAGTGTCCTGCACATCCTTGTCCAATATAAGTCTCTACAGGAAAAGCTCAGTGCTGATATCTGTTGGCTCCTCATCTGTGAATATATTAGCAAATGTTACAAACTGGCACAGTTCCTTCTTAAATGTAATATCTAAGTCATCTGGATATGCCCTGACGAGTTGCTCTGCTGTGTCGTGAAGTTCGTGTGAAGAAAGCTTTTGCAGATGTCTAAAAAAACTAAATTGATATCTGTTTGTATGCTTCCAGACGTTGGTCGAGAGAAGAGATAAAGTGTGATCCATGACAGGCAAGAAAGTTTGGCTAGTATGGGTAATATAAGTGCCTGATTACAATAATAACCATATTAAATTAAAGTGTTTTTGTTTTTATTGGTAGGAGTACCCCTCTTGGTGGGTGGCCCGGGCCCCAAGCCCCTCCCCCCTTAATCCGGCCCTGTATCAGTCATTGTTTATTCATCCACACTTGGGGTTTCAAAGCTGCAAATCTATTTCAACATTCAATGCAAAAACCTCATGGTCATTTTCAAAAAGCTTTACTATATCAAACCTATATACTTTGTTAACTTTCTGGCCGGTGCTTTTAATTTCATCTTCAGTTAATAGCTACTTGATGTATTTGGTGTCTATGACTGCTTATCTGGATATGTGCCAGTGTATTTACGGATAACCTTTTGTTAAATGGTACTGCCTCTATCAATTGCAGCCCAAAAACTAATAAACTGCTTCCTTTTTCGTTCGCAGTCTCTCCTTTCATATCACCAACAATAATTATCATATCTTTTTCTGGTATTTCATCTTTCTTTGGAGAGGTCATTCGTTTGTGTATAGCACGCAATAGTACTCTTACTGCTATGTTTTGATTTAAATCTTTCCAGCAATAATCTACTCAGTATGATTTCTGCATTTGGCATTAAGATCGTTCTTAGTCCTTCCCTCCCAATTCCATCTGCAAAGCGGTCGAGTCCGCATCGCTTGAATTCACTTTTTACCTCTTCCCTTTCCAATTTGATTCAGGGATCTTATAGTTCAGTTTGTTGTTTTAAACTTATTCTTAACGTTTACAAACTGGAGGATTCTTCGCACCCGGAACCAGGGGCTAGTTCTAAAATGTGTCTATCCACTTGAGTGGCAGAATCCATGGAGATGACAGTGTTGGGTGATTGGGTGACGTAGACTATGCGCTGATAATACCTTATAACATTGAAATAAATCCCTCTCCTTGCTGGTATCTTAGGCCTCAGCGTGATCCTTGCAGTTGCAGTGCTGCTGGTATTTCTTCATTGCCTTTTCAGTGCAGGCGTTAGGTTAACTTGCGCAGACAACAACAGTTACAGCTACAAAAGACTTTTTAAAATATGCTTTCCTTTACTGTATAGTCAGTTTAATCCGATCGTAGTTGTATTGCATAGATGCACCTGGAACAGAATATTTTCCAGTGACCGTAGAGCATCACACACCAGTTTTCATGCTAGCGAAAAAGAAAATAATATATTTGAACAACGGATAAAAGCAATAACAGAAAAATATGGTTGTCTAGTGTTGGCTTAAGGGATTTTATTGAGATTAACGGAACGTTGGTATGAAAATGTGAATGTTGACAGAGTAACTGAAAATATTCAGTGAAGAGGTCACCAGGAATGCTTTGTTTTTAATTAGGTGAGATAATCAACCTGTATATTGCTTCTTGGAAATCATTATTATTTGTATATCTGTGGTTCCATTTTGTAAGTTTATATATGTAATTTATACCAGCTGATATCTTACTTGGTACGTGTCTTTGTATCTATTACTTGGTACGTGTCTTTGTATTTTCTCATATGCCTGCGAGTTTCAGTGAAAGCTTAGAGGCCTGTATGTCTCACAGTTGAAGCTCTATAGTTCAAAAGAAGTAAAATCGTATTTCGACTCAGCGAAGGAGAATAACAAGGAGAAACCCGCATAACATTACGAGTCGCTGGACCAAAAGTCAAACGCGGTCGTATTTTCGTATAATTCTGCGTGATTTGGTGACGAATCAGGAAAGACATTTGAAAAGAAAATGTCCAAGCGTATAGTCAAATCAACTTGTTATTTAGGGATCATTCGTCTATTATCCACGGGAAATTCTCCGTTTTGCCTCAGTGGACAATTATGATCTCGAAACGATTTCACTTTCATGTTACAGTAAAATAAATATTTCAGTTACTGCTTAGCCAATGAAACCGCACACACACATACACACACAACCCCACACACACGACACACAACACGCACGACACACATATATATATATATATATATATATATATATATATATATATATATGTGTGTGTGTGTGTGTGTGTGTGTGTGTGTGTGTGTGTGTGTGTGTGTGTATGTATAATCTACTGGTCATTTTTACCAGATACATGTGAAATTGTAATAGCCACAATGCACTCTTAACTTCTCGAATTCTTTGCTCTACAAAGCCTTGAGCTCCACCTTCAAAGAATTTGATGAGTTAAGAGGGCATTGTGGCTACTACAATTTCACATGTATCTGGTAAATATGACCAGTAGATTCTACGTACATATATATTTCAGCCCAATAGCAATAAAAACGATTCCCCACTTGACTACGATAGTGATGATGGGTCTATTTCAGCTCTAATATATATATATATATATATATATATATATATATATATATATATATATATATATATATATATCTGAAAACGACAGGTATATGCATATACGAGAGGGAGTAGACTTTTATCCTTCTCGTGATCAGGTCTGCAAGGTCACCTCGTCGTGATTATGGAATAGCGGGTTCGTTTCCCGCTGCCGGACATCACGATCTTTCTTTTACAGCAGTTTGATCATAATTATGGCCGTGACTGGTGTCTTTTTTTACTCTCGGATAACTTACTGTTTTTATTTATATCGTAAATAATAAAAATAATGATAGAGGGTCAAGACTGCATGCACAACCCTAGGGATGTTGTTAACTGTCACACACACACACACACTATATATTATATTATATTAGAATATATATATATATTTCAGTATGTAAATTATGTATATATGTAAGTATGGTATGTATGTATCTATGTATGGGTTATGTATGTATGTAGTTGTATGTATGTATGTATGTATGTATGTATGACAGTTAACAACATCCCTATGTTTGTGCATGCAGTCTTGACCATCTTACTATATCATATTATATAATATATATATATATATATATATATATATATATATATATATATGACAGTTAACAACATTCCTAGTGTTGTGCATGCAGTCTTGACCCTCTTACATTATTATTGACGATATAAATAAACAGTAAGTTCTCCGAGAGCAAAAAAAGACACCAGTCACGGCCACATTCATCATCCAACTGCTGTAAAAAGAAAGAACCTCTTGTGCAGAAAACTTCCATAGTACTAGCCGCTTCGCACCACTTCAAACAAAGGCCCCTGCCTCCGCACAGTGCATCACTCACCTGACTTTGAACGCTCTCATCACATGGATATTAAGGCCCTCTAGCCAGTACCTCCACACTTCTATGAAGCTTATTCCAAGTTTTCTTCTCTTGCCTTCCCCTTATACTTTTAAATCACATTCTCTTTTTAACAATCCAGCATATTGTTTTCTTAGCTGTCATATAACCAAAACACCTGGTGATAATGAAACATCTTTTTCTCAACAGGGACTTTTTATCTCCTCTTATCTCCACATTGTCGCCATTCCAGTGTTTCTTGCTTGCCATCTACCACAAATGATTCATCATATAAGCTTCAATTCCTATTCTTCCCTTTGCAATCAATGTCCACATTTTACATTTGTTCCGTGGAGCTACCTCAACAACCCCTTCATATATTTCAATTTGGCTTCCCCATACTCTCCTGTTCCCATTCAAATCTTTAACACAGATCCGACTACTTCCCTTGCTACCTTATTATTGTAACCCTTCGTTCTTCATCCTACTTCACCCATTCATTCAATCTCAAATATCTATACTAATTAACTGCTTCTATCTTTTTCTGCCAGTCTTAATAACATAGACTGCTTCTTCCACTAGTCTCTGCCGAATGTCTTCATTACCCCCAGGAAACACTTTCCATTATCCGAAACTTCCACCCACTCTTGGCGCCTTCACATCCATAAAATTACTATACACCTATGGTAACAGGTCGCATTATTTTTCATCATGGCCACATTAACAAAAGTCCTCTCCACTCTGCTTTTACGATTGCCCACAATAACTTACCTTGTACATCATGCACTCTCACCAGCCTTACCTGTACATCTGTTTTAATTTTCTGCTAAACTTTTGTAGATTCATTTTCATTTTCTTTTAATTTGAAACTTCTCATTTGATTAATAAACATTATACTTACTATTCCCTTTCAAGCACATGCTATTTCAATATTATGCCTTTTTTATTTACCTGACCTTTTCAAACATGATCCTACCGTACACCTTCCAGGTGTAATTGATCAATGATTATAGATGCATCGATCACCTTTTACCTTTTTCAACCTTTGAAACCTACCCTTCATCTAGACATACGTTATACATTGTGGTCAGTTACTCTGTTGCATTTTCACCATCTCGCTGCAGCTTCTAGCTTGCAATTCTATCAATTCCTGGGTCCTTTCCAGTCTTTATTCCAGTCCTTACATCTGGAATAGTTACTCGTGTCTTTCTCATTCAACTTCTCTTCGAATTGTTTTTGCATCGTATATCATGCTATACATTTACTCTTTAAGCTTAATGTCTGTAGTAAGTGATTAATTCAGGAAAAAAGTCTTATTTTAAGGTAAGAAATCTTTTAATCCTTCAGATAATTACTCAGATTTACCCCTAACAGTGTTCCATAGTGGTGCCGTGCGGGTAGAGGGGTTCGACGTAATGCTAATGCGCCTTCTGTGCTGGATTATGAAGCGGGTACTGTTATGGAATTTATGTGCACAGGAGGCTCATCTTGACTTAAACTGTTAACAGTATAAATGAGGCAGTGATCGTTGCCTTGTCTTCTTTCCGAAGACACCCTGTTTTGGGAAAAAGCTTTATGCTGTCACTTTTAGACAGACAAACAGACAGACGCAGAGAATACTTCACAGCTGTTTCTACGCTTTATAAACAACAATTTCCGCACTGTAAACAGTTCCCTTGTTGATTGACATAGTTACGAGCCAATTGACATTATAATACAATCCTTGACATTTCGTCAAACTCGAGTGTGACAGTTATATTCTAGAATGACAATCCAGCGTGACACCATCAAATACCAATTTCAGTTGGGGGCCACAGTTCAAATGAATTTTTAGTGGCGCAGCCATTAGCATTTATCAATCGAAAGTGAAGTAATGGCTTCTTCGAATTACTTTCTCAATTCAAACAGAATACTATATAACAATGTTGTAGTATTTATTTTCCAGAACGCTTTAGTAACTTAATTATAGTTAACGATAATTTAACTTCTTCAGCATTATTGAATAAATATTTTTATAAGATTCCGGGAATTCATTCCGACCAATCTTCTGTGTGCATAAAAAATGGCGTCAAGGGTCTTCATAACCCTCAATTGTGTTAGTCGATGGCGCTGTGAAGAATTAGTCTTTCTTATCTCTGAAACGTTTGACTTAGATTACAGTCGAACATAGAGAGAACAATAGGTTGATATATGAGGGCAGTTTGGATTTCTTGGCTACTATTATTTGACAGTAAAGAGACGACTGTCATATGTCACATGGGACATTTTCAGACTCACGAGAAAGTTTTGTGCATCGTTAGGACAATGTCACATAATCGCGTGCTTTTGCACTGTATCTTGAACACGCGCTAACGTTACTCTGTTTTCACTCATAAAAACTGAAATATTCGTGAAAATGTTAGATGAAAACAGACAACTGTCTCTTGTGACGCCACCTTCGCCGTATTGAATTATAATCTCTACGGGAAATTCCAAAATTATTATACTAAATAAATTGGTCACTACCCGACGGCTATTTTGCCATTCACAAATCACGTGAATCAGAGTGACACCCATGAATGTAACCAATCACTGACAATTTGGAAATTAATTCACAAGTGATAAACAACAATAAAACTTGAAAAGATTTCTAAGTAAATGCAAATTAACTCACAAGTGTTAAATTTAATTTAATAGGCAATGATTAATTAATGAAAACAAATAATTTAATCAAACAAATTGTGAATGCAAAACAAAACATACACTGCATAAGGATATCAAAATCACCACCAAAATGTGAGAAAATAAGAAAAAAAAAGAAACACACACACTTCAAAAGAATTAAGCACTCTACATAAAAATTTCCAATGTGTAAAAAATGAAATAGTTCCACCAAACCACTGTAAATATGTTTTTAAGTTGCAACTTAAAACTTTAATAACACATTGCCTCAGTACCAATCAGGTTTCTGCTGCAGCTAGCTGCAAAAATTCACCATATTCCAAAAAAAAATCACCAAAGTACTCAAAAAGCTCACCATAGTATTCCAAAATAGGCGCCGTTATACACTTGTACAATGCCTGCTCAGATTCCACAATAAGCCTTAAGAAATATTAGATAACTCTAAGAAATACCAAATCTAAAATTTATGAGTGACCAACCACTAAGTATAAAATCGTTACGTTAATGTGAAATAAAAAAATCTCTCATGCGAGAGAGAGAGAGAGAGAGAGAGAGAGAGAGAGAGAGAGAGAGAGAGAGAGAGAGATGTTATCTCCTTACGACATGGTTTTAAATCTCAGAATGACAAAATCTCTCTTGTATGGTAGTTAACTGGGCGAGACATTATTGCCTGACTGGCTCAAAATGTTTTGGACCTGAAGTTTCTTGGCTAAATCATTATAATTCTCTTTTAAAACAATAAATAGAGAGAAATTGGGATTAAAATAATAAGTAACATTTATTATTGCACGATTTAAAACAATAAAACATATGATTATAGAATTTTCTCGAATGAAATTAAGTTTCCTCATTTCCTTGAGTGACATCACAAATCTTTCTGCTTCAAACTTTAAGGAACTTACAAGTCAACAAATTCTCTTTTGACAAATCGAGAGATATGAGAGTTTATTTACAGTAATATTAGATATTTTTCAATACAAAAACATCTCTAACTATTTATATGAAATGAACTTCACAGAAAAATGGTGAACTCTTCACATGGTTTCTCGACAAAGATGTACACGTCTGAAACAGACTCGAGCGAGTAAGATGGACATGTTTTCTAAACAAAACCGGAGACTTCGAGATCTCCTTATCTCAAGTGATGACAGCAACTTCCTGCTTCGAACGGACAATGCTAATTTCTCTCCCTTTTCACATTCTACATTATTCTTAACTTTTAAATTCATTATGTGAAGTTTGAACACACATTATTAGAACATATTAACTCTAAGCAAAATAAGGAATCTGATAATATTGCATAATATTTTACAACACTTTATACAGTCACTGAGGGGAAGATATGCATTGTGAAAGCAACAGCATATAAGATTATATATATATATATATATATATATATTATATATATATATATGTGTGCTTAAAATACTAATTGCATGTAGTGTATGAATGCTATGTAACACATAGAGAGACTGAAATACTGGGTATAAATCCTGGTCAGTTTCTAAGACATCCACAAAGA
>NC_061096.1:4502025-4517025 GCF_015104395.2 Macrobrachium nipponense
ATGAGCCGAAATATGGAAAGAAGTAACGTATTTACAAAAGTGAGGAGCAGTGTTGGGGAGACAGAAGGTTTTGAGGTGAGAGTAGGATTACACCAGGGGTCGGCTCTGAGCCCATTTATCTTTAACATAGTGATGGATGTTATGATAGAGGAAGTAAGGGAGACAGTACCATGGAACATATTGTATGCGGATGATATTGTTCTGTGTGCAGAGAGCAGGGAAGATCTTGAAGTGAAAGTTTAAGTATTTGGGATCTTTTGTTAACGCTGGAGGAAGTATGGAAGAAGAAGTAAAACATCGGGTACAGGCAGGCTGGAACAACTGGAGAGCAGCCTCTGGAGTTCTTTGTGACAAAAGAGTGCTGCTTAGGTTAAAAGGAAAATTTCACAAGACGGTGGAAAGAACAGCAATACTGTATGGTACGGAAACAGCAAGCATGAGAAAAACAGAGCAGAAGAAGATGGATGTGGCAGAAATGAGTATGCTTAGGTGGATGTCTGGGGTGAGAAGAGAGGATAGGATCAAAAATGATTACATAAGGGGGTCGACTAAGGTGGTGGAAGTATCAAAGAAAGTGCAGGAGGGGAGGCTGAGATGGTATGGATACCTGTTGAGGAGAGATGTGGACCACGCTGGGAGACATACTATGGGGGTGGAGATGCAAGGAAGAAGGAGAAAAGGGAGACCAAGAAAGAGATGGAAGGACTGTGTGAGAGGAGACTTACATGAGAAGGGAATTGATGAGGCAGAAGCGCAGGATAGAAATAGATGGAAACGGCTCATCCGAAACGGCGACCCCATATAAAAATGGGAACAAACTGGGAAGAAGACTTCATACCACATAAATATACTTCCGAACACATAAGTTTACATATAACACAAATTGTATACACAAAGGTATTAATTATGATTGCCTCAAACGATTATAATATTTTCGAAAAAGTACAAAAAGGTAATCGTCAGTATCGCTGGATGTATCTGATGACGTTTCACAAGGGGCGGGGCCAGATTTCAGATCTCCCACGAACGCTTAATTTTTTATAATTTTGCGTGCGTAGATAATTTTCCTGTTCGCGATTATGTGTTTGAAAATAATTGTAATTGTAATGTGTCATATATCAATTAAAAGGGCATTCTTTGTACTTTTACATGGTATATGGCAAAATGTAATAAGGTGAAAAATTATGTAAGAAAAATGTGGTAAATACTTACATAAAATTTAAATATTTTGGTCCGTCTTTGATCTAGAATTCCTCGAAAATTTCAGAGAACACCTATCCATTTTATCTATGCATTTTATAGTGAATTTTATCAGCTTTCTAATCCATTTTTCAGTTTCTTTCTATCACCATCCCTTAGTCAGAAACGCTACGAAACGTGAACGTATGTAAGTTGACGGATGAAGTCATTGCACATTTTTGTGTGGGTAGATCATTTTTTCTGTGCGCGCTTGTGGGTTTGAAAGTAATCGTAATTGTAATGTGCCATGTATCATTTGAAAGAGCATTCTTTGTACTTTAACAGAGTATACGTCAACATGCAATAAGAGGAAAATTTATATAAAAAACTGCCATCGCAAAAATAGTTATATGAAAATGTTATCGTAAATATAGTTTCATAAAGATATGGTCCTTTTGTAACTAATGACGTTTCACAAGGGGCGGGGATAGGTTTTAGTACCGCCTCGTGAGCAGACCCTGTATACTTTGACTCTGGTTCCAGCATGGTTTATGCATTTCGTACCAGCGAGTGCTAGAAATATCTACACAAATGAGGCAGGCAATAATTGATCGCTTCTTGTCGGGAGGTTTGGTGTATCCTTTTTCGCAACCAGTGCTGTTAATAACACTGACCACGATCCAAATTCTACAACTGCGAATTCGTCATTTCATGGAAATGTGATTTCTATTTTTCAACATCCTTCCATCTGACTTTAGGGGAGAAGAACGGGGAAACTTGACTTTAGGGAGTAGACAAAATACCAAACAGATATCATCTCTCCTAGATGCGTTCACAAGTGTTAAACCTGCCTTTCTGAAGACGAAACCAAAGCCTCCGAATACCCATGGAATGACAATGAAGGTACAAAATGATATATATCTCGAAGATAGCATCAAAGATGAATATGAGTGGCTTAACGTTGTTCATTTAACCAATGACGAACTTGATAATGAAAACGTCTCGTGGTCATCATTTCACTCCTCTAAAGAGCGTGGTCCATCTGTTGAGACAAGCCTAACTTCCCTTTTACCTTTGTTCCAAGAAACAGCCCTTTCTGTTGCCATGATTAATCATGCTATGGACAAAGTAAAAGAAATTACAGGCTTCCTTAATCCTCGACAAACGTATGAGTAGAGAAATTCTTGACTAATTTAAATGTTTTGTCGAGTTATATGATGATACTTGTCATGAGAACATTTGTGAACGACACCATTTTGAAAAAAGGAGTGGCCATCTTGAATAAAAAAAAAAAAAAAGGACTGGTTTTGGCCAGGACCCGAATTTTGCAAAGGACACGTCAAACAATCAGTATGCCAAGTTTCGTGCTTGTATCACAATTTGCACAATTTCCCCCACTGTCCATGTTACAGTCAACTTGGGCTAAACGAAATTACATGTATAATTGTTAATAAATGGTTTTAAAAAGTAGATTGTGGTAAACTGGTGAAAGTTGGTTTCGTTACAATTAATTTGTTAACTCAGTAATAAGCGTTAATATAGTATATATATATATATATATATATATATATATATATATATATATATATATATATATATATACACACACACACACACACACATATATATATATATAATATATATATATTAATATATATATATATATATATAGATATATCTATATATATATCTATATATATATTACACACACGTATATACATACATGCACACACAAACACAGATTCACACACACACGTGTATATATATATATATATATATATATATATATATATATATATATATATATATATATATATATATATATCTACTATATGTGTGAGCATGTGAATTGCTTTAAGATTCAAAGAAAGCAAGGAATTATTCGTTCTCTTAAAAAAACAATAAAGTGTAAGTATAATTTTGAATTACCTCTCCAAACTCGGAATAAGTGATCATATGAATACATAAGTTGATGCATAATAGCCGGCCGAAAAAGCACCGGTGAACTTGCAAAATTGTGGTACTTTACTGTGAAGTCTATTTTTTTTTATTTTGAAGTCTTGGGATTTCAGGATAATTTTTGGTGTAATAAGTACCAGTGCGGGAAAAGAAAGGTTATTCAGAACAGCTTTGTCGAGGATATGATCATTGTATTAGTTTACATTTGGATAGAAATCTCGCATGTTTCTATGAAAGTAAAGTTGATGTTTTGTTCTTATTTTTCTTTCAGGCTAACAGTATATAGAAAGGCTCGCTGCATCAGCGGACAAAACAACCCGGGAAAGGTAAGTAATCAAAACAAAAAAATAAATAAATCGGGTATCTCTTATAGCCAATAAATCTGCTTTTCTTTGGTTCGGGTATCAACTCACCAGAAATTCGTGACTTCTCATTTCCTCCTCCTCAGTGAGGATGGCTTATACAATGCCATTCTTGTATAGAATAACCAATATCAATCGAAAATACTTGGGATTTTTTCATCTTTATTTTATGTATTATCATAATGGTTGAATTATATCTTAGCACTATTACACGTAATGCCCAGTTATTTTTTTCTAATGCAGTTCCTTTCCTGTCAGTAGCAGCCTTCCGTTCTGAACACTTTCCTTGCCAATATCGCTATTTCTTCAACGTCACCAATTTACTCGTTGTATTGCTCATCACCATGGCATACCCGTATTTACAATGAGTTATTATTATTATTATTATTATTATTATTATTATTATTATTATTATTATTATTATTATTATTATTATTATTATTATTATTAAAGAAGTCAGCAGATCATAAATTGCCAACAATTTATATATATATATATATATATATATATATATATATATATATATATATATATATATATATATATATATATATATATATATATATATATATATATATATATATATATATATATATGAATAACTTGGTCACGAAATATATAAAACGTGATGCTATGTATAAATAAAGGTAATGCCACGGAGGAAAAATGAAAAGACGAGAAATGCCGAGATCTACACGATTCTTTACTTGAGGCATAACTGACCAGAACAGAGCAGAAACAGAACAAGAAGGCTTAGTACACAAATTAACATTACAGGATTAACACAAGGTCCAATTCACTTTAAAGAAACGAAAAAACGCCCATGGGCTAGATTAGAAATAATTTAGTCAGAAAACAATACATTTTTTAAAACAAGGCAATGCAGATTTATTACAATCCCGAAAATTAGATGAAGGATTTAGGAGCGGTGCCTGGTCAAGGGAATTTTATTCGAAAAACAATCCATTTTGTATTAGTTACATGAAATTTACAAAAATGTTCAACAATGAGTGAGAAACAACCATAGGGTATAAATATAGCAAGCATAAGAGAAAAAAAATTATAATAACTAAAAACATGTGGGACTACTTAATTAGTAGTTAATTCTTCTATTTTAAGGTCCTTCATAAACGTTTTACAAATATATGGGTCCAAATGGTACAATTCCAGACTAAGATTTAGGTTGTTTTTATTAGTGATTTGTATAATTGCTGATCCCAGTAAATTTCTTGAAACATAATCATTAGACCTAGCAATTACAGAGCTCTCGCCCCAATTTATACAATGAGATTTTTCGCTCAGATGGATGAATAGTGCACTTGAAGTCTGGGCTGTTCTAAATGAATACATATGCGGCTTATAGTGGCCAGTCAAGTAAAAATTTAGGTGTACGTATTAAGTAGCATATGTATTCAGTTAGAACAGCCCAGAATTCAAATGCTGGTTTGTATATTGCATTTAGCTTTATTTTATTTTATTTACTCAATTGTTTCAATTAGCCATTTAAATTTTTTAAATTGATATTAGCCATCTTTTAACGTACTCTTATCATTTTTTTACAGGTCATTTCGCTTTATTATTGGGAATTTTATTACAAGAATTATAATGTCATTCATTTTAATTTGTAGGTTGATAACGATTGATAGTGCTGCTTGAAACATGTCCCAGTAAAGTTGTGCAAAATGCTGTTCCGGGTTTTAGCCTTAGTGTCCTGACTGATTTGTAGATGGCGCTTCCCTGCTGGTATATATATATATATATATATATATATATATGTGTGTGTGTGTGTGTGTGTGTGTGTGTGTGTGTGTGTGTGTGTGTGTGAAATAAATGGAAAGTATTTCATCCGACGTTCAACCTTTTATATTTGAGTGCAAAAGGTTTCCTCTGAGAATTTTAGTAACTTACATCTTTCTTTTGCCAATCTTACAACTCTGATGAATTTAGACGATCCTTTGTCGAATGCGTTTAAAACTAGGGTCCTTTTTAAAGTTATCATTCTATATTGTTTGTTTCTAACTAAGACACGTGGCCTTTCCAATTCTTGACGTATTTATTACTACTAAATTTTAAGATGAGTGTTCGTCTTGAGCGTGAAAGGATTAGAGAGTGGAATATTTTTGAGATCAGTACAAACAGAAAATTAATTTCACTTGTAATTCAAATGAGTAAACTATAAACTTTGTTTTGAAGTTATGTCAGACAACCAACATAGACTTACTTTAGTCTGAAGTCAAGTTTGTATGTCAGAATTTATCATGAGATCAAATGCAGTAAAAAATGAAGTTAATCTTGATGTGAAATCAGACCACAAATATTTCATTCAGAATGACAATAAAGTTGGCAGCTAAGGTTTTTCGTCGAGTGCAAATCAAGTAGAAGCCTGGATTAGTTACTATAGTCGAACCAAAATGTCGTTGCGGGTGACAAGAGGTCTCATCAGAATGCTTCATATTTGAATATAAAAGTTTAGGACTTTTTCCTTTGTAGACAAAGGGAAAAATCCCATCGGTTTATTAGCGAAGCCGGATTAAGTTCTGTACTGGATGGTGCGAGACCAATCCCTTCACCCACACTTTCGTTTCTTTTTTTTTCTCCTTATTATAAATTTACGGGGCGAGTCGAGTGAATGACAGTGTTCATGTACAAACCACTGTTATATATATAGACGAAAATGAAAGATCCAATGAATTTTATGGCTGTATAATGACGAGTTAAATCCTAATCATGCAAGCTGGAATTTCATTCCTTTAAAGACGTGACCCCCGTCCCCTGAAATCTTTCAATAAGATCAACTTGGCTTATTCTAGTGCAATTAAAAGATTATAAAAGGTTATCTATTATCAAATCTCGCAGTCTTATTCTAGTGCAATTAAAAGATTATAAAAGGTTATCTCTTATCAAATCTCTACATCTGTATGCTGCAAAGGGTGAACCATAACTTGCCTTTGTGTTTCTTTGATAGACTATCGTTCTAAATGTTAAAGAATAAAAGACGTCATTTCAGGATTCTAAGATGGCTAGGGTTGAGCCAGGAAAAAAATGCAGCTCTGCCAAGTCTAATTATCCTTTTAAATCTCAGCCTCGAGGTTCATCCCTTGTTTATGACTTTACCTGAGATAATCTGTCATTTACTCTACTTCGTTTTCTAAAGAAACAGTAAATTTTGGTTGTTCTTAATGATTTTCCTTTCTTCGTGTGTTTTTTGGTAATAATAATCACAGAACTTGTAATAATGTCATAATTTCAAACCATTTGATTATTGCCTATATTCCATTTTAGCAGTTATTTATATATGGGTGTGTGTACTAAATTCCTTTTCGGTCTATATGCGCACACACAAACACACACGCAAAGGTTACTCGAAGTCGCATTTAGAAGAAATGAAAACAAAATTCAGGATACATACGGAGCGAACACTCCCATCTGTGTGCTTAATCCGCGTTTTCCGCTGGGGTTTTAGGTTTAAGTAGATCGGTTTCCTATGGGTAAAATGACCAAAATGTTCTTAACTGCGAACGATATGGTCCGGGAGAAACCTCCTTTCACCCGCCACGACATTTTGGTTTGACTATAACTAAGCCGCCCCCCAAAATCTGCCATTGACGAGTAGCTCAAAAGCCGTTCCGAACAAACCATTCCGATTTGTTCTATGCATGTTATGTTTTGCATTTGTGCATCCTTCGTCAGACATCCATTCTATCTCTGGTAATGCTCTCCTCTAGTCTACCTACTTTAGACCTATGATTATTCTCCTTGATTTAACCGAGCGAAAGCTAGTATTCCTACACAATACAAATACACTCTTAGGTTTATTGAAGGCCAGTTCAATATTAAATTAATTCTATTTGTGATGCCTCGGTTCATATCAATGTAACGGTATCTATATTAAGTCTGTCCTTTGTTCCTGGGATGGTCCTCTTCTAATGTAAGTGCTTCCCTAATCATGGCTGCGAATCGTTGTTGATTTGGATGCATTTGTTTATTACACGATATGCTTGAGTATTGAAATTTGTTTTCAAATTATTATAGTTAATCGGCGCTATTTTTAAGCACTGGGAAACTAAAAATACAATGTACCTAAATGGAAATGAACCATATATGAATCAGCATTTTTGGTAGATTTCGAGGAGAAGGAATAGGCTACAAGAATGGTAAAACTTTAGATCGAACAGCAACAAACAAAAATAAAACTTTAGTTGGAAAAGTATAAAACTTATGGTTCTGCAAGATTATCTTCAGCAGCTGCTGTCCATTTAAAAATGAACACCCATGAACTTGCTTTTCAATTTTTCTTTAAATCTTCAGCTGAGAACTGTTTTCCAGGAAAAAACACACTGAAAATCTCTTATATAAAAGATATGATGAAGCGAAAAAGAGAAACTGAAGGCGTATAGGTTGCCTAAGGGCACCGTTAATTGGCGCTCATTGTCTTTAGATGTCAAGTAATTAGGCGTCCGCGGATATCTAGAAAGCGCCTTACGGGCAGTGGCTTCCTGTTTCTCGGACGTCTACAAAGCCAGTAATTAACCTAGGTCAGAGATGTGCAGGATTATGAAGGAACTTCAATACTACATTTTGTTTATATGTGTGTGTGTATATATATATATATATATATATATATATATATAATATATATATATATACACACTATATACACATATATCACATATATAAATGAATGTATGTGAGTGTTTGTGCCACATACAGTTTTTCATGCATTGAGCAATTTCAACTAAATTTAGCACCAGGGAAAGAATACTGTGGGGGTACGACATCACTGGCCCCAAGGTGGGGGTTGGGTGATTGTATGAGTAAAGGTGCAGGAAAGGGGTGAAAATGAAAATAACTGAAAATGGCAGATATTAGTGTCTAATCTATTGTTTTTGTTGTCACTGAGATTAATAATGACACTCCCGATGTCCTTTAAGGCGAAGTTCAGCCCCAATAGGAAGGGGAGGTGATAAGGTGTGGGAAGGGGATGACATATAAAAATAACCAAAAACGACAGATATTAGTGTCTAATTTATAGTTTTCAAGGTCGCTGAGATGAATAGTGACACTTCCGATGCCCTTTTAAGTCCAAGTTTAGCCGGATAGAAAGGAGGGGGAGAAGGGGGTGGAAAGGTGGTGACATCTAAAAATAACTGAAAATTACAGATATCAGTGTCTAATCCATAGCTTTTTAGGACGCTGAGATGGATAGTGACACTCCTGATGCTCTTTAAGTCCAAGTTCAGCTCCGATAGGAAGGGTGGGTGAGAAGGGATAAAAACAAAATGTAAAATATTATGTATATTGGTGTCTAATCCATAGTTTTTGAGATCAGTGGGATGAACAGACACTCCCAGTGCTTTTCAAGTCAAAGTTCAGCCCTAATACTGGGCAACAATCTTCTCTCTCTCTCTCTCTCTCTCTCTCTCTCTCTCTCTCTCTCGAGAGAGAGAGAGAGAGAGAGAGAGAGAGAGAGAGAGAGAGAAGAGAGAGATTTCCCAGGCAGCGCTGGGCTGGTCAGCTAGTGTATATATATATGTGTGTGTGTGTAGATACATATAAAGATAAAGTGATGGAATGAATTTCATCTGACGTCCAACCTTATTTCATTCATTCTTATTTAAATCTTTATTTTGTGCAGTAAATATTGTGGAAGTCTTCCTCATAGAATTAATTATTTTTTAGGCCTATTTCATGCGGGTAGTAACTTAAGAATAATAAAATATCCATCTTAAGAGTAATAGAATATTGCTACTGTCGATTCAATTTTTTTCGCAATTTACCTGAGTAAATTGCGAAGACATTGAATCGACAGTAGCAAGTTCTCTCTCTCTCTCTCTCTCTCTCTCTCTCTCTCTCTCTCTCTCTCTCTCTCCATTAGATAAAAGCAACGATCACCTCAAGTCAGTTTCCACAAGGAGCAAATGTTGGTTAACAGATAAACATAATTCTGTGGATTTTACGGTGAAATTTCAGATACCTTACCCTTACAGATTATGAAATTGTAATAATCTGAGACCATAATACCGTAGCTTTTGGCTGTAAAATAAAAATTTAAAAAATTAGAGCACTCCTTGGCTTTTTATGCGTTAATAGGAAATGTTTCTGCCACGACATCAGTTCCGCCCAAAAAAGCCCTACCGAATCGAAAATAGAGTATGCTGGTAAATCATGAGTAGAACGTTTCCTTACGTTATAGACAAGTGTCGAAATGACATCATTATTCGCCCTAATACCTTTGAGAGTATATTAACTATTTTGAAAGGTTCGTTGCCACAGTGACTATACTCTGTTTTTTTCCACCTGTCCATCCGCCTGTGGTGTTTTCGCATGGTAACACTGCGTACCGGGCTTTTAATAGTTACGCTATATGTAAGTTTTAGATAAATAAAGGGATATCTGGGTGTAGATTTGCAACTGAAAAGTGTTTTAATAATTTTTTGTATGCGAATTATACCGTTAATATTCGAAATAGGATATTATTTAAAGCTCGTGACGCAGTGTTACCATGCGCAAACACCACAGGTGGATGGACAGATGAAAAAAAACGAGTATAGTTACACTTTACTTATGCAGATCTCCAGTTTGTTCGAAATATAATATTGCGAGCTAAACTCATAATTGTCTAAGCCTTTTTGGTGCATTGCTTGAATTTTACCACCAAGAAAGACCAAAGTTTGCTAACGTCATGAATCACAGGTCAAAACTGAAACAACGAAAGAGATAAACTGTACTTTAGAGCATTGTCATAAGACTGAAGCAGTAATACTAACTCAGCACTCTCTCAAAATCATCATCTGGAATTTATGAGAGGGCGATTAAAATGAGCGAAATTATATACATACATATATATATATGTGTATGGTATATAGATATATATATATATATATATATATATATATATATATATATATATGTGTGTGTGTGTGTGTGTGTGTGTGTGTGTGTGTGTACGCATATATACTATTTATGAGTTATATAATCAGGCTGTTAGATGCTTGTTAGGAGTCTGAAATAATACACCTATGACATTGTGCTTAGCCTTTTACTCGTGAACTACAAATAAGAAGAAAACGTTCCCTAGAAAAGAAACTGGCGGTCATTGATACTGAAGAACCTTTCCACTATATTTATGATATTTCCAGAAGGGAAAATACGCCAGGCTACTGATTTTTTTATTTTGGTGTGACTAATGACATTGTGGGATCAAGCCTTGGCCAAATAAAAGTTGAAAATCGTAGTATACCTGAAACAGCAACAGAATAGTATGCATATCGATAAATTTTAAATAGATCATTGCAAATTCATTGAGTGTATAGTGAGAATGTTTACATACCAGACTATGTAGAAACTGCCTTCACAAGAGTACGTATGATGTCCCACGATCTACGGATAGATCTGCGGTTAGTAGAACGTCAAGGAGTTGCGAGTTTGTAATTGTGATTCACAGACAGTGCAGAGTGAAGCACATGTTTTAATTGAATGTCCAAGGTCAAGATCAAAGAGGCAGAAATTTAGAAATCTAAATTATACGAATATTGACGCACTGTTTGGAGAGGAAAATAATTTAAATGACCTGTGTCAGTATATATTTGAAGTGTTAAAGATTTATGATGAATAAATGACTGTGAGCTTGAAATAAGTAAATAAATAAATAAATAAAATAAGATTATTTTTCATTTTAGTGTTGGTGTTTGAGGGGTTGTTGTGGTGTTTAATTAATAGCTACATATTATGAATGAGAATAATTTTCTTTTTATGGACAAAATATTTTATTATACATTGGTAATATGAGTTATTGTTATAGATTTAAAACCACTATTCTGTGCAAACTAAATATAGATATGATATTGCAACTTATGTAATGCTTTGTCAATAAAGATGAATAATAAATGGGCGTGTGTGTGGAATATATATATATATATATATATATATATATAATATATAATATATGTATATTTAACAATATATATATATATATATATATATATATATATATATATATATAATAAAAGGAGCCCATAAAACACCATAAGATAGAGAGAAAAGTACTATATTTCAGAGACTGCTGTCTCCCTCTTCAGGTAGATGAATGAGAAAAGTTTACAGAAAAGGTGGTATTTATACCAAGAGGTCCATCCACAGGCAAGCCAATTTAGGTCACCCCCGCTGATATAATCTTCCTTTAATCTTCCTAAGCGTTGGTTGAATGAAAATCTTGTCGATCGTATCTGAATCCCATGCTCCTTTTGAGATGTTCATTACCTGCAGGTAATGAACATCTCAAAGATTTTCATTCAACCAACGCTTAAGAAGATTAAAGGAAGATTATCAGCGGGGGTGACGTAAATTGGCTTCCCTGTGGATGGACCTCTTGGTATAAATACCACCTTTTCTGTAAACTTTTCTCATTCATCTACCTGAAGAGGGAGACAGCAGTCTCTGAAATATAATACTTTTCTCTCTATATTTTGGTGTTTTTATGGGCTCCTTGTATTAGATGGAATTCTGTTGTAACAGAACATTTTTACCTGTCATATATATATATATATATATATATATATATATATATATATATATATATATATATCTGTGTGTGTGTTTTGTGTGTACATATGTAATTGTAATAGCCACAATGCCCTCTTAACCTCTCAATTTCTTTGCTCTTTTCTTAATACACTTGTCACTACAAAGCCTTCAGATCCAAGGCTTTGTATTGACAAGTTTATTTAAAAAAGAGCAAAGAATTCAAGAAGTTAATAGGGCATTGTGGCTATTACAATTACATATGTATATGGTAAAAATGACCAGTAGATTCTACATGTACACATGTGTGCATGTATTAGTGTGTGTGTGTGTTGTGTGTACTATCTTGCATGTGTAGGGGACAATGTAGTCGAATATATTTCGCAAAGAAGCTTGTATTCCCCTATTTTGATACCCTTCTGTTATTCTATTTTTGATACTCTTTTTGGCACCTAAGGTCAAAGGCTTTGCAAGAGAAAGATACCAGACAAACGTAGAGACCAGAGTCAGATATGCAGCAGGAGTGAAAATAAGTCGTACTACAAAGTTTATTTTATCCTTGTATTTTTTATACAGATGGACTTATTTAAATCCAAGTTTTATCACAGAATATAAAGTCATAGTGCAGTGGAATAGAAATAAACCTGTCAAAGCATTTATATAGAATTTGAACGAGTTTCCCTTTGGTCACTTTGGATAATTACAATTTACTGGTAAAAAAAAAACGTGATTTAACTGAAAGCGGTTACTATTTCAGTGAACATTATTATTATTATTATTATTATTATTATTATTATTATTATTATTATTATTATTATTATTATTATCATCATCATTATTATTATTATTATTATTATTATTATTATTATTTATTATTATTATTATTATACAGCTGGTAGCTGTATGCTATCATTTTCCCTTAGTCCTATATATTGCCTTAGTTTACATTTACATAGATAACCTCATTTGCATATGAAATATTTTGCGTGTCCTCATATCATCCCCTCTATCTCTTAGTCTTGGAACTCCTGTTTTTTCTTGTCAAGAGGCTCACAAATTTACTCTGTTCTGAATATAAATTTCTGATTTGTTAATGGGAAATTTATTTGATTAAAATATTACGTATTATTAATTTCCTATTGAGCTTCGGTAGATTTGGAGCTTATATTTTATCTGAAATTCCGTCTACAGTATAAAATAAAATATAAACCTTTCACCTTTATCATAAAAAAGGTTGTGATGAAATATGTACAACATAAAGCTTTTTCCTTTTTTTTTTTTTTTTTTAAATTGTTTCTTTGGTAATATTTGTATTAGTAATCAAATTTCGAATGAACATTCTCTCTCTCTCTCTCTCTCTCTCTTTCTATATATATATATATATATATATATATATAATATATATATATATATATATATATATATATATATATATATGCATATCGCCATCTTATTTCGATAACGTTAGCATTTAATATAAATGGTAAGACCTGACTCGCTGCATAAGCTTCTCCCCATCCTTTGCATATTCATATTTTCGTTTAAATCCTCTGTGGCAAGTGCTATGCAAACAAAGGCATTTGCTAGAGTTCATTTGAATTATGTTCTTGAATTCACTCGCAATAAGTTCATTTGAATTGCAATTTTTAATCTGCTAACAACAAAGTCTTATTAATATGTGATACAGACCGCAGTCTTCTCAGGGACTAGAAATCCAGTGTTTATGCTTCTGAATATATACTACTTATTTGGGTCTCGTGCGTTTCCCGTAGAGGGAATGGGGGAAAACTCTTCAAGGTTCCTCTGCAATTCAGTATGCATTTTGAACTTAGTGCTGAATTTATATACAATGTACTCAA
Organism: Macrobrachium nipponense; assembly: GCF_015104395.2. Taxonomy (NCBI): domain Eukaryota; kingdom Metazoa; phylum Arthropoda; class Malacostraca; order Decapoda; family Palaemonidae; genus Macrobrachium; species Macrobrachium nipponense. The sequence goes on from NC_061096.1 coordinate 4,515,905, forward strand.
GGTTACAATAGGTATTAATCGTTAAGTTTATCACGAAGAGTTCAAATTTTCAGAAATCTGCTGAATTTCGAAGGTAAAAGTTAAATGAACCATTCGGCTATTCACGAGGGCATTCCTTTCCAAGTAGCCGTAGTGACAGCATTGCTCTTTTGGTTGACAGCGATTTGTGAATATTGCCGTCATACTGGGAAACGTTGCGATGGCCGAAATGTCCCTCTGTTGTGATCAAAACGTTCCCAGTTTTTAAACGGATATTTGGAACATCTCGGGGAAGTGTCTGTTTCACAGTATCTATAGTTCTTCGAAATTGCCAAATCAGCTCTTCCAGTGAAACAGAAATATTCCAAAAAGACTAGAAATATTCCAAGCTGTCTTTTGACCTTTGTAAACTGTTCTTATTTATGTAATGTGATGGCTTCTGAGAGCCAAACTGTTACATGAGTAATTCCAGTTGGTTAATTTCAGGCATTTTATGATGGTTGCTTGTTCCCTTCACTGTGCTTCATTTGCTCGTTAAATGCCACTGTCTTCAGGATTGAGGTTTCTTCTCCGCGTACCAAGAAGAGGAAGGGAACTGACCTTTCTCGAGCTTTCTCGTAGCAAAGGTTGTTTACAGTTCAAGCAGCCTTTTTAAGTTTGTTTAAGAGGCTGATCTTCTAAAGTCTGATTTTAACAGTTTTAAGCAAAATATTAGTGTTAAGATCTTTGTATTATGATGAGAAATTTCTCCTTCGTACTAGTCATATTCAGAAAAATCCTACTTTTACAGTATTAATGACTTTTACTAATGTGATATCTGTTTATTTAACAAAAGCAGTCAAACAGTCCAGCTGATTACATGTGCGGACTTGTTTCGAAAAAAAGTCAAGCATGACTAGACAACCGAGGGAGAAGTCTCGGTCGGTCCTGGTTTTGACCAAAACTGGAAACTTTATCTTGTGGCTCTTTTTATGTGTATTTGTATAAGCTTAAAAATGTGTAGAACTACTGAAATACTTTTAGTGTGATTCTTGTTGTGTGTTTGCCAAATGAGCATCAAGAGTAAGTGTATTTAGCTATAAAATAGAAATATACTTGATTTAAAAGAACACGTCACAAGGTATGAGATTATCTCTCTCTCT
>NC_061096.1:4522025-4547025 GCF_015104395.2 Macrobrachium nipponense
GTCATGTGAAGTTAAAGGAAGGCGTTCTATTAGACTCCAGATTCTTTCAGAAAGCACTTGATTTTGCGAAAATATTGTCGGTGTTTTCTAAAACACTCCAGGTTTACGTATTATAGATTTGCACTTTGAGATAATAATATCGATGGTTACTGTTCATTGTGACGACAATAACAGTGAAATATTGAATTACTAGGATTATATTATATGAGTTGAATCTGTAACGACAAATCCTGACGCCTCGAAAAACACATTATTTTAATTCCGAAATGTAAGCTATATTTATTTGTTCTTACTGAAACATTCCAAGAGATACTATGCCTCTATGGCTGAGCCAAAATGTCAGTAAAGGGGTTATTCAGTGGCTGATTTTTGCCTTGGGCCCTTGTTGTATCCAGCTAATGCTAATTAGTCCCCGAGGCTTTGAAACTTATATAATGTAGCTTTTTGTGACTCTCTCTCTTGGACAAGATGGGAAAAGCTGCAAGATACACGTTCACAAAAGCTTAATCGGTGGGATGCTAAATGTAAGGGCATTCGAAAATAAAATGTTCGTATTTGTTTATTCAATTAATTCGACAGAGAGCAGATTTTTCCTTTCAGCTCCTTAAATTCATTCACCCTCTCTAGATATACTCCAAGTTACCTCCACCCAATAAGAATTTCATTTGGGTATTTCAGGGACATGATGCCAAAAATACGAGGGACAGAATGATAATTTTAAGAAATTATGATGTAAGCGAGTACAAAAACAACATGCTGTTGAAGGATAAAGAATAAAAAAGGGCTAAGAGAGAGAGAGAGAGAGAGAGAGAGAGAGAGAGAGAGAGAGAGAGAGAGAGAGAATCTTTAAAGTACCTTGTTGAGGCCCTCCCATTTTTTAGGATCATGGAAATTACTTCCAGTTTTTTCTCTTCCTCTTTCCGCTCCAGCTGCGACCTTCAATGGCTGACTAACAGCCAGGTACATAATGCACCATATAAGTCAAAAGAGGCATATTGCATTTTAGAAAATGTACCTATATCGTATCTTTATGTCTGATTCTAGAATCGGATGCAGGTCCCTCAGTTTGTTAACCGAGAGGGCTACCAGTGTGAATGAATAAATGCATGGGCTACCTTGACCGAGAGAAGGCCTAGAGTTGTCTTGTCAGAAAAGAGAGGACTTGGCTGTTTGCTGGATCTTGACATTAACAGGCCATGGTGTGATGGGGCGGGTGGCTCTGGAGAGAAAATATGGCGGCCGTTCCCTTTAGTGTTAATAGATTGTTATCCATGACCAAAGGGAATAGCTTTGATTAAAAAAGAGCTTTGCCTGAAAAGAGCAGATGGCAAAGGCCACCTTGCCCTGTCCATGTGAGCAGCAGCAGTAGCAGCACACAGGTGAGAGATGGTGAAAGTAGTATCGTGGCACTAGATCTGATGCCATCGCCAATACACACTCTACTCATACGACAGAGACAGAGAGGATTGTGTGATTGGCTGGCTAGATCCAGTGGTGGAGGCTCTCTGAAAGAACCAGAGAGGTTTTTTGAGAAAGCCTTTTTTGGCAGTGTTTCTGTAATGCTGCAGCAGCATGGACAGGTTAGTTTTCACAGTTGGACACTCATGAGGACCTGCCAAATTCACACATGTTAATAAGCCAACGACAAGAAAGTAACCAGAATTCCCTGAGTAAGGATGACTGAAAGGGGACAAGCCCAACACATAGCCTTGTGGTTGTGATGTGCCCATCGAGTGGTGTTGCATTTCAGTGGATACATTAGCTTGAGTTGCGTAATGCATAAGTCACTGCTTGTCACTGCTTGAATGCAGCCCTAAGGAGGGTTGTGGGACCATTTGGCGATGCTTGTAAAAGTCTCCAAGGTGGTTTGGGCATAGGGATCTTTACCATAAGCAGGTGGTAAATTCTATGTAAAACTTAATACTGCCACAAGCCCAGTATTTGACAAATACTGTGAGGGAGAGCTGAAAAGGACCCTGAAGAGAGTTTTCAAGAGGACATGAAATTATTAGAAACTGAATGGGTGGAACCATGAAGGTGAAAAGAGGGGATTCAGCTAGTGGGGATGAAGACACAGAGGCAGTGTGACGTGTGACTTGTGAAAGGACCCAATGTTATAGTGAGTTGCTGTGGCCCCTTCTCTGCAGTGTGTGCTGGCTAGCCTAGTTCTCCTCAAGTAGCTGTCACGGTGACCCACTGGGTTGGTCCAGTGGAGCCCCTTTGAACTAGTAGCACCTGAGTGGAGGTGAAGGATGACCAGTTGAGATGCTGACTGGGTTTCCCTAGCGATCATCGCAAGGAGGCAGCACCCCTGGTGCAGTCTCTTGCTATGTGAGATTCATCAATAATCCACTTGACCTGCCACTAAATATGGACCAAGGAATCCAACATGTGCACAAATCTAATGAAGCAAAATGAAAGTGATCCCTTTGTAGGTAAGGTAAGCATTTGTCTGGGTGGGCCCACTGGTATTTTGCATGAGGGAACTTCCACTCAGTTAACTGGTAGTGCCTGTTCTGGTGACTAGTTTGCTGTTTTGGAGACCTAAAGTTGGAGTGCACACTGAGGATTTACTATTGTGTGATGCAGGGGACATGCACTCCTGGTGTGTTTATCTTGATGACCACTGGCTACTGCCTGAGAGTGCAGCTCTTTGAACCCGAAAGATAGCGATTATGCCTGGTGAGGGCACAGCCAGTGTAAACTCTGGCAGAGGTCCAAAGCAGATCTGATATGCAAATTGACTGTCAGAGCCAGATTATAGGGGCAAAAGAGCAATCGAACCATCTAGTAGCTGGTTCCCTCTGAAATTTCCTGCAGGATCGCTGGGAGTGGGAGGAATAATATCACCAGTAAAGCGAATGATTAGAGGCTTTGGTGGTGCAATGCTGTCAAATTTTTTTTTACTTTAAATGGGTGAGATGTGGCATTTGGTTGAAACATGGGGTGACATGATCCTAGAATCTGAATGCCTAGTGGGTCACTATTGGTAAACAGAACTAGTTCTGTAGGATGAACCAAATGCATGAGTTATGGGGCCTTAACGAATGATAATGTAGATGCCATGGAAATGTTTTGGTTGCTATAAACTGCAGGGCAACAGCCATGGAAGTTGGAATCTGCTAAGGACTGTATAACAACAAATCATCTTGCTAAGTAACAACTAGCCCTTAAAATGGCATGTCACTCAGACATTCTCCAGATACTTGGCTGCAGTGCATTACTCTTGGTCCTTAATGGCTTGGAAGCCCTGGTGAGTAAGATGGCCACAGTAGTAAGCATCAAAGGGACCAGACGTGAGCTGGCCTGGAGCCTCTGGTGCAAATCTTGGTGATATTAGCAAATAATCAAGATAGCCTCATTGGCTGATGTGGAGAAGGATTTCATATCGACATCAGCTATACATGGGTAAGCCAGGCCTAGACGCGAGGATAAATTCCCGTGTTCCACAGGCTTTCAGGGCTTCAGTATTATAAGTCCAGCTGTTTTCAGTAAGAATTGTTCAAATTTGGTTAAAAGCACCAAATTTTGCACAAAGTTAGCTTCAGATGTACCTTTTGAAATGTGATAGAGAACCATTTGATATCTTTCGAATAGGGCACTTTTTTCAAGATGGCCTCCAAAATTCAGGAAAATGCTGCTATTCGAAGGATTTTCATTGTAAAGTCACAATTTTGGAGTCTAAACCTATATTTTCAAGGATGTTCTAAACACTGAAAGCAAACATAAGCACATCAGTCAAATATTTAAGGGAAAAAGGCCTTTTTGTTACAGAAATTGCCTTAAAATATAAAACTGGCTGTAATCATATTTAACACAAAGTAAAGTATGTATTTGAATGTCAACCATAAGTACAGTGTTTTATTAACTCAATATGAAGAGTGTTTTATTAATTAATACAAAAATAGATCTCATCCTTGTAACCATCAATTGCTAGTACATTACTGTAATGACTAATTTATGTACACAGTCTAATCACACACGGTCACAATCCCCCCCTGCATTTGCACAGAGCCGTACATGCTAGTTGTACTTCCACACACTTGCATATTCCTCTGCAGCCTTTGACACATCCACATTTCAGGAATTCCATACAGGAAACTGATGCTTGAGGCAGATCTGACCAATAGGGTTCCCATGCATTTACAGGCCCTTTCATCCAACCCCAGTCGACAGGTGAATTTAACACAGGATTGGGGAGAAGTGACTGGCCCCAAACGTGACCTGCTTGATAAGATGGTCTTCTGACATGCTGGAAGAGAGCAGCAGAAGTTGGTGGTATGAGATCAATGGACCTGCCTTTCCTGGTGAAGAGATCTTTCCTCGCTTCATCAGCTAATGTGGCAGTGCTTGTTTTGTCATAAAGCAGAACAACAAATCTCTCAAGGTTTGCCATGTGCTGGTCAATTCTCTCCAGTGTTGGTACATTCCCAAGGTTTGCAAACACCTCAGTTACACTTGCACATATTTGCCAAGTCTCCCAAGAAGATTTCTTCCCTTTATCAGCCTTCCCTTTATCAGCAAAGGTCACACATGGAGATATTTGATCAATACTGTCCCTCTCGGGGGTGCAAAGGACCAATCTTCCTTTTGTGGACATAATTTGCTTCCCCTCTGGACAGCTGATAGTAGCACATTGATCTGCTAGAAAACGAAAGAGCTCATCTTTGTTTGCATCACACTGCAAGAAAGCCTTCCAGTGCCAGGAACAGGAGTATTAGCCTTTACTTTTCTGCGATCCCCCTCTCCTCTGAGACTCCTAGCAGTAGCCTTCAGACTGTCTTGGAAGTACTGATCAAAGATAATATCAACTCTTCTTGCTGACTCTAGTTGATGCTTCACATATGGTACAAATACCTAGTCAGCATACTCTTGAAATGTTCTTGATGCACCTGTTTTAAGCTTATTAACAATGGCAGCCCCCATCTAGAAGAACTGCATCGTTATCAGCCTTGTCTTTCACTGGGGTACTATGTTGTGTAAGGAATGGGAGAAGTTCAGCTTTGGTCCCATGTCGAAGTTTCCCACCCTGTGACAATGATGGTGAACTGGACTGATTCTCATGGCAGAAAAACTCCTCAATATCCCTATCTCTCACTTGGCAAGAAACATACAGTTTAGAGAAAAGAGAACAGTCTTGTTTCAATGATGCAATTTGTTTCTTCTCCTTTGACACTTTGCAGGTAGGCTGGCTGCTGAATAGAGGATATTTGTTCCTTTTGATAGTCTGTCAGATATTTGGTTCTGTCTTCTAGCCGTTCCTTAACAAAATCACTATATTGCTCATTTCCCACCATTTTGATATGCTCTACGGTTTCTATAACCTCTTTATCTACAACATCCTGGGTGCCTAACACCAGAAGATCAGATGAATCTTCCATGAATGGATTTCCCATGTCTTCTAATGTATCACACAAGGATTTGACTTGCTTTTTGTATGTTGTCTGTAGATTTAGGGCATAGAAAACATGTATTCTGAGATTGTTTAGTAGCTCCACCATAACTTTTCTGTTTTACCTTATTGTCACTAGTGTCCTTATTCTCTGGATCTGGAGCTTTTCTTTTCTCTGCTCTTTGGACATTCTTGTTGTTGAAAAGGTTGTTGCCATTTTTATGCCAACCAGCAGCATTTTCTTCCATCAGGTTTAGTACTGTGATTGTTTCTCCCAGCAGAAGTGGATGAATATACATAGGCAATGAATTGAGTTCATGCAACCTCTGAATATTCTGTGATAGGGTGAGGTAACCCTGACCTGAATCATGTGTTTTGCCACAGGTAAGGCGATGAATGGGATCCTTTTTTACCAGTTGACATAGAATGCACCTGTCCCAGTAAAACTATGGTTCTGCCATTGTTAGAATTTGTACTTCACAAAGCTCTGTTTACTAGTATTAGCATGCATATAGAAAGAGTTTAAGCCATCACCAGTAAGGCAAGCTAATAAGCTCTATGGTTTCTACACAGTTCTGTACAAAGGCATAGTAATGAACATTGCTGTCTCTTCAAGCAGTAGAACAGCAACCTGTAGGAAAGAAAAAAAAACAATCACTCTAAATCTATGCATGAACGAACAACAGTTAGGAAGAACACAGTTTAAGAAATATTCATATGGTACCTGTTCCCAAAAGCAAAATTGAATTTTAATTTATCAAAATATCAGCCATGTACTCAGTAACATATAGCTCCCCCGGGGTAAGACAACAAATATAAACAAATCACCTGGTGAGTAAAGAGTGAACTAAAACAGTAGGGCAGTTAATGAAACACTGCATACATTATGACAACATAATTATAGATGTTATTGTGGTTGATGATTTCATTTATAAAAGACTAATGTAGTATCAGTTTACACTGATTGGGCAGATTATTATATGGAGCTTTAGAACCATTTGAGACACTAAGATAACAACAACATTTTGAGCAATTTTTCGATATGTTTGCCTTATTTCAGAATTTAAATGGGCATTTGCTGGTTAAATATTGTTCTGCTGTGCGTATTTTTATTCTCACTGTTTAGAACATCCTTGAAAAAAGTGGCCATATTGGAAAGATATCAAATGGGTCTCTATCACAATTGAAAAAGTACACCTCAAGCTAACTATGTGCAAAATTTGGTGCTTTTAACCAAATTTGAACGATTCCTCCATATTTTTACCGAAAACGGCTGGACTGTTTTACTTGTGAGAGGCTTTATTTTGGCAAAATACATACCTTTGATTGAGCTCTTGTCTTGGATTATCTAATAAATAAAAAAAACGTACAACTCAGTATTTCATGTCTTTATTTTTTATAAAATTTTACCTTGACTATGAAAGTATGGCGTTATTGATGTACTTGGCCAATGTGTTTGTGATAAGAGAACAAATACGTTTGAATTTTCAAATATTTACATGAGGTGCAGTTCCATAATTGTTTTTTGTATTTTTTATGAACACATTAACGTTGAATTAGTAATAGGCTTTGGTAATTTGCCCCAAAGTATTATAAATTAACATCTACGCAACCATAGAAATTTTCTTTATATGTTCGCTGTAAGAATGAATAATGTAGAAGAGAAACATCTCTCTTTAATTTGCACTGTATGTATTCCCAAATAGCGAATGAGCAGTATATGTGAGAACAGTCATTCTCACATCAAGATGTTCTGAACCGTAATGACAGGTAAGCGTCAATAAGACGGCGAGAATCCTAGTTTACGATGCTGGAATGGTCAATTTACCAGTTTATGAAACTGAAACCAAAATTTTTAGCTTATGTACACGATGTAATGGATGTATTATGGTTCAGTAACGAGTCATGATTTATGATCCTGAGAGGAGTATATTCAGCTTCGTAGTATTCTGTAGAGGGTGATTCCCTGTTTATACGACTAGAAGTGTTGTATTTCGAATTGACAACGCTGAAATGACAATATTCTCATTTGTTCTGCATAACATAAGTGGGAGAATTTTCAGGTTATGATACTCAAATGAGCAGATTCTCAGTTTACGGTGCTGAAGTGACCCGATCATTAATATTTATAGTTGCTATTACAAGATCATTTATTTAGTGTACGATCTCGTTGCTAAATGAGCTGGTCTTAAAAATATGCTTAAGTTTGCATTTTTGAGTGACTTTAAATTACTTGATTGTGTCAAATTGACTAAATTCTTAATTCATGCCGCTAACAAGGCTAATTTCATTTAAGTTAAGAATATCTTAGTTTTACCAGACCACTGAGCTGATTACCAGCTCTCCTAGGGCTAGCCCGAAGGATTAGATATTTTTACGTGGCTAGGAACCAATTGGTTACCTAGCAACGGGACGTACAGCTTATTGTGGTGTCCGAACCACATTATATCGAGAAATTAATTTCTATTACCAGAAATAAATTCCTCTGATTCCGCGTTGGCCGAACCGAGAATCGAACTTCGGACCACCGGATTGGTAGCCGAGCGCGAAATCCACTCGTCCAACGAGGAACTGGTTAATTTCAGTAATGGCAGTAATTGCACTGACATGTTAGATGCTAAAATGACCAGAACTAAGACGCAAACGAAGCAGGTACTGAGAGCACGATGAAACCGAATATGTTTCTCCTCGGAACGATTTTTATAATGTGAAGTTGGTGTCACATAAGCTCAAATCCAATCTTAAAAGGTTAAAAGGGAAGTTAAACAAAATAAAAGAACATAAAACTATTTATTGGTTCATTTCTTTAATTTCTTTTGCTTTGATGTTGTTATTACTCGAACTTGAATTATGCTACATAGTCTGATTTTCGTTTTATTCTTAAGGGTATTAGATGTGTGTTATGAGCAAATTTCATCTATTTAATGCGACTGTTAGTGTTAATGTTACTCTTACTGAAGATCGTTATTCTCTCTCTCTCTCCCGTTCTTTCTCTCTCTCTCTCTCTCTCTCTCTCTCTCTCTCTCTCTCTTCTCTCAATAGCATGGAAATCGAAGAGAATTCCATAGTGTCCATTAATTGTGGATTGAGCGGTGCAAAGAAATATCGTTCCTACTTTTCGAACGCGAAAACGAATGGCTGTCCGCTTTTCAGGGCGGAAGTAGAGGCTATAAAGCCGGCAGGAGGAAGAAATTGGCTTTGTTAATCATTACGTAATCCTCGACATTTATATCGTTCTGTTCGAGAAATTTATTTTGCAGATGTACTGAGATTTATGCCATATATACATACACACACACATATATATATATATATATATATATATATATATATATATATATATATATATATATATATATATATATATATATATATATATATATATATATATATACATATATATATATATATATATATATATATGTGTGTGTGTGTATGTATATATATATATATATATATATATATATATATATATATATATATATATATAATGTTACGTGGTGAAAATGATCCTATTTAACTATAAGGAGAGAATTAGTAATGTGACCCACCTTCGATGTTCCCACTGTCTTCCATCTCTGCGTAGCTGAAATCAATCATTAAATCTTAGGCTAATTTAAACTCTTAAGATACCTTAATAGAGTCTTTATTTTCCCCAAAATAGCCAACATGAAAATGAAATAAAATTAATCTAAAATCCCAAACCATGAGATTCCATTACTGTTATGCATAATCATATTGAATAGCACTATCAATACTTATTCTCACTGTCAAATAACCCCCATCAGTCTCTCTCAAATGCATGTCTAGAGAATTAATTTTAGATAGTAGCAATCCAAATCCATCTGCAAAGGAAATCACAATTATCAATTATTAAAGTTCATCAATAATAGTAAGTGTTGCACCGTACTTCTCCTTACAGAACCTCTGAGATAAATGTCACTGTTCAAAGTTTCAACGTCTTTTTCTCTTCTATTTCACCTTATCTGGTAGACCTCCAAGCTCCTTGTTCCGGTCTTGTTTCACACTGAACATCTGTCATATAATTGCCCCATTAATTACCACAGCAGCAATTTTATTCCATTCATTTGCGCTAACAGACGTATCCACTTACGCATGCTAATGGACGAACAAATGCACGCACGCTAGTCTATTCTGATTCCGATGTGGGTGCATTTTCTCATATCTCATGTACAGGTCCTGTTTAGCGCACTTACGTCACAATCATATGATTCCGAACTAACCAGGTCATTTGCGCTCCTGCAATCTCGCCACTGCGATCGGAAATGTTATGTCTTTTGTCTCGTTTGAACATCTTGAGGAATTCTCTGTTTATAAATTTTCTATAGTTCCAAAACACTTGAGGCTGTCCTGTTTTCGCGTCCAACCTCCTGTCACTTGTATCATCTTCTGTAAGCATAAAACGTTTCACATATGCCTGATGCCTTTCATTTTATATAAGTAATTAGAGATGTTATTGTATTGAAAACTATCTATTACTAGTAAATTAACGCTTATTATCTCTCGATTTGTCAAAAGTGAATTTGTAGACTCGTAAATAGCTTAAATTTTGAAGTGGAAAATTTGTGACGTCACTCACGGAAATGACGAAACTTAATTTCCTTCAAGAAGATTCTGTAATATCTTTTCCTTTAAAAGACTTTTATTGTCTCAAATCATGTAATAATAAATGTTTATGATTGTAATCTCACTTTCTTTCTACTTACTGTTTTGAAAGAGAATTCTTACGATTTTAGTTGTCTCTTGTTCCAAATTGCTCTCCCAACCATTTTAGGGCGAGGTCCATCATTTTGCCTTTCGAAGAGAGAGAGTTCATTCTGAGACTTGCAACCGCGTTGCATAGAACGGCGTGCACCAGCCGTTCTCTCTCTCTCTCTCTCTCTCTCTCTCTCTCTCTCTCTCTCTCTCTCTCTCTCTCATAGGAGAGAATTTCGACTTTCACATTAATCTAAAGATTTTATACTTAGTGATTGGTCACTCGTAAATTTTAGATTTTGTATTTCTTAGATTTGTTTAATATTACTTGGTGCTTATTGTGGAATCTGAACAAACATTGTACAAGTGTGTAATGGCACCTTTTATTTTTTGAAATATTGTGAATTGTTCATGGGCAAATTTTGGAGCTAGCTGCAGCAGAAACATAAATGGTACCAAGGTAATGCGCTATTACAATTTTAAAGTTGCAACTTTAATGCATATTTACAGTGGTTTGGTAAAACAATTTCAATTTTTACACATTTCAAATTTTTAAATTTTTATGTTCTGTGTTTATTTGTTTTGAAGTCTTTTTTGGGGCATTTATCCAGTTTTCTTATTGAAGTGATTTTTTGTGCATTTGTCAATTTTTCTTATTGAAGTGTGTTTTTTATATTCTGTGTGATTAATGCTTTCTTTTTTCAATTTTGGTATTTTCCACATTTTTCTGTGTTTTCATTTGCATTCACAATTTGATTAACTTAATTCTTTTCATTAATTAATCGTTGCATATTTAATTGAATTAACACTTGTGAATTAATTTACATTCATTCAGAAGAATTCTTTTCAGTTTTATTGTTATTTAGCACTTGTGATTTAATTTCCCAATTTTAGTTATTGCCTAACACTTGAATTTCGATTGAGTTAATTAATTTTCTTAATTTTTGTGATAAATTAATTTTGATTTAAGCTTATTTAATGATTAATTCAAGAATTAATTAAACTTTGTGTTGTTTTCAAGTAACAGTAACATTTCCCTGAGATTGCGAATTTCATTTATAAATTATGAGGTTGACAATAAACTTTTGTGTTTAAAATTTTTACAAGCGTTTCCTTTTTCACCAGTATATTTAATTTTGTTTAGGTAGAAATATAGAGTGGTAATTGAGATGTTTTCCTGCAATTTAATTAGACTTTTAAAATCAAGGAAATACTTAGACTTTTAAAGTTGTTGATGGAGTGATGCCCTTTAGTTAATTTAAGTACACATAAGATTGATTTTTATCTAAATTAAGTCTCGTCCAGCAGATAACTAAAACTTATTCTCTCTCTCAATCTCATCGTTTTTCCTTTTGTTTCTTCATTGTCCATCACCCTCTGTTGTTCATACGCTAGTTATTATAAATCGGTCATCCAATCCACTTTCATTGATTGCCGCAATTCGGGAAGATGTAAGGGCAATGAAAGGAAACGTTATTGTTGACCAAAAACTGAATGAGTTCATCATAGTACAATGATAATATCCAATGAATTCTTTGTATGAAGCGTAATTATATTGCAGTGCCTCAGAACTACTTTCCTGTTTCGGTTTAACCGGATTTTATTTGCAGCCTTTCATTCTTTTCTTTCCCCTATTGCTTCTTGTTTGATTCTACCCTGAGTATTGTTTACCATTATAGCAATCATATCTATTGTGGTACAAGATTACTGAGTACCAAGTACTTTTTATTATGGGTAGTGGGTTAATGTGGCTTTACTTAGCAACAGTCACGTAAGGGTGTGACGTCCCTGGCTACATAAATTAGGTAGAGGAGACTCTTAGACCTTAGTAGACAGCTCTTTTAAAATCAAACTAGCAGGCAGAAGAGAGCCTTTATAGCCATGGTAGGCAACTCTTCTAAGAAAAGGTTATTCTGAATACAAATCTTGTTCTCCAACACTGGACTGTGCCATAGGTATTGTACCGGGTCTTTCCATGGTCTCGGGTTAGAATTCCCTTGTTTGAGGGCACCATCAGTCATTTATTCTCTTTTTGTTTCCTTTCCTGTTTTTTTTTAAAAGTGTGTAGGACCGGTTGATGAGAAAGCAAAAGTTGCCGGGTGGATTATCAGGAAAGTGCCGTTGTCTTTATCTAGTCTTTTCCTTATGGGCTTTTGTAATCTCTGATTTCATCCCGACTGTCCTCTGCCAGATGTTGTGGCAAACCTGATGGGTTTCTTATTTGCCTTAGAAGGTGTGCTGACCCCACCTTGTCGGCCAGTTGCTGCCAATGTTTTTTTTTTTCCACTGGCATACAGTCATGTATATTTATGCTATTGACAAAAATTTTATAAAAAATGTAAAAACTGTTGCTGTTGATTATATTATTGTTTATTGTTCTGTTGAGTTTTACAATGTTACTGTTATTATGAGTCCATTTATTAGTTTTTCTACTGATTTTATGTTGTTGATTTTAATTCATGCCAAATTCATTGACCTAAACCTTGGGTTTGTTAAATATTCCAGTAAGAAAAATTGCAAAGTACTTTACTCATATATTAGGGGCTTAAAGTCAAATTTTCTCGACCTCCAAAATTTTGCCCATAACTGCGATTTAATTTTCTTTTTATCTGAGACACTTCTAGGTAGTGGAAACTCAAAGATTTATATGCTGATCCCAGGTTTTGACGGCCCTGGTTTATTTATCGTTGCAACATCCTACATGCGCAAGGTGTGGCTGTATACACTAAGTTAGGAGGTTCTATGTATCGTCAGAAAATTTGGAGTGTAATTACCATGAAGCTTTTTGTTTTAAAAATTTCAGTTAATTCTACAATGTTTACGTACTTGCTGTTTACAACAATCCAAATATCGAGGATTCTATATATGAATGTCTCTCGGAAAGTAGTATGGGGATTCAAAAGCTTCTTTCATTATTTGTGGCAACTGTAATGCAAAACACAGGAAGCGTATAAACTCAAATTCCACAGATCAACATAGCCTCTCTGCTCTTGAGTTTTGTGTATCCTCTAATTTTATCTAGGTAATTGAGGAACCCACGCACATTTCCAGTAATAGATTAGACCTGATATTCACAGATGTTCCAGATATTGCCAAATCCAAGGCCTGAGAATATATATGTACTTCTGATCATTGTGCTATTGACAGTGACATCTGTCAATCAGTATATTTCTAATGCCACCATTGGAGAATCAGTCTGGCTGAAATCTACTGCCAAATGGGATCACATTATTGAAGTTTGTAAGGTACTTAATATTTCTGATGCTATATTAGATCCTACTCCCAAGAAATGCTGATGATTATTTTAATAAGGTATGTCCCTAGAAAGGTTGTTAAGTTCAGGACAAAAGACCAGCCATGTAGAAGAGCTTATCATGAGAAACAAATAAATTCCATACATGGAGGCAGAATCGTTCAAATGAATACTACACCATTTTTGTCAAGTTTCACCGTGTTCCGAAGAGAACTGGTAAAAAGTGACCAATAGATTCTACATATATATTTCAGTTGGAAAACAATAAAAATGATTGCCCACTTGGCTATGATGGTGAGGATGGGTCTATTCTTGCTCTAATAAATATATCTGAAAACGACAAATTTATGCATATATGAGAGGCAAGATATTTTAATCCTTCTCGTGGCCAGGTTGGCAGGGTGACCTCGTCGTGATTATGGTAAACTGGGTTCGTTTCTTGCTACCGAACATAATAATTTCTTCATATTTCTTGCACTTGGCTCTCAAGGCTTTATAGCGACAAGCGTATCCAAAAAAGCGTGAAGACTTTGAGAAGTTAAAAGGGCATCATGACTGTTATAATTACATATGTGTCTGGTAAAAAGTGACCAATAGATTCATCATATATCTATCTACCTATCTATCTATCTATCTATCTATCTATATATATAGATAGATAGATAGATAGATATATATATGATGGATCTATTAGTCACTATCTAATATATATATATATATATATATATATATATATATATATATATATATATATATATATATAGATAGATAGATAGATAGATAGATAGATAGATAGATAGATAGATAGATAGATAGATATATGATGAATCTATTGGTCACTTTTTACCAGACACATATGTAATTATAACAGTCATGATGCCCTCTTAACTTCTCAAATTCTTCACGCTTTTTTGGATACGTCTTGAGATCCAAGCGCAAGAAATATGAAGAAATTATTATGTCCGGTAGCAAGAAACGAACCCAGTTTACCATAATCACGACGAGGTCACCTAAATTTAAAAGACCCTTAAAAGCGCTATTACCACGAGAAAATTATACATTTTAGTTGGTCATACTTCAGTCCTGATCACTGGCGAATATGGTCATTTGTTACGTGACAAGAGTATTTCATGGGCACCCCCACGTAGGGGCAATTGGGCACTTGCCCACCTTAAAAACCTAGAAAAATTATATATATAATATATATATATATATATTTATATATAGTATATATATATCATATACATATATATATATATATATATATATATATATATATATATATATTATATTATATTATATCGAGCTACAATGTCCTTTAATATCTAATTCGCTCTACCTCGGAATTAATATATTTTCCTATATGCTTAACCGAAGGGGAATTTTTTTCTCGATAATAGACTTGCCTGGACCAGGGCGCGAACCCATGGATCCTTTCAAATCCAGGAACGTCAGTGAAGCTTTTACCTACTAAAAGCTTCACTGACGTTCCTGGATTTGAAAGGATCCATGGGTTCGCGCCCTGGTCCAGGCAAGTCTGTTATCGAGAAAAAAATTCCCCTTCGGTTAAGCATATAGGAAAATATATTAATTCCGAGGTAGAGCGAATTAGATATTAAAGGACATTGTAGCTCGATATATGTATATGAATCACGGAAATGTGATATGACTTATATATATATATATATATATATATATATATATATATATATATATATATATGGCATTTATTACATTTAATAGTGCATCACTTTATTTCCTTCTATTCTGAACACATTATTTGAGTTTAAGTAAATTAAAGGTATCCTTATTATATTGTATTGACACAGTATATAACTGCGTTATTCTTTCAAGAAATGTTTGATTTCAGTTGAACAGTATAAGGAACTATTGAAAAAAAGTCAATATGACACTGTATTTTTTTTTTCTTTTGTCCAGATTCTTTGTTTACACTTCCCCCATAACAATGTTTCGTGTCAGTTCTCCTTACGCTACTGCTGTGGGTAGGTGTCTTGTTCGTTTTTTTTTTTTTTTTTTTTTTTTTTTTTTTTTTTTTTTTTTTTTATTGGCTCTTAGCCCTTTAGGTAATTCTAAGTCTACATACTGCGGTAAAGTAGACTATGGCAGTTGACGTTTTCCTGTTATTTTACTTACTGAACAAGAATTTAAACTAATATTTATTCGGCCGATTTACCTTTGAAGATTACTTGACGGTACAAGGGGTGCGATGTACCGACGTACTAAGTTCAAAGGTAAATAACAGATTAGTAACAGTCAACGGGCAAAATATTACCCTGAACTCTTATAAAGTAAGTAAAATAACATAGGAAAACGGCAACTGCTATAGTTTACTTCGACTAAACAATCTTCGAAGTTTTGGTTCGGGGCCAAGAAACGTAAACAAACCGCCATATTTGAATTCTGGTAGGGGGAGTGGGATACGTAATCACCAGGGAGAGCCGTATATCCGGTAAGGGGAGGATGGTGTGCGGTACTGGGAGAGGAAGGCACAGGTACAAGTTGGTAACGTGTTGCCTGACCGTGGGTGGGAGGGGGGGGGGGGGGGGGGGGTGGTGGGGGCGCTCCGCCCCCTTCGTAATCCCCCTGAAAAAATTGATAATCTTATAAGTGTACCATATAGGTTATGATACTAACCTAACCAACCTAACCTAACCTAATCTAGTAGAACGTGTTACCTGACCGGGGGAACCTCCCCCTTAAAGGAAGGCAATCTGAAACAAAAGCTCCCCTAAAACATGGCGCATGTGCAGTAGGATTAATGCATGCGTAGTAGGATTCAGCGTCGTAATAGCAGTAGTAATGGGTGGATATTGGCTATGTAACAGCTCCATTATCGGTTTATTTATCGCTTTATTTCAGCTTGTATTTCGTGTTTCAAATGTCATAAATAAGAGGAAATAACACAATAACACGGCAAAACCTCCCCCAAGTGTTTTACCCCACCCATAACCCCACTTTCCCATCGGTCCCCCTTACCGTAGGATAGAGTTGTAAGGCATAATTCTCCCAAGTGTTTTACCCCACCCAAAACCCCGCATTCCCATTGGTCCCCCTTACCGTAGGATAGAGTTCAAAGGTAAATTACAGGTTAATGACAGCTGGCCGAAATATATATATATATATATATATATATATATATATATATATATATATATATGTATGTATATATATATATATATATATATATATATATATATATATATATATATATATATATATATATATATATATATAATATATATATACTATATATATACATATATATATATATATATATATAATATATATATATATATATATATATATATATATATGTGTGTGTGTGTGTGTGTGTGTGTATATGTATATATATATAAAATTTGGCCCCCCTTGGAAAATATACTGCGGGCGCCCTTGGAGTATTTAATTGAAATATGCAGGTGTGGAACAATGACTTTCCAGGAATTAGTATCCATAACTTCTGACGGGCGTATGGTAGGATTGTCCACTGGAACACCTGCTGACGCGCCTATAAAATCCTGTTTTCAGTGTCCGGGCAGATTCCTTTTTATCAGTTTCACAGATGATGGCTTATACGAGAGTTTTCTTGGAATTGTACACCATAGATAACGTTCCTAAAATGATTCATAAGAGGAAGTAGGGCTTATCTTGAGGAATTATTTTGAATTCCAATCCCAAAATGGTAAAACGACGGAAATTTTCCGTTGAAAATATTTTTTTCGGCGTCTCATGATTAAATCATTTATCAAATGACACCACCAATCAGTGAGAGTAAAATCACATGAAAAATTTGAACGAGATTGAGAATTACATTCGACTGAAATGATGGGAACAATTGATTAAAGAACGAACTGACGATAAAGTTGTGAAGTAAAGGCCTGGGATATATGATGTACTGAATGTACAGTAATATATAAAACAAAAGGCTGTCTTTGGTCTTCAGGATAATGATGAAATACAAGCTTAAATGTAAGGAGAGCAAAGACAGCGTTTCTCTATAGAGAAGAGATGAACGAAATTACCGAAGTACGGAGTGAAAGTGTAAGTCTGTGTACAAATATAATCCCTCCCCCCCAAAAAAAAAAAACACATTCCAAGGGATTACAAAGAACAGAAAGACTTCTTCAGGCTACAGATTTCGCCATCACCTGAATATTTTGCAACTGTGGCAAACATGACCGTCCTTGCATTGCTAGTTCCGAAGTCTATGGATTTAGATAAGGCATTCCAAGGGAAGTTACGAAAATTCTTAGTATTGTAATAGGGTGAATAGCATATATCCATAACTACTAGATGCTAAATCTGTACCTACATGCATATACGTCTTAATATGATACTGAATGATACTGAATTTGTACTCTGCATTTTAGTAATTCCTTATTAGGAAGATTAGATTCAAATTGGAATGTCATAATTTATAAAATCGCATCAAAATTGGGCTGGTCCTAATCAAGAGGATTATCCCTATTTTTATTTGGTCATTACGATCGAACTGTTATAATATTCAAATTTAATTATGTGTATGCCACGAATAGCATATCACACGTATCAAACTAACATGATGGATTTTTATGATCAATGCACATAAGCTTTACTTGTAATTCAGTCTTAATTGTACAATGATAAATCTCTGGTACTTTATCACAGCATTCTTTATCATATTCTTCATATCAATACTTAATATTCTTTAACAAAATACTTACATTCCATTCCCTTCACCACCTTGTGCTGACTGTCTCTTTTATCCAGAAATTATGGTACTGACTTGCCTAGAGTAACTCTGAATGGCAACTGATAAATTCTCTCTCTCTCTCTCTCTCTCTCTCTCTCTCTCTCTCTCTCTCTCTCTCTCTCTCTCCAACCTTCTCTGTTGTTTCTTTCCCTCTTTCTTCTCCCTAACACCCCCACTACTTTCTCTCTCTTTTCCTCTCCCTCTCACTCTCTTTCTGTCACACCCTGCCCAACCCCGACCCCCTTTGGTGCCATTGATGTCTTACCCCCACAGTATTCGGTAGTAAGTCATATTTAGTACGTATACCGAGAATCGAAAATCATATTATTTACTAAGTATACTAAAAATTAGGTATGATAAATTCGTAATGTTATTAAGTGTACGGGCTTAACCAGCCCCATTTCGGGGATGGTGCCCCGCCCCCTCCGGTGCATTTGGTGCCTTTTGTTGCTTGAAACCCCATTATAAACCATCTTAGGGGTCTCCCAGTATAAACCGTCCAAGTTTCATGCCCATCAGACCAACCAATTGGTCATGATTGAATGACCAACGGACGACAAGACAAACGCCCATTATAGTACAACCAGCAATTTACCAATCATTACTAAAAGCATATTCATATGCTGCTTCATATAAGTGACTCGCCAGTGTTTTTTTAACTATTATGTCATTGATGTTTACCCTATAGTATTCTTTTCCAAATGTTAAGTCATATGTATAGAGAAATTATGTATGATAAATTCGTAAAGTAACTAGTCTAATGGCATAACCAGCCCTGTTTCATGGACAGAACCAGCTCCGTTTCAGGGAATCCCTTCTCATCCACCGGCTTGGGAGGGGGAAAAGTAGGATAAACCTCCATTATAAACTATCTTAGGGGTCCCCACTATAACCCTGCCAAGTTTCATGCTCATTGGACCAGTTGTTTGGCTGTGATTGAAAGGCAGACGGACGGACAGATGTAACGCCCATTGTAGTATAGTATTATAGTAAGCTAAGAGGTGGAAACAGCTATCTACCTTGTACTTCATCCAGAGAAATGCCCATTTCCCAGACATAGATTACATTTTGCTGTGCACCAGAGTCCCTGTGGGCCTGGGGCAAGCAATGGCACTTTCTTATTTGTTTTTCTAATTTTCACTACTTTCAAGGTCATGATTATTGAAAACAGATTGTTGAGAATAAAACAACTCAAGAAGAGTGTGGTAAAAGCCGTTTGTTTAATGAATACTTGATTGCTTTTAGCCCATATGTTGAGTGGTATTCTGAGTATTCTTGACGTTCATAGACTTCAAACCTTTGTTTTGTATGTTTTGGATGCAGATGGGCGTGAGGGTATTCGAGCTTAATTGTCAACAGAATTGGTTGTACGTATTGCAGGGTTTATTAGGATTGATTTGGCAAGAACATGCCTTCAACAGATTTTTCGTACCAATCATATTGTTGACAATTCAGTGGAGAAATTTGATTGATCAGGCAAACAATACACCAAATTAGTTTAATCTCACGTAGATTTCATATACTTGATATGCAAATTCGCTATATATATATATATATATATATATATATATATATATATATATATATATATATATATATGTATAGTATATAAACATTAAGCTATTACCCCTAACTTCCACAGTACTAGCCGCTGCATATACATAACACACACATTGCCATTCACTTCTCACTTTATAGATGCTAAGACACTTTTCCAGTATCCATTATACTTTATTCCCCAACAAACACTATACCTCTCTGGGTCTATGCCTTGCAACTACTCAGACACACATTGGCCTTCATCTTGCCTAGCACAGAGCCAAAACATCCATCTTAATCAGCTATCATGCATGTCTTCTCGTGTGCACCACATCCAAACACATCAAGAGATTCTTTATTATATTTTTGGCGGTTTCTAAATGTAGGGCATGGAGTTGTAAACCATGCCCTAAGCCAATTCATGACTTTCTCACACGCAGTATATATATATATATATATATATATATATATATATATATATATATATATATATATATATATATATATATATATATATATATATATATATATATATATATATATATAGTATATATATATGTATGTTTTTATATATATGTATATATATATATATATATATATATATATATATATATATGTATGTGTGTTTCTAGCACTGCGTTTCTTCCTTTTCTACAAGTACAAATAAACATGTGGCTTCCACAATCCATTGTCAAACTCCAAATATCTCCAATGGTTTGTCATCCCTCCAAAAGGAAAATAATATCTCTACCTAACTACCATGTTTATTCATCCTAAGCTGAACGTTGTGATGTATGTATAGCAGAGTTCACTGAAAAATCTGTTTATATCAAAATATACTGCACACATAGTTAAGAAAAAATAAACTAACAGATTTCTCACGCAACTCCCACCCTAATCTCTAGCTATCCTACATCCAATACAGCTCGCAATGAGGACCTTTCACTCCACTACCAAATTCATATCTGGAAAGTCAGATTCACATCACAATGCCAGCCATCAGCATCCAACGTAGTTCACACTGAGGGGCTTTGTATTCTCCTTTGAGTTAAAACTTGCAAACCATTTTATATATATATATATATATATATATATATATATATATATATATATATATATATATATATGCAAATCCTGTCAGATTATGTTAAGATAATTTATTTACAAACATTTACAGTGCAACTCCAAATTGGATGGTTGGTATGACCCGTGCAAAGTTGAAACAAGATACTGTGATAAATTACAGTTAACGTTCACACTGGCAAATCATTAAACGGGCTACAGCATTTAGATTATCAGATTGCTAGCTTGCTGGAACTTAGGCTGGTATGCTGTACTTGATGAATGCAAATGTGATCGTATCTTGGTACGGCAAACTTCTACAGTAAGTAGTTAAGCTTGGCAAGGGAATGGATGCTCGGAACTCAGGGCAGCAGGGAAACCCGGAAGAAATTTCCAGGGTTACGCTACTTATATGAAGATTTCTCTCACAGGGGTGATTTAACTCACAACGGAGGAAATTTAGTATTAAAGGAATTAGCTCTGATTGTTAATTAAATAGCTTAATGTATCTTCAACAAGTCAGAAGGAAAAATGTATGTGTTAGGGAACACAAAGGAGTTTGTAAGGAGAAATGGGAAGTTTGAATATTGGAAAACTGAAGTTTTGTCTGAGAGAAACAGGGGCTGGTTGAAGTTGCAACTTCTGGACTTACCTTAGTTTGTGTGTACATGTAGCTTGAAATTAGAGGCAGACTCCAACCAAGCACAGGGCGAAGACTTTGTTTGGAAGAGGCAAAACAACCAACAAAAGGATCATGGTAGAATAAGATCTTAAAGCAAAGGCTACCTAAGGGCCCAACTAGCAGCCCATCTACCCCCATGACCTGCCATTATTCTTTAACAATTTCCCTGAACCATCAAAATTGTATAATGATGAAACAGGAACTGACTACCCGATGTCTTGGTTTGAAAAAATAATGGACACTGGCTGAGAGAGGCGAGGATAAATACGTAAATATATATATATATATATATATATATATATATATATATATATATATATATATATATATATATATATATTATATTATATTATATATATATATATTTAATTAATTATATATAATTAGCGTAACCCAGAGCAGGGTGTATGATTTTATTTTGGAAAATCTAGAGAAACTGGCGCTACTTTAAATTCTCTGGAAACGGCAACTGATATTTTGGAAAATCTAGAGAAACTGGCTCTGCTTTAAATTCTTTGGAAACGACAACTGACAAAGGGGCCTGCCGCATGTGAACAGAAAATAAAAGTATGAACCCTAAGTAGAACGATCACAAAATACTTTCAAAAATGACTGAAGGTAAACGTATCATGTCACTTGAAATATAACTCACTAAGGTAAGCAGATGAATAACAAAATTACAGGAGCTCTTACTGGCTCTGTGTTACTTTATCAGTAATGAATATTATGTGCAATATCGAGAACAGCGCCTCATTGGCATGATCGTTATGGTCTTGGCCTGCCACCCTGATGGCCGCGAGTTAGATTCTCGGGCATTCCGTGGAGGTGTGAGAGATGTGTATTTCTGGGTAAATGTTGAGTGGCACTATTGAACTACACGAATCTGCAATGAGGGTAGCATTGTAACACATGGGACGACAACGGGGAAGCTTATGTAATTGATCAATGCTTAAATGGAAAAATGCAAAATTATGATATATATGAATAATTCAATGAATGCTAAGTTACTTGATTACTGTAAGCATGACCAACAAAGATCTTAAGGACACTTTCACAATAAATTCACATGTGTCACAAATGTAGTAAAAAAATCACTACGGTCTCTGAAGGAGACGGGATAATAGGATCATGGGAATAGTAGGAGAACAGGTAGAACAATGAAAGAGTGCAAAGCAGGTGAAGGATGACAATCAACTTCCAATTCAATTACCTTAGTCCGTGGACAAGACTTGTGTAAAGATGAGCGAGGGTGTCTGAAGAACAGCTTCGTCGCTTGCAGTTCTACACCAAGGAACAAAATGGAAGAGAGCTCCAGATTCCACATCGGACAGTGCTCAGGTGCTTCACGGTGACAGTTTCAAGGAGGGTGTCAGAGTAGGATGTTAAGGCAGAGTCCTGGTTCCAGACGGTACATTAGCAGTGTAAACTAGCGGGTTAGATCTTCACCAAAACAGCAGTATACTAGGGCAGATTACCGCATTGATATATATATATAATATATATATATATATAATATATATATATAATATTATATATATACATAATATAGTAATATAGATATATATAATATATATATATCATGATATATATACGAGAATATATATATGTATAATATATATTTATAATAGATATATATATATTGATATATATTATATATATAATATATAGATAATAATAGTATAATAGATAAGATATATATATATATAGATATATATATATATATAATATATATAGTATAGATAGATATAGATATATAACAATATATTAATATATATATATATATATATATATATATATATATATATATAAACAGTTCGGGTATCGTTGGAAGTCGTGTTTTCTGATATCTGTCAAAATAGGGGCGACTCTCATTTCTTTGGTCTCGCCGGTAGGTACCTGTAAAGGTCATTGAAAGCCAGCAAAGAAGGGTATAGAGAAGAGAGTTTAAAGAGGTGCTAATTAGGTTTGGGAGGATTTGGGCTTGTGGGCGAAGATGCAGGTGCGAGGCGCTGTGAAAACTAGGATATGGGTGCGAGGTCAGGTCATGAAGACCACATGTATGAGGGTGTGAAACCTTAATGAATTTTAAGGCCTGATCCCTTCAATTGACTTTCCTAAGATTGGACTGTGGAATTGAAACCATGGTTTCAAGGAGGGACGGTCCCAGAAGTCTTCTACCTTTCTCGAAGTGGTATGTCGTTGTCGGCTTAAGGCCGGTGTCTTAATTAGATTCAAGAGTGGAGATGGCCGTGACGGATGTTTGACAGACAATAAATGAAAAAATGACAGGACATTAAAATGACATTTTCGCAGGTGGCTGATGACAAGGTCATATTTTCGTACTCGAGTAATCGTTAAAGCAAAAGGGGACAGACAATGAGGCAAGACATCTCAAGAACCACAACAATTCTTGCTTGTACTCTATTTCCTAGAAATCAATTCTCCTATTTCTTCCATGTTTTCCTTCCTTTTCCTTCATGTTTTAAAAGAGAAAATGTCAAAACAGAAGGACGCTTCTCACAGTTTATATATATATATATATTTATATATATATATATATATATATATTATATATATATATATATATATATGTGTGTGTGTGTGTGTGTGTGTGTGTGTGTGTGTGTGTGTGTGTGTGTGTGTATGGGTATGTACACGTTTAGAATTTTTTTTCTCCTAAAGGAATGAAATTGAATTGTCACATAAAGAAAGCTGTTTGTTGATCTAAGGAAGGGTACTGAAAGAAAACCAATTTTGTTTGTCACCTTGAAAATATCGAATGAATTTAGGTAAACAGATACGTCTGATAGGTAAGGCAATGGAATAAAACTTGAAAACAAAGGGGCAAACACAGACGTATCTTTGCAAAATGTCAGCACACGAAAACATCCATCTTTGTTTTTAAAGCAAGTGTTGTGAACAAGATCAGCTCGCAAAATCCAATCCGTTGCTGTCTTGGGAAATCCAACGAACCTACAGGACACTGATGCTTGGAGTTTTTCTTCATTGATTAAAGAGTGAGGCTCGACTCTCATTCTTTTAAAGCTGTGCGGTTGCTTGTTTTGTCTTCCATTTTACTTGCTTACATTTATATAATAAAGAAGTTGGTTAAATTTGTGTCAATTATCAACAAATTCTGTGGATGTTCTTTTAACTCTCAAACTTACCCCTAAGAGTGAGCAAAATATCCATAGTACCCTTCTTCTCTAGTTTGTAAATTATTTCTTCATAAAATGTTGTCCTTTGATTTTAGAAGACAACCCGTCACTGCCCGGGAAAACTGAATGACAACTGATAATCTCTCTCTCTTCCCACCCCACCTTCTTTTCAGGACTGAACTTGATCTTAAAGGGCATCGGGAGTGTCACTATTCATCTCGGCAACCTCAAAAACTATGGATTAGACACAAATATCTGTCAATTACGTTTATTTTTACATCGGGAGTGTCACTATTCATTGCAGTAACCTTTGAAAACTGTGGATTAGACACCAATATCTGTTATTTACAGTTATTTTTACATGTCAACCCCTTCCCACCCCTTCCTGTCGTGGCTGAATTTAGACTTGAAGGACATGAGGAGTGTCACTATTCATCTCAGCAAC